>NC_082641.1:174231771-174533825 GCF_028023285.1 Balaenoptera ricei | reverse complement strand
AATTTAAGCCCAGATGACCTACACTCCCTCTCCACTGGACCCTGGACAATCTCATTTCCCCATAAATCCTAGGAAGTCACCTTTGGTGCCCGCTTCCCTCACACTGAGCCAGGACAACATCATGACCCCACCTAATGGAGGCACCAATATTTTTCTGCCTCTTACCCCAACCCTGCTTCATCTCACCCCTACTCTGTGCCAGAACCACCCCGGTCAGTCTGCCGCCCCCCCTCCTGAAGCTGCCCCCCAGCTCTGGCTCCAAGCTGTCCCTGCTCACCCCTGTCCCCAGGAAGGACTTGGAAGAGCTGATAGTCCCGGGCCCAGGGCTGGGCCACATTGTGCTTTTCCAAGGCTCGCTGCACCACGCTGGGGGCCTTGTCCTGACTAGTGAGCTGGGAAGAGAGGGCGGGAGGTGAGGGATGACAGCCCAAGCCCCAAGGGCAGGGCTGCCACCAGCAGGTCCCAGGCACAGCCCCTCACCAGGATGCTCCGATACAGATTTCCATGGTCATTGTCGATGCTGACTCGGATGACGCAGGCCTCTGAGCCCTGCTGCCCCGGGAGGGTGATGTGAGGGCCACTCGAGGGCAAGGCCAGGGTCCGGGGGCCTGGCAGGTCTGGGCTCAGTGGCAGCTGTAGGCAGTGGGGTGGGGGATGAGCGGTGAGGCCACGAGGCCCCTCCCTCATTGTACTCAACACGTCTTCCTGCACACCCCAAGCCTGGGACATGCAATTAGGGTACATAGACAAGCCCACATCTATGCAATCCCATCACATACAGACTTTCATGCCCTGTTACATGAATTCACACATGACTCATGTTCACACACAAGAAACCCTGTGTAACCAGAGAGCAGCGACTGCACCCATTTGCTCACAATTGTTGGATACGCACAAGCCCATGTCCATGAAAAACCCTGCACATGGTCCTGTGGATATTGTGGATATTCATGCCCGCATTTCCCCTCCAGGTATGCAAATTCCTAGGAAAATGCATATCTGTGCAAAAGTGGGTGATTGCACCCCAGAGTGCCTTGTGGGTAAGTGGAAGCTCTGGTCCAGATCTGAGCATAACTGATGGACAGTCCCTCAAACGGGGCCATGGAAATGCACATGGCTTCCTGGACGTATCCCTAGAGTGTTCAGCCAACTGTGTGCATAGTCTCCTGTGTACATACCTAGCCCCCAAATCCTGTACACACACACACACACACACACACACACAGAGAGCCCTGGGTGCCCGCAGTCCCACATGTACACATAGTCCTGGTACCTTGGTGCTGGGGCCCTGGGGCCCTGGAGAGGCCGGAGGACTGCCGGGAGGAGGGTCCCTGGTTCTAGGACTGGATGGGGGGGACGCTGGGGACAGACTGGGGGAGACGCAGAGTCTGAAGTGGGGTGGCTGCCCTGATCTCTGATCCTGTCCTCTGCAGCCCCTTTACCAAACGGGATTCTCACCTGGAGGTGGAAGATGAGGGATCCTTGGGACTCCCACCAGGGGATGAGCCCCTCTCTCGGGACAGCTTCCTGAAAATAGAGACAGGGGATGAGGCTGAGACCACACTCAGTCCCAGGAGCGGATACCATCTCTGCCCACGTCACTCCCCACATACTCCCTGAGACTCACGCACTGAGGCGCTTGGTGAGGCTGATTCGCCGCCGGATGCGTGGGGAGCTGGGGCAGGAGGCGGCCGGTGGCTCAATGACCCGGGAGATGCGGTAGCTGAGGGGTCAAGATGCAGACGGGATGGGGGGGTTGGGAAATGAGTTAGAATCAGTTGGGAGCTGGGTTTTGGGTGTGTGTGTGTGTGGGAACAGCCAGGGGTTGGGCACCCAATGTTGGGGTCAGGGTCATTACAGCTGCAGGGTCTTATCAGGGATGAGATGAGATGGCTTGGTTGGCAGGTCACACAGGGGTTTACAGAGCGGGACTGAGGAGTCAAATTGGGTCAAGGATAGAGTTCAAGGTCAGATAATCACTGAGGTCAGTTGTTAGGATCATGGATTCAGTAGAATGAAAAGAAACCATTGGGACAGTTGAGTTGGATGCTCTGACGTAAGAGTCAGTTGCTCAGAATTGGGGGTCAATGATTGGGCTCAGAGAGTCAGACGGGGGTTATGAATGGGGTCATGGGTCAGATCGGGCCAGAGGTGGGGGAAAAGAAAAGATGGGATGGTTGAATGGAATGGCCAGCTGCACGTTAAAGGTTGAAGTCAGAAAGTCAGATGGGTCAAAGTTTGGGGTCAGAGGTCAACTGGGGCCCTCGACTGGGCCGAAGACAATGCAAGGTGACAGGCTGGGTGGGGGGGGGGTGTCAGGGCTCAGGAGGGGGTCTTAGGAGGAGCTGGAGAGGTGCATGGGGGAGGTGGATCCAGTGTGTGATCCAGGGTCAGCGGGGGGGGGTGGGCAGGCCAGGCCGCGTGTTGGTCACCTCTGCTCCTCGCTGAGCTGGCGGTGGGTGCGCAGGGCAGCCAGGATGGGCAGGCGGGAGCTCAGGCAGTAGCTGTGACAGCGCCTCTGCAGCTGCTGGATGTGCGCCAGGACCTCCCACTCCTGAGGGGGTGGCCTCTGAGACCCCGCCCATGCTCAACCCCCATCCTGGACCACTCCCGCATGCCCACCCCAGTGCCCACTTACCTTCCTCCTCTTCTCAAAGTTGATGAGATCCCCCTGGGGGCAAATTTTGTCTCAACTGGAGCCTCCAGGGTCAAGGATCAAGGGTCAAGGTCAGGGGTTGGGATGTCAGGAGCCCCACTGCACTTAGGGGGCTGGGGTCAGGAGCACAGGCAGGGTCACGGGTGTGAGGTCAGGAGGCCCTCTGTGCTGAGGGTGAGTGACGCTGGGGTCAGGAGTCAAGGGTCAGGGCTCAGACCTCCAGCATGTCCGGCAGGGCTGTATCCAGCATAACCAGGTCCGTGAGAAAGGTGCCAAGGTAGGGGATGGGGCCTGGGGGCGGTTTCTGTGGCCCCCAGAGCTCCAGTCACTCTCAGCCATCACCGACCCCATCAGGCTCCACCCCCCACCCAGGATCCTGCTTGTCCCTCATCCCAAACCACATCACTCACTGAGGGCAGGCTTCCTGGGGGGGCATTCTCCTCGGTTGCCTCCTCCTGGGGGAAGGGGAAGAACTGAGCAGTCCTGGGGTCTCTGTGACCCCTCCCTCGGGGAAGATGCCTCCATCACAAGCAGTTGTAAAGGCCATACCCAAGGGAAAGCGAACAGGGAGGGGGAGAGAACAGATAAGCAGCAGGGGGCAGGGCTCACTGGGGATGATGGGAGGTGGGGCTTGTGGGTGCCTTGGCCCCCAAGGCTGGCCTTAACACAGGTGAGAATCCTTGTACCTGGAGATCCCCCAGAAATGCCCTGAACCTTGTTGGCACTTTTTTTTTTTTTTCAGTTTTTCTTATCAAAGTCAAGTCCTTAGCAGAATTTTTTTTTTTTTCACACTTTGCTCTGACTCTGGCCTTCAGTGACCTTTCCCCTGTAACTTCTGGTATTTGTTGAATGAATAAATAAGGCAGCCACCAAGTGTGAGCTATAATGAGGGCAGCAGAGGGAGTAAAAACACAGGGCTGCCCACAGACAAGAGGAAGGTCATTCTCGAGGCATAGGGAAAGGACACTGAATGTTATGACAATGACAGGCAATGCCCTGCCGGGCCCTGAGTCCCCTTCCTGGGCCTGGGATCTGAGGGGTCCTCACCCATCTGTACCTGGGAGAGAATCTCTCTGCTGCTGAGGTGGTTGTTCTCATCGGAAAAAATCTGCGAAAGTTTCCTGAAAGTGGATAACGGTTCCCTGGGGGGACAGGAGAGGTGTCAGGGGTGGCCGCGGGGAGAGTCAGAGCTGGGATGAGGTGGGCAAGAGGTCCCGCGCCAGCGCCCCCCCACCCCCACCTTGCTCACCGGCTCACCGCACCCCAGCTGCGCTTGAGCCGGTAGATGGGGTTAGACTGCAGGGCGGACAGAATGGCGCGCAGGGAGGAGAAGTTCCGCAGTTCCCGGCAGCGCTGGGGAGCGGGATGGGGGACGGCTGGTCACACCCCCAAGCCTGATCCCCAAGTATGATCCACCTTTGATCCCGTGACTTGTGACCCCAGGTTAGATCCTAACAGCCCCATATCTGACGAGCTACCCAGATTCAGCCTCCTCCCCCTGGGGCCCCCTCCTCCCCCTCCCCAACCTGCAGTCCCAGCCCCTCCCCCAGCTGCCCCTCTATTCCCTTCCTCTGACCTTGGCTTCCCGTGTCCCCACTCCTTACTTCTCCCCGGGCCCCAGACGGACCCGTAGCATCTCTCCTAGACCCACACTCCTCCCCAGCCCAAGTCTCACCCCAGGTGTCAACCTTCTTCCCCCTTCGCCTTGCCACGCCCCCACTCTCTTTCCCGGCCCCCATTTCTACTCTTCCTCTCTGCTCAGGCTCCTGCCCCGCTTCCATCCAGTCTCTTTCAGGACCTCTGCCTCCGTCTCTTGGCTTTGGTCCCTCCTCCAAGCCTATCCCCTCCCCAGTGCCCCCATCCCATCCTTATTCCTAGACCAGCCCTGCGTCCCTCTGCGGTCCCAGGCGCCAGTCCCGCCCAGCCACGTCCTAGGCTTTCCCTTAGGCACCTCCCAGCCCCAATCCTCCGAGTATCCCCAGACCCCAGTCCTCGGCCTTCCGCCCGCCCCTGACCTCTCTCTGGCCTCGGTGCCCCACGCCCTCTTCCACCCACCCTCCGACAGGCACCTGCGCGATGCGGATCCACTTCTCTAGCCGCTGCGCCCTCTGCGGGGCGGCTAGGCCCGGCGACCCGAGCACCGAGCCCAGCACACAGCCGGTCACTGTGTTGAACTGGGTCACAGTGGCGCGCACAGTGGAGGCGGTCCCTGTGGCCCCCGGCCGGTCCCGCTGCGACCACACGGAGCCCAGGCACTCGAAGGGCCGCACGCGCGAGAAGAGCTCCTGCGCGCGGGGGTTGGGGTGGGTAGGATCTGTGCTCAGCTGGGCCTCTCCCCCTTCCCCCTCCCCTACGCCCCGCCCCCTCCCGGCCGCGCCCAGCCGAGATCCTCACCGCATCCATCAGGGTCAGCTGCTCGGCCACGTCGTCTACACTGAAGTCCAGGAGCTCAGGACCTTCCCGCACGAGTCCTTCCACCTCTTCCAAGCAGCCTACCGGGGAGTCTGGACGGGGTATCTGGTCAACCCCTGGATGTCCTGAGGGAGCATTAGAGGGGGTTAAAAACTCTGAAGTTTGAATCCAGGACTGGCTGCGTGACCTTGGGCATCTGTGATCCTCACGTTTCTCATCTGTGAAACAGAGATCTCCTTGAGTGTTTTTAAGAACGTGAGAGCAGCAGTAACTGTTCATTGAGCATCCTGGGTGGATTAACGGGGAAATTTATACACTAACCCTGCGAGGGAGGTACTATTATGCACCTTTTTTAAGGGGGAAACTGAGGCAGGAATTTGCTCTAACTCACATCTTCAGTAAATGGCAGGGATCTGAAGCCAGGTGCTCAAAGGCTAGAATAGAAAATAGAGCTTTTCGACTTTGAACCTGTATTAAGATAGGATCCATCTGCCCTTTTCTGGTGGTTAGAGGTGGCATAACCTTGTGGTTAAGGAAAGGTTATAGTCTTAACGTCCCAAGTTCAAATCCAAACTGGTCCACCGGGGTGCTGTGCGAATTAAGCAAGACTTTAAACCTCTCTGTGCCTTGGTTTCTTCACCTGGATTTTTTTTTAAATCAAATGAAATCACGCATACCAGACGGCTATAAAGTACTCAATAAATACGAATGATTTTTCCGAGGTGGCGTTCAATGGTGGCGCCCCCTAGGGGACATTTTGGAAGTTGAAATCTTGCCACAAGAGGGGCTAGGCACGCATAGTGAAGAATTGTGCCACCAGTCTCCAAATGTCCCTCCAAGAAATTTGTGTCCTTGAAAAACCTGTTTACAATACTTGACACCTAGAACTCAACTATCTTGCTCATAAACACTAATTATTTTGGTCTAGAAAGGCAAGGACTGTGAAAGTGTGGACTTTGTTTTGTACGGAAATGGCAAGTGTTGTTCACCACTTTGGAAACTGATGTCACCAACATCTATGCTGCTGCGTCTGTGTCGCCAGTGCACTCCCCTGCATTAGTTTCTGGCTGCCATATTCACCATGATGCTATGGCAGGTGAAGGCACTGAACAACTTCATCGTGTCTCCTGGTGAGGCATGCCCAGACATTGACATACCAACAAGTATAGTTGATTGTTGTGTAAATTGCTTTTGTTTTATTTCTCCTTCCTATTACAATTCCAGCATCACATTATTATTTTAAAATTATCTGTGTAAGTCTGTTTAATTATCTGTCTTTCATTTCGTATTAGGACAGGTGGCCATTGCAAAATATTACTTTATTTTTATTTTTTGGCTGTGCCATGCTGCATGCAGGATCTTAGTTCCTGGAACAGGAATCGAACCTGTGCCCCCTGCAGTGGGAGCTCAGAGTCTTAACCACTGGATCACCAGGGAAGTCCCGCAAAATATTAGTTTTTAAAAGTGAGCATAGGGGGAAAAATTAGCCATAAAAAGGAACGAAATTGGGTCATTTGTAGAGATGTGGATGGACCTAGAGACTGTCATACAGAGTGAAGTAAATCAGAAAGAGAAAAACAAATATCGTATATTAACGCATATATGTGGAATCTAGAAAAATGGTACAGATGAACCTGTTTGCAGGGCAGAAATGGAGACACAGATGTAGAGAACAAACGTATGGACACCAAGGAAGGAAAGAGTGGGGTGGGATGAATTGGGAGATTGGGATTGACATATATACACTAATATGTATAAAATAGACAACTAGTAAGAATCTGCTGTATAAAAAATAAATAAAATAAATTTTTTAAAAATCCCATAACTTGAGCACCAAAAAAAAAAAAAAAAAAAGTGAGCATAGGGGAAAAAAAATTGCACATAAATCTAATCAAACCTTTAGCTCTTACAGCAAATATGGTGAATAGAGGAACATGCTTCATGTCACCATGAGAAAGCTAACAGGTAAATGGAGAAGAATGTGAGACATTCCTCAGGACAAATGACCCATTATTTTTTCCTAATGCCATTAATCAAAAGACAAAGAGGAACTGTCATAGAAAAAAAGAGATCTAAGAAATGAACGCTTGGGACTTCCCTGGTGGCGTAGTGGTAAAGAATCTGCCTGCCAATGCAGGTGACACGGGTTTGAGCCCTGGTCCAAGAAGATCCCACATGCCGCGGAGCAACTAAGCCCGTGCGCCACAACTACTGGGCCTGTGCTCTAGAGCCACAACTACTGAGCCCGTGTGCCACAACTACTGAAGCCTGCACACCTAGAGCCCGTGGTCTGCAACGAGAAGCCACCTCGATGAGAAGCCCGCACACCACAACGAAGAGTAGGCCCCGCTCACCTCAATTAGAGAAAGCCCGTGTGCAGCAACGAAGACCCAACACAGCCAAAAGTAAATAAATAAAATATATAAATTTATTTTTTTAAAAAAGAACACTTTAAATGGATTTTTTTTTTTCTAAGTGAGTAACTTTTTTTTTTTTTAATTTCATTTATTTATTTATTTATTTATTTATGGCTGTGTTGGGTCTTCGTTTCTGTGCGAGGGCTTTCTCTAGTTGTGGCAAGCGGGGGCCACTCTTCATCACGGTGCACAGGCCGCAGGTCTCTCAGTATCTCGGCCTCTCTTGTTGCGGAGCACAGGCTCCAGACGCGCAGGCTCAGTAACTGTGGCTCACGGGCCTAGTTGCTCCGCGGCATGTGAGATCTTCCCAGACCAGGGCTCGAACCCGTGTCCGCTGCATTGGCAGGCAGATTCTCAACCACTGCGCCACCAGGGAAGCCCTAAATGGATCTTTGGTTTTGAAAGAAAGAACTATTAAGAAGACAACTTGGGAACAATAGGGGGATTTGACTAGAGTATTTTTTGATATTGAGTAATTATTGCTGATTTCGTTGGAAAAGATTGTGGGCATGAAGGTTATATATATTTTAAAGTCCTTGTCAATTACCGGTGCGAACCGAAGTATTTGTGTGTGAAGGGACGTAAGTCTGGGATTTGCCTTCAAATCATCCTGAAAAAAATTTTTTTTTTGGTCAAATTGATAACTGTTGAAGATGAGTGATGGGTGTTTCAGTGTTCTTTATATTATTTCTCTCTACTTTTCTATACGTCTGAAATTTTCCATGGTAAAAAGTAACCCCCAAACAAGGATGTTAAGGTTCCCAGATCCTGGCATAAAGTCAGTGTTCAATAAACTGTTCATTTTCTCCTCTTACCTCAAGAACTCATAGCTTAGGGCAGCACTTTCAATAGAATTCTCTGCAGTGGTGGAAATATTTTCTACCTGTGCTGCCCGATGTGGTTACTGAGCACTAGAAATGTGGCCATTGTGACCAAAGAACTGATTTTAATTTTTATTTAATGTTAATTAAGTTCAATTTTAATAGCCACATGGGGCTAGTGGCTACCCCACTGCCCTGTGCAGCTCTGATGACTTGGAATCAGCCCATGAAATCTTGAAGGCAGAGGAAGAAAGATACTTGGTAACCAGGAGGGAAGATGAAGGGATAAAATGTATATAAATAACTCTCACCAGGGGAGAGAAGTGGTTGCTACTTTGTAAAGCAGAGAGAAATGTGGCCAGTTTAAGGATTAAAGAATGGATTAGGGATATAAAGCTCTTGTGACAGGGATCAGATCAAACACAGATGGGTGAAAGATGATACTTTATAAGCAGGATGCAATTATTCAGTAGACAAATCCGTGTTGTAACTGACCCCTGGGGATAGAGTTGGGGACAAGACCAATGGGCTCTATGCAGAAAAATAAGGCAGGTAATAGCACTCAGAGTGGGAGGCTGTATTTGTTGGGAGGGGACGTGAGAAGGCATGTCTGAGGAGATGACAACTGAAAAAAGATCTGAATGAAGTATGTGGATATTTTTCCTTCCCCCCAGAGCTCTCTACAACAGAGGTTGGCAAACGTGGCATGTGGGATCTTAGTTCTCCAACCAGGGATTGAACCCATGCCCCCTGCAATGGAAACGCAGAGTCTTAACCACTGGACCACCAGGGAAGTCCCAGCAAACTTTTCTATAAAGGGCTAGATAGTTTGCCGACACCCACTTTACTAGAAAATATCAGTATGATTTATTGTATCGATTTCATTATAAGTGGTAGATTCTAATAAGTAAG
The DNA here is from genome assembly GCF_028023285.1 of Balaenoptera ricei. Lineage (NCBI taxonomy): Eukaryota > Metazoa > Chordata > Mammalia > Artiodactyla > Balaenopteridae > Balaenoptera > Balaenoptera ricei. The sequence goes on along the minus strand of NC_082641.1, from coordinate 174,524,607 downwards.
AATCTGTGATCACAACAGTAATGAAAATAATACTGTTAAATATTAAAAATAATTTGCCAAGCCCTCATTATTTGTTTATTTACTTGTCCACTAATTGTCTTCCCCAGGGAACAGGGAGCTCCTGTCCACTGTTATGTGCCCAGAGCCAGTGGCTAAATATTTGTTGAATGAATGAAGAAGCCAATGAGGTAAGTACTGTCATTGCCCCCATTTTGCAGATAAGGAAACTGAGGCTCAGAGAGGTGATTTTTCCAAGGTTGCACAGTCAGCAAATGGCAGAACTAGGATTTGAACCCAGGTCTCTGTAGCTCCTAAGGCAAGTAGTAATAGATGATTTGTAGCCAAAAACACAGGGTACTCTGACCCAATGAGGGACTATCTTTGTAGTTGGGATGTGTTGTGTGGGGGAGGTGATAGACAAATGCCAATACTTTAAACAAAGGGCTATTATCCCCATTTTACAGGTGGGGAAACTGAGGCTCAGACAGGGTTAAGAACCTTGCCCAAGATCTGTAGCTCCTCCGTGAGGGGAGAAGACCCCTGGGGGAGGGAGAATGCCTGTTTTGGACACTATCAGTTCCCCAACCCGCTCACCTGCCCATGTCTGGGACTGCTCCTCTTCTTCCTGCTGTGGCTCAGCGTCCTTCAGGAAATCTCCCAGCAGCTTTTCTGCCTCCCGGGCCTCAGCCCCTGATGGGGCTGCCCAGCCCAGAAAGGTGCAAACACTGCCTAGGTCCGAGTGGGCAGGGGGGTCCCAGAAATCCTGAGGGTAGTCCCGCAGCCAGGAGCCCAGCACTGACACCACAGCCCTGGCCAGAGGGGTGGGGCCTCAGAGCCCAGCCCAGAGTTCTGGACTTCTGGAGCCCCTACACTTCAGATCCTTTTGACCTCTATGCCCCCCCTGCCCACACCCGACGGGAGACAAACCTCAGGTTCTTGTTGAAGGTCAGATCTCTTCCCTCTGTCTTCTTGATCTCTACCCTGGAAAGACATCCCCCCTCCGCCATCAGGTGAAGAAGAGGGCGGCTGGAGGGGACTCAGGAGGAAGATTCTGGGGTTGGAGGGTGGGGTCCTAGTTCTAAACCGGAGGGAGCAGACGGAGTATCCAGGTGAAGGTCTGGGGTGGGAACATGAGAGTCTCCCGTTGGTACTGACCCCGGCGGCAGGGGCGGCGGCGGCGGTGGCAGGAGAAGGCCCAGCACGCGGGCAGTGGGCACAAAGGCCCGGTGGGTGGCCAGGAAGGCAGGCACGAAGCCTGGGTCCTGCTCGCGGTCTCCAGACACCAACTCCCGCGCCAGCCGCTCCAGCCGCGCTGCCCTCAGCGCCCGCACCTTGCTGGTGCGGTAATGGAGGAAGGTGTCGGCACCGGGGCTGGGGGCCTGCGGGGCAGGGTGACCGCAATGAGACACAGAGGAGTGGGCCCCAGCATCCCATTCCAATCATGTCTTTGGGAAGCACCGATCTTGCATCTGATCCTGTCCATTCTTCTGCATCCTGCCCCCTGAGTTCATTATTCTCCCCCCTTGCACAATCGACCCCCGAAACCCGCCTGGAATATCCTCATCCGCCCAGGCCCAGCCCTGCCCTCTGCCCCATTTACAAGCCACCCCTACCTCACCCCCACCTCCGCCCCCAGGCTGCTCCCAGCTCTCCTGCCGCGCTTCACTGGCCCGTTCCCAGGCTCTCCGCCCCACCTCGCTCTCGCCCGGTCTCTTCTAAAGACCACTCCTCCTTCTCCAGCTCCGCCCCACTAAACCTGGCTTACCTAGGCCCTGCAGTCCAGTTCCGTCTCCCCAGGTCCTGCTAGTCACCTCGGCCTCACCTGGCTCCGCCTCCTCATCTACCCCACTCACCTGGCCGCCCCCAGGCTCCACTCCATTCTTACCTGGTCGCCTCTAAGCCCCGCCCCTCCTTCGGGCCCCAGTTCCTCCCCTCCACTCAGCCCCGCCCTCACCTGGTCGCCTTCCGCTCAGCTCCAGCCTCCTACCCCTTCCTCACCTGGGTGCCCCGAGGCCCTGCTCCCGGACTCAAGCGCTGACTGCGCTGCCGCCGCAGGGAGACACTATACACCGCGCCGTCCTCGGTCTCCTCGCCCCAGTCCTGCAGCGGCGCCTGGACGCGGAGGCGGGCTCAGGACGCCGCAGGGGGAAGGGTCCCGGGACCAGGGCCCCGCCTCTTCCGCGGACTCAAGCCTGATCCCTCCGGTTTTATCCCCCTTTGCCGGCCAGAGTCAGTGAGACTCGGGGCAGGGGCCCGGGCTCGGGAAGTCCCCTCGGCGTGTCGGGTACCCTCCTACCTAGTCATTGGGAGGATGGGGTGGCATTTGGGGACGTCCCAGGGTCCAGTCTTAACTGAGTCTGTCTCTAGTCCCTCCCGCAGATGCGCTCAGAGACACTCCCCCCACCAATCATCCCTAAAAGGAACCAGCCACTTCACTGGGTCAGGGGCCGGGAGGCCAGAGGTAGGGACTCCCAGGCTGTTGTTCCGAAGGGTCCGATTTGAGGGGAGAGAGGATCCAAGGGGCGGTCGGGGACCTGGAGTTTCTGGACTTGAGGGTCGCCAGGGATGTGGGGTCCTGGGACCCCAGGTCCCCTTACCAGGGCGAGCTCCTTGCTCGTTGTCCGCTCCATGGTCCGCTCCCGTCCCGCTCTGCCGCTCGGCTGAGTGAAGCGGAAGGGCCGGTCGGGGAGCAGTGGCCGGGAGTCGGGCCGGCGGGGCGGGGCGGCCGGGCAGCGCGGGGGCGGGGCGGGGTGGACCCACGGCTCGCGGTTGCCCCTGCCAGACCCCAGCGCCCGGCCCAGGGCCCTGGGGAAGAGGTCCGAGCTCTCCGGATAAATGTGTATCAGTCTGAGCCCGGGAGAAAGGACACCTCTCTCTCTCCCAGGGGAGGGCTCTTTTTTCGGTCCCCAGGTGTGGAGGAGCTAATGTGTATAGCTAAGTGGGGTACAGGTCTGCGTCCTCAGAAGGAGAGTCCGCTTGCTCAGACGGGGAGGGTTGGTCCTTCCCAGGTGTGGAGGTATTTCTCATTTCTCTGGAGGGGCGGAGGGAGCTCAATCTGTGTCCCTAGCTTATGGGAGTCATCACTCCCCAGGTCGGAGGGGGCTGAATCTGTGGCCCTGGTTTGAGGGGCAGCCGTTTATGGGGTGGTGCCGGATCAAGGAGAGGCGAATACTCAGGGGGCTGGTGGTTGACCTTTAATGCGCGATTCCGAGGCCGGCGCGGACCAGCATGGGGAGATTTACTGTGGGAACGTCCGGCAGCCCAGCCCCCTTCTCTACTCCGGGCATCGCCCGCCCGCCCGCTCTGCTCCCTTGTCCGGGCCGCGTTCAACCCTTGAAGGGGCCCTGTGGGCCCGCCGCTGGGCCCAGAGGGGTTTGGGGGCTCCGCAGGGGTCCGGAAACGCCAGGTGGGCGCGAGGGCGAGTCTAGGACTTCCGCGAACGACCGCGCCTCTTGCTGCGGGATTCGATTAATTTCTGGGAACGCATTTTGAGCGCCGTGCGGGTCACCACGTCGTTGTCTTCGTCCTCACTCTCCTCTTCGTCTGCAAAGGGCGATGAGGGGATCAAGGTTCCCATTCCCGGCTCAGATGTTCCTTCCCAGCCTTTACCATCCCACCACCACCTTGGCCCTAGGTCCGGCCCCTGACCACCTCCCAATGCTCTGCTTGGGCCCCCGGCCCCGCCCCCTTTCCTTGCCCGTACAGACCGAAGAACCTGTCCTTGCGACCGGCAACAGGCAGGGCGATGCGGGTGTTGTACATCGGCAGCTTTCCCTCTAGGCTGGAGTAGAACTGGGGGAGGGGGGAGCGGGGAAGAAGAGTGTGAGTGGGCAGAGGTTGCAGCGAAGTCCGTTCCCCCTCCTCCCCACCCCACTCTGAGACATAACCTGATTCCATTCAGCACCTCTGCCCACTCCTGTAAAGTTTTCTTTGGTCGCTGCTGCGTCATTTGTTCTCAGCGTGCATCCTGATACCCACCCCCCCTCCCCCCCCAGGCCCGCTCGTGGTCTCTAGGTCCCACCTCTTGTCCTCTCGAGGCCCGACCCTTGATCCCCCCAGCCTTGACCTCTGGCCCGCCAGGGCCCTCTGGAAACTCCCGTGGTTCATCCCTAGCTCCTTAAACCTCACGCCTTGTCCCTAAGGCCCATTCCCGGCCCCTCGGCCTCCTCTCTGGTCTCCAGGGGGATGCCCCGACCCCCTGGTATTCCGCCCCAGCCCCTGCACCCTCAGCCCCACCCCCTGGCTGAAGGAGTACCTCGCGGTCGGCGATGTGGCGCAGCATCTCTGGCACGTTGTGGTTCTGGAGTTGCGCCTGTAGCTTCAACAGTTTTTCCTCCACGAGGCCCAGGAGGTTGGGCAGATAGTCACCTGCCTTGGGATCCAGCTCCTTTCCTGCGAAGCGGCCGGCCTCCTGCACCCGGGGGCGGAACCAGGTGAGTTGGGAGGGGGCGGGGCCTCTGGGGGCAGGGTCCACCCAGGGGCGGGGCTTTTCCTCAGGAACCAGGCCTTTGAAGTTAGGGGCCACCAACCAGAGTGGTGCTATCCTCTGTGGGGTCGGGACTCTGTGGTCAAGGGCCATGCTTATGAGGCAATTGCCTCTGAATTCCAGAGACCCAAGCCAAGGGATGGGGGGCGGGGGGAGTCTTTTAGTGGGAGGGCAGGGATACTAACTGGAGAGAGGCCATTGCCGGATGACCTTAAGAAATGGGATTCTGCTGCGGGCAGGGTGGGGCTTCTCTTGTCTGTGGTCGCTCCAGGATTGGAGCGGGGTCTCTGAAGTTTTGGGTGGGTGTGTGTATGTGGGGGGGGGGGGGGGCTAAGTGGGACTTTCCCATGGGGGCGGGACTTGAAATGGGACAGGGTCTCTAAAGTCCTGGGCCTCTTGAGGAGTAAGGGGGTGCCCCCTGAGACGTGGGGTGGAGACTCAGGAGTGGGTTGAGGCTTCCCCTGTGTCCAGGCCTCTCATGTCCTGGACAGGGCCTGCGGTGGGTTCTCTTGAGCGGGCTACGGGGCAGAACCCCACAGCTGCGTGCTGGCACCGCCTCTCACGTCTTGCGGGGCTTCCTCGTGGGCGGGGCCTGCCACTAGGACGTGGTTCAGTTTGCCAGACAGGTGTTCCAGGCCCTCTTTGGTCATTTGCATTGCCCGCATGGCAAGCTCCAGCCGATCCTGTGTGTCAGCCCGCCGCTGCTCCTCCGCCTTGATGCGTCCCTGCAACTCGACTTGCAGCTTCTGCTCGCTGCGGGGGGCAGGGAGGCCGCCACTGGAGCTCCACCGACCCCGCAGGCCCCACTCTCGCCCTCGGGCACCCGGGACCTCACCTCACCAGCACGGTCTCCCCTGAGTACTTGAGGTCTTCGAGCTCCCGCTGCAGCCGCTGCTTCTCTTGCTTCAGTCGCATCAGCGTCTGCTCGTTCTCGCTTTTGAGCGTCTCCAACTGCGTGAAGGTGTCGCCCTGTGCCAGGAACTGCCGCACCACCGCCTGGGGGCCGCGCAGCCCGAGTCAGAGCCAGGGCTGGGGCAGGCAGGGGTGCACTCCTCCTTCTCCCCCCCCCCCTTCTTTCCCCCGGGCACGCAGGACAAGTGGCTGAGATGATGGCTTCTGCATAATGGTGTTTAGACGCTCTGTGAGTCTGACCCAGGGCTGCCTCGAGGGGGTGCAACCCCGAAGAAATGATTTTTGCGGGCCCTTCCTTGTCTATATAAGGAAATTGAATCAGCCAAAATCGGATTGCGGGGCAGTGATAGTGAGCACAGCTGTTTTCCAAAATCAACATCAGCAACGTTCTGGCAGCGAATCTTGCCCACTCCCGTGAGGAAATACGGCCGGGAAAGGCACCTGGCCACAGTGCTCCAGATGACCCCATATGTCCAAGTCCTGGAACTCCTCGGAGGCTACCCCATAGGGGGAGGAGTGGGTTGGAGAGCGCCGTAAGTGGAGAAACCCGACAGGGATCCAGGGGAATTAGTGTTCACCAGCTGGGGACATAAAGTCTTAGAAAATTTCAAGGAAGACGCTGCCAAGCGTGGGCCCCAGAGCAAGGGCCCAGTTTCTCTGGGATTGAGGCTGGCACTGGGCATTTTACTGCGCCCAGACCCTGCTACGGGTGCTGGAGACACAGCAGAGAGAAAACACTCATAGTTCTCCTAGAGCTGATATGTCAAAGACGTCAGCACCAGTGTAAGCAGGAACAGAAGAGGACGATGGCCAGTGTAGATAACTCGTGTGGGTTTTGCTGAGAGAGGTAGCGGAGAAATGAGGCAGTAGCTGGAGGAAGAAGGGGTGTCTTTTGTGTGCTGAGGAACTGACCCGGCAAAAAGGCGAGGCTGGGTGTGTTGGCTTCCCAGGCTCAGCTCGGGCGTCTGGGAGCTGGGAGGGCCGAGGGCAGCACTCACGTGCGTTTCCGCCACGCCGGTGGCGTCCTTGACCTTGCCGAAGAGCACGTCCATCTGGTACATGTCCCAGCGCCGCCGCAGCTCCTCCTCTTTGGAGTGCACGCTGTCCTGGAGCCTGTCGTCGGACTGCAGCAGCACCTGCTCGCGCTGGGTCTGCTGGTGGGTTGAGGTCAGGGCCGGCGTCAGCTCGCAGACAAGGGCTTAGGGCCGAGGCCGCGGGGGTTGGGGAAGTATCCGCACTGGAGTACGGGAGGGGGTGGGGCCCAGGCGTGGGTAAGGGCACCCAGGCAGGGGTCAGGAGTGCTTGACGGGGCCTTGGTCGAGAAAGGGAGGCCTCAGAAGCAGCGCAGAGGGACGGGGGTCCAGGGTGCGGGGGCGGGGCCTGTCGGGTAAGGGGCGGGTTAGAGGCAGGATCAAATTTCCGACACAGGCAAGTCTTGTGGGGAAGGAGGAGGATCGACCTGAGAGTAAGGGGAGGGCTGGAGGGCGGGGTCAGGGATGTGAGACGAGCCCTGGCATCTAGTGGAGATGGGGGCGGAGTCAGGAGAAACGTCAGAACTGCCGAAGGGTCTAGGGCCTGGGCCGACGTTGTGGCGCGGCCCCGGACCCAGTAGGGCCGCATCTAAGCAGGAGCAGGCTGGGGTCGTCGCAGCCCCGTACCCCTGGTGCGCCCACCTTGCGCTCCATGCGTTCGTTCTGCAGTTTCCTCTCCTCCGCGCGCTTCTTGTACTCTGTTAGGTAGCGTTCGCGCTTTTTGCGCTCTCGGAACACTGTCTCTTCCAGATGCTGCAGCTGGTTCTAGAGGGTGGGAAAGGGGGACAGCAGGACCTGCTGGCACCTATCCGGGATCTGGGCCAGAGCCGCAGGCCCAACTCTAGACAGCTGGGTCAGGCTGTGGGGTCCTGGGAGAGAGATGGGATGGGTTCCGGGACAGCTGAGGTTCAGATGCTGGGACCAGAAGACCATGGCGGCATCGGGGGTCGGGGGGCAGGACCCCCCCCCAGGACCCAACGGGCTGGCACCTTGGCGATGTCCCTTGCATTAAGCGCCTCCTGATTCACTAGGTTCAGTTCCTCCAGCTCGTGTTTCGTTCTCACCACCTCAGCCTCCATGAAGTCCAGCCGGTTCTCCAAGCGGAGGCTCTCCTCCTGGGGCATGAGGGATGAGGCAGGCCTGTGACCGCTGTCCCTAACAAGGCTGGCCCTCCCACTTGCCACCTCCCACCCCCAGTCGCCCTGGTCCCTACCTGTAGATAGGCCTTGAGCTGCAGGTACACATTGGTGATGTGTTCGGCCTCCTCCACCTTCATCTGGGCCTTCTCCAGGCGGTTCTCCAGGTTCCGCATGGTCTAGAGAGAAGCAAGGCTGGGCTGGGTCCCTTCCCTCCTCAATTCCTCCCCCAGGATCAAGGCCTCTGCAGACCTCACTGGCCCCACCTTGGCCACCTCTGTGTTGCTATCTTTCGCCTCTGCCATCTCCAGCTCACGCAGACTGTGCTGCAGCTGGAGCTCCTCCAGCCACTTCTGTCGCAGCCCCAGCTGGTACCGAAGAGCATTCAGCTGCTTCACCTTCTCACTCAGCCGGCGGTCCAGGTGCTCCAGGGCCTGCTGAGGGAGGGGAGCAAGAGCAGGGGCCTGAACCCCTCACCTAGTCCTTCCTTCCTTCTCATATATCTTTCTTTTTTTTTTTTTTAATTTTATTTATTTTTTGGCTGTGTTGGGTCTTTGCTGCGGTGCGTGGCCTTCTCATTGTGGTGGCTTCTCTTGCTATGGAGCATGTGCTCTAGGCACGTGGGTTTCAGTAGTTGTGGCTTGCGGGCTCAGTAGTTGTGGCTTGCGGGCTTAGTTGCTCCGTGGCATGTGCGATCTTCCTGGACTAGGGATCGAACCCGTGTCCCCTGCATTGGCAGGCGGATTCATAACCACTGCACCACGAGGGAAGTCCCCCTTCTCCTATATCTTGGTTCTCATCTCCCCTGACTCTTAGTAGCGTCTGACCTGGTTGATCCCCCTCCTCCTGCAGATTCTCCTTTTTTGTGGCTTCCAGGACCCCCACTCCTTGGTTTTCCACCCACCTCCCTGGTTGCCCCTTCTCCATCTCCTTTGCCTTTGAAGAGGCTCTTCTCTCCTCTGACCAACCTTAGCCCCTTGGGGATCCTATCCAGTCTCAGGGTTTCAAAAGTCACATACACACTGAAGACACCCCAATTCAGCCTCCCTCCTGAACTGCAGGCTCGTATATCCATATCTACACTGCCTTCCAGATGTTTCCACAGGCAGCTGAAAACCATCGTGTCCAAAACTATGTCCTTGATCTTTCCCCAAACCTGCCCTTCTCGAATCTTCCCCATCTCAGCTCATGGCAGCTCCACCCTTCCAGGTGCTCAAGTCCCAAACCTTGATGTCATCCTCACCTTCTCTTTTTCTCTCCCACCCGCACCCAGTTTGTTAGCAATTCTCTGTTCTATTTCAAAGGTTCCTCCAGAGAGATCTCTTTCTTCCTATTTCTACCCCTTTTGTCCTAGTGCAGCCAACCCCATCTTTCACCTGGTTGACCTCCTCCTGGCTTCTATTCCTGCCTCCTCACAGCCCATCTTCCATTTCTCTGATTCTTAGTATAAAATCTGCACTCTTGCAGTGAAGGCTGCTGCAGAGTTCTGCCCCTGCTGACCTCCCTGACCTCACCTCCTACAGAGCCCCCCTCACTCACTACCATCCCGCCACACTTACCTCCTTTGTGTCTCCAACACTCTACTTTTGTTCCTACCCTAGGGACTTTGCACTTCCTATTCCATCTGCCTGGAACGCTTTTCCCCAGATCATTACCTGCCTGTCCCATTCTCAGCTCAAATATCACCTTCTTAGAGAAAGTAAAGACCCCCATCCTGCAGTCTAAAAGGCAAACCCCTGCCCCCATCCATCTCTAGTTAAGTCAGTCTGTTTTATTTGTTTCTCTTGTCACCACTGGGAATTACTTTGTTTCTGTATTTGTTGTTCTTTTTTTTTTTTTTTTTGGGTGGGGGGGCGTCTGTTTTCTCCACCAAGATATGAGATTTTGGGGAGTGGGGACATGGTCTGTTTTTTTCACCTCACGGTGACCAACACCTAAAACCATGCCAGGCACATGGTAGGTGCGTGATAAAGATTTAGAAATAAATGAGTGGCGCCAGGCGTGGAGAAGGGATTGGAGAGGCGAGATAGTGAGCAGGGAGGCCAGTCGGGTGGGGACCCAGGCTGGAAATGAAGGGAGATGGTCAGTGGAATGGGAGTGGGGCAAACCTGGCCTGTCCTGTTCTTCAGGTATGGCTTCTCTGATTTCCATTCCCGAATCACTGCCTGGATCACTTTCTCATCTCCCTGCAGAGAGAAGAGCCCAGTCACACTACTGATTCAGGCCACTTCTACTTGGGGTGTTGCTCTGCCCCTGGAGCTGCTCCCGTCCCCTGGAGCCTCTTCAACCTCACCTGGAGCAGGTCTGTCAACTGTAATTGCAGCGCCCTGGTCTCCTCATGGAGCTGCTTGATGGTCTCCTGATTCTTTTTGATGTTCCACTGGGTGCTCTCATAAAAAGCCTTCCGGTCACCCTCTGGGGTCATGTTAGGTGGGCAGGCAGAAGCAGAGCATCATGGGAAGGGGGGACTTCCCAGAGGGAAGACCTTTTAGTAATTGTCAACCTAACATTGTAACAGTATTTCACTTTGAGCATTTGTTATGTGTTGGATGCTGGACTAATAATTTTCTAGGTATCAAACAGCGTGTGCCAATAGGTACATATCTATATACATATTATACCCATTTTACGCATGAGGAGACTCAGGCTTTTTAGATTGTTCAAGGTCACAAGCAGTTGGACTCCCCAGCCCATACCTTCAACCACTATGCAAAATTATCTCCTAATAATAAAACAATAATGGTTTATACCAGGATTTCCCAACCTTGGCAAAACTGACTTTTGGGATGGATAATTATTTGCTGTGGTGAGCTGTCCTGTGCATTGTCAGATGTTGAGCAGCATTCCTGGCCTCTACCCACTAGATGCCAGTAACCCCCTCCCCCCCCGCAATGTGACAAACCAAAATGTCTCCAGACATTGCAAAATAGCCCTATTCCATTGAGAACTACTGGTTCACACTTTATAGTGTTACTATGTGCTAGGCACTGTTCTAAGCACCTTACACATTTCAACTACCTATAAGGTTGTACTGTTATTATCCCCATTTCATGGTTGGACTGAGAGCAATTAGGTTACTCTTAGTCCCTGAAAGTCAAACAATTAGTATATGTAGAGCCAGGATTTGAACCCAGAAAATCCAGCTCTAGAAATCTATATTCTTTACCACTCCATGCATGATAGAAGAGTTGAAATTACATAAAAGTATGAAATGCAGTCCAGTCAGTTCTGAGCTCAGGAAAAATTTTACAAGAAAGATGAAGAAAACCATGAACAAGTATGAGTTTTTGCCTCCAGAAACTGGCCACTGGATGAACGCCAGTGAAACGCTCCTGCCAGGTCGGAGGACTGTTGACTCTTGACCCTTCTGTGCCCTCTGGAGCCATCTTACCTAACAGTTGTATCTTCCTTTGTAACTCAGCCACCTGCGTGTGCACAGCGGACTTCCCCTCGCTGGCGTGGAAAGGTGCCGCCTTGGAATGGAGTGAGTGCCAGGCCTGCACTGAGCCCTTGCCTCGAGGGTGGTAGGGCTTGATCTGAGCCTGACTGCCCTTGACTTTGGAGGGAGCTGCAATCTGGTCCTGAGAAGGCATGGCGTTGGCGGAGGCCCCCCAGCACAGGGGAGACGTCATGATTGGGTTGAGGCCAAGAATCCCTGGGGGTTAGGGGATCCACTAGGAATTGCCTCTGTCCGGGATCCGTCAGCTCCTGTTCCTCGGGCTCTGGGAATGCACTTGTCTACCGCTTGGCGGGGCCTCGCAGCATCTCCGGTTGCTAGGTAACCTTCTCCGCCTCCCTCCAGCGCTCCCAAGGAAATCGCCTGCATTCCAATCTACGGCTCTCATTGGCTGACGCCGAGCTGAGGGGCGGTCCCAATAGGGGACAGAGCGGACCAGCTCCTCAGAAAGATGGGGGAGGGTACTTTGGAGTCACGTGCTCATCCCTTTTCCTCCCCACCCCTCCACCCCAACCCCGCCGAGGCGGTTCGCGGGCGTTTTTCAGGAACTTTCTGTTCCGGCTGCAGAACCCGACACTCCCAAGATGGAGGCCCCTTGCGCCGCCATTAAGCGCTAACCTTCAGAACTATTCCCTTTAAGGCTTCACAGTCCTATCCAAGATGGCCGTCTCGGTTCCGGCCCCGCCACTTGCCACTCACAACATGGCGGCCACGAACCGCCGTTCAGGGAGCGCAGCGTGATACCGGAAGTGATGCTTCCACACACTTCCGCTTTCTTTCTGCAGGAGGAACAGTTGGCTGCTGGGTCGGGGGGCGCGGTGGATATTGACCTTTGCCCCAGCCTCGTGTAGGTGGTGAACTAGTGGGCGGGAGGGCACCCCAATTTCCTCTTGGGGGCAGTCGAAGGCGGGAATTGGATAGCTAACCACCCCCTACTCATGGGGAGCGGAGGTTTTGAGATCCCCCCCACCATTGATTTGGGCCAAGTGAGATTCCCCTCCACTGGGCAGGATTGGGGAGACCACCCCCCCCCCCGCCCCCAGTATGGGAAGCAAAATGAGCCCTCATTGCGCGGAAGTGATGGAGGAATCCAGTTGGCTGGAGGGAGAGGTGCCTTCCTTCGGCTGGAGGTCGCCCTCTCCCACTGACCTGCCGCCCCTTTCTTGCTGCAGCGCGACGGCACAGCGCATCTCCCAGCAGCCTCCTTCCTCTGACAGAACCCGTTTCCGGCTTCCGAGGCTCCAGCGAGATGTTACTAGTGCTGCTGCTGCTGCCCATGTGTTGGGCCGTGGAGGTCAAGCGACCCCGGGGCGTCTCCCTCACCAGTGAGTCGGCTACTGGAGGTGGCCAGAGGTGGGGGTGGGGTGTGGGAGGCTCCTGGGAGAGGCACTTAACAGCCTTCGGTCTCAGTGTTCTGGTCTCTGGGCAGGGAAGGTGGCAATGCTCAACTGGTGGGTGGGGGGAGAGGAGCCATTGGGTGGAAAGGGCCTCTTCCTGCTCTGGGCTGAGCCCCTTGCCCCCCTCCCCAGACCATCATTTCTACGACGAGTCCAAGCCTTTCACTTGCCTGGATGGCTCTGCCAGTGTCCCTTTTGATCAGGTCAATGACGACTACTGTGACTGCAAGGATGGCTCAGATGAACCAGGTGAGCTCTTTCTTCATTCGTTCATTCATCATGCATTTATTGAGCCGCTGGTGAGTGCCAGGTCCTGTGCGGTGAGCAAAACAGACCCAGTCCTGTCCTCAGACAGCTCCCTGTTGAGTGGGGGGAAGCGGGCACAGACGCGAGTGGTCAGTGGTTTGGTGAGGAGAGCGGGAGGTGCTGTGGGAGCCCGGAGGGGGAGGGGGAGGGGGAGGGGGTTGGCTGGGCCCTGTTCTGAGGGCCTCAGGGAGGAGAGGCAGGAGGGAGCACTGGAGAGTTTTGTTTCAGGCCCCGAGCGTGCAGCTCTCTTTGCTCCTCTTACTTGGGATCAGTTACTCTCACATTCCTTGTTCCTTCTGTGTACGCGGTGGGTGTGACATGCTGGATTCTGAGCACACCCCACAAACCCTCCCTCCCTTCTTCCCCCCAGGCACAGCCGCCTGTCCCAACGGCAGCTTCCACTGCACCAACACTGGCTACAAGCCCCTGTACATCTCTTCCAGATGGGTCAACGATGGAGTTTGTGGTGAATGAGCTCACCCTGGGGTTGGGAACAGGGTGCTGGGTGGAGGGAGGGAAGAGGCACTGCCGGGTCCGATGGTGCCCACACCTCTGCCCTCAGACTGCTGCGACGGGACGGACGAATACAACAGCGGGATCGTCTGTGAGAACACCTGCAAGTACGTAGGTGACACCCCCCCCCACCTCCCCATCCCCCCCACCCCAGACCTTGCCTTGCCCCACTGGGTGAATCAGGTTCCCTCTCTTTTCTGTTTTTGTGTACTGAGTGCTCACCCTGTGCCAGGTGCCTTGTGAATGCTCCATCAGCAATTTCCTCTCTGGCCTGGAAGCAGGTGCAGTTTGCCTAACAACAGATGAGGAAGCTTAAGCTTAGAAAGGAGAATGGCTTCCTCAGGGTCACATAGCTAGGAGATAGCAGAGCCGAGACTCGAACCCAGGTCGGTCTAACTTGAGACTGCATGCTTATAACTGCTCCGCTCTGCAGCAGGACCTGAAAACTGAAATGCCCACAGGCGGGTAATCTAAACAGGCTGCGTATAAGGCAGTAGGGAGTGGTGGGATTGTGACATCTAAAGGCACAGCTGCCCTCCACTCCTGTGAGTTGAGGGCAGGTGGCAGGGCTGGATTTGTTTTTCAAAGAAGCTGAGAGTCCCAATACTCATGTAAACTCTTTTGATGGAAGATCTTTTAAATAGAGAGTGGATTAAGCAGAACAGTGCTTACCGGCCAGATTGCCCTTTGTGTCTGGGGGTCTGCAGGGTCAGGCAGGACTTCTGTGGTTTTCTCTCCTCCCTCTCTTGGGAGCCACCTTCCAGCCCCACATCCCAGCACCCCCCAGTCCCTCCCCGACCCTGAGGGTGGACGAACCCTGCGCGTTGTCCTTCCCCACAAGGACAGGGATGAGGGACCCTGAGGCCAAGAGAGCCTGGGGAGGTGGGGGGAGGAGGGTTGGCTCTCCTGTCTTTGCCCGCATAGGGGGTGTGAAGGCATGGGGGTTGAACCCTTTTGGAAGAAGCAGACCTGGTGGATGCTAAGTGCTCCCGACCCCATCGTGCCCGTGTGTCTCCTCCCCACAGAGAGAAGGGCCGTAAGGAGAGAGAGACTCTACAGCAGATGGCGGAGGTGACCCGCGAGGGGTTCCGCCTGAAGAAGATCCTAATTGAGGACTGGAAGAAGGCCCGAGAGGAGAAGCAGGTGAGGGGCCTGGTGGGGCTGACCCAGGACAACCTGGAGGTGTGGGCTGAGGAGGCCGGCTGGGGTTGATGTCTGCTCCCGACTCGTGGTGTCCTGGGGCCGGTTACTGTCTCTCTGCGCCTTGATTCACTCGTTTGTCCACTTGGCATTTAGTCGTCGCTTAAGCGGGTACCAAGTGGGCGGCAGCCAGTACAGGCATCGACCTGGGCCTTGGGCGCAGACTGAAGTGGGCTCGGAGGAGCTCTGCTGCCCCTAGGACAGGAGGGACACCTCTGCAACCCGGTCCCGGGGTTCTCTCGTCTGTAAGTTAGGGCTAATGGCTACATGGCTTGCCAGTCTGGGGGAGGACTCGAGATGGGGGTCAGTCAGTCGCAGTCAGGTTAGTTCAATAGGGTGGGTGCTGGGGGGGCCAGAAGAGGGTGTACCCCCAGGGGTGTGTCTCTCCCTCCCCTGTCTGCCACCCCCTTGGCTGTTTGATGGGTCAGAGTCCTCAACACTCCTCCTGGGCTCTTGCTTGACCCAGGAGTCAGGAGCTGGAGTAAGGGCTCCAGCTCTGTTTCTCTGCCCTGGGCAGCTTCCAGGTTTTTCTCTCCCACCCCCATGGCCTGGCGAGTGCGGTACCTCCCGAGTTCATGGGGCAGTGAATTCAGGGCCAGTGAGATACTTCCTGAGTTTAGGGGATACTGGGGGAGCCACATGGTGAGGTTGGCTCCAGGTGATCTTTGCCCTCCTGAGCAGGTGGGAGGATCCTGGCAGCAGACCAGGCTGAGGTCTTGGGAGGAAAGTGATCCTGTGCGGGCTTGGGCTAAGACCCTACAGCTTGGGACCCCCATCCCTAGGCTGGAGTCCACCCAGCACACACACTCCTTTTTGAAATAGCCACAGAAGCCCAGGATGCACTGGGCTCGTGCATCGTGACTAGAAGCAAACGTGGAACTAGAGGTGGAACTGCCTCAAGAGTGCATCAGCTAGTGGGAGGGACACACAGACAAAGTGATAGCCAGGGCTGAGGGGAGAAGGGATGTTCGGGGCTGTAAGGTATAGAGAAGACTCTTGCCTGGTCCTTCTGTTCCCCTAACCTGTCTTGGAGGGTAGGAAGCAGGGAAGACTTCCTGGAGGAGGAGGCCTCCATCTAAACTGAAATCTGTTGGGTAATTCAGAGTTAGCCAGGCAGAGTGTTCCAGACAGAAGGAAAGCATGTGTGAAGAACTGGAGGCAGAGAGTGGGGCTCTGAATGTTGTCAGGGCAGTTGGATCTTAGAGTTTAAGATAGCAGTGGGGTGGATGGGGCTGGAGAGGTGAGCAGGGGCCTGGTCATGCAGGGCCTCGGGGGCTACATTGACGTCTTTGGGTTTCTCTCCAGTGGGCTGCAGGGAACCACAGCAAGGGGGAGACCCAGAGAGGGGTGTGTATTTTGAAAAGATTCTGTGGCCACCCTGTGAAATAGAGGCAGGGAGATGGCAGTCTGTGAGGAAGAGGGTGGAACAGGAAGAGAGCTGGCCCCTGTCTTCTGCCTACCCAGAAAAAGCTCATTGAGCTGCAGGCTGGAAAGAAGTCACTGGAGGACCAGGTGGAGTTGCTGCGGACACTGAAGGAAGAAGCTGAGAAGCCAGAGAAGGAGGCCAAGGACCAGCACCGGAAGCTGTGGGAAGGTACATCACTATGTCCCAGGGTGGCCGTGACTTGCCCTGGGCTCCTGGCTGGGAAGAGTCTGGGCCCAGGAGCCTCTTGCTTGTTATCTCTCATCTGTGGTTTTGCTGATTTTTTAAATCATGGCACTTTAGTTCCCCGCGTGCCCAGCTATCTTTGACTGTGTGTTGGTCACTGTGTTTAAAAGTCATTAATAGGGGTAACTTGCAGTCTAGGATGAGAGGTCCTTCTCTAGAGAGGAGGGGCTTTTCTTTCTGCCATCTCTGAGCACTACCATTCAGGGATACCTTGAATCCAAATTCAAGGCTGGAGATTCTTCCAGCCTCTCAGGCAGTGTGAGCTGAGGTCTGAGCATAGGCTGGGTAATTTCTGGCTCAGCTTATCCCTGAGGGGAGCCCCGTGGGGTCACAGTTATGCTGGAGGGGAGTCACCTTGGACTTTGATTTTCATTTCTCTTCCCTCACAAGTTACCAAAATAGACATCCACATTTGCCAGGATTGGCAAAATCCCTTAGGGTGAAAGCGGCTTCCATACTCTTTTACTTTCTTGATTTCCTCTTGGCCCTGGAAACTCCTACTGTCTTGGTTGGTTTTAGATGATCTTCTAAGCATAAGATGATTTTCTTATGCTTTGTCCAGCATTTCCTTGCTGTTGGTAGATTGTGCTGCCATTATGGGAAATCTGAAGCCTTGGCATTTGTTCTCAGTCTGCTCTGTGCAGGGGCACATGGTGGAAGGAGGATAGAAGGGAGAGGGGGGACAGAAACCCATTCCAGGCCAGTTAAAAGACCAATCATTGCTGGGAGGATTTGGAGGCGTGGCTCCAGCTGGTCACCGGGCTGGTGACCAGGAACTGGCAGTCTTCTCTCTGAGGCCATTCTGTGATCTCATCCATCTCTTTGAGCATCTGCTGCGTTCTTCCTTCCTTTGCTATCTCTGCCCTGATTTCTCGTAATCAGTAATTCAGTCATTCATCTAACAAGCATTTGCTGTGTACCTGTCATGTGCCAGGTACACCCCAGGTGCCAGCAATACAGGATTGACCAAGACAGAGAAAGCCCTCTGCCCGCAGAGGGAGGGAGGGAGTGCCGGCAGAGGGAACAGGTGCAAAGGTTCTGAGGCAGCATCTTGTCTAGTTTTTAAGGAGCAGCAAGGAGGCCATGTGGGAGAGTGAGAGGAGACTCTCCCTTTTATTTACCTAACATCACCTGCTTTTGTGATACAGCTACAGAGCCGAGTGGTTGCCAACAGAGACCTTATGGGTTGCCAAACCTAAAGTATTTAGCATTGGGCTCTTTACAGTAAAGTTTTCCGACCCCTGATAAAGACACTGATATTCTCTCCCACACTGATGATAGCTGGACCAGAGCACCCAGTGCTTGTTTCATCAGGATCATCGTGTTGCTCTTGCCTCCCTTCCCTATGAACTGCACCCAGACGTAGCCCTGTTTCACAGATGAGGAAGCTGAGGCCTTGCCCGGCTAGGTTGATGCCCAAATCTCTCTGATTGCAGACCCTGTCCCTTAACTGCAGGCTTGAGTCATCTGCCTGTTCCTGCCTGGCTCAGGGCCCAGCATTGCCCTGGCCTCCTGATGGCCTCCTTCCATCAGGCCAAGCCATTCTTCTGCCCAGCAGTCTTCCTGGCTCCCCAGTGCCTTGGGTGGGACAGCATTTGGGCCACTTACGATGCCCCCGGCGTTGAGAAGTCGAGTACTTCTCCCTGCGCTGCACCCTGTGCACTCACCACATGGGTCTGATTGCCTTTTCCCTGAAACTGCTGCCCTTTATTGCTCCCAGGCCTCTGCTCCAGCCATTCCCACTGCAGACACAGAGGTGTCTAGAGGACTCTAGGCCCAGTGCTCAGCAGTGACACATGAGGCCCCGTCCTGCAGCCCTGCTCACCTTGAAATGGGAGCAGCAGATCAGTGAGTCTGTCCCACTGTGCCCCAAGCCCTCAGATGGCACTGCCTCCACAAAGACTTTCCAGCTTCCTTCCTGAGATCAGCCCTTCTGATCACATGTGACAAAAACCCAACTTGAACCCACTTCATAAAAAGTGGAAGCTTTAGGCCCAGTGGGACCCTAGGCTCCCTGGATGGCACGAGTCCTCCCTCCACCTCTGGGCTCTGCCTCCTTCTCTGTGGGCTTCCCTCCCAGGCAGGCTCTGCCCTCCTGTGCCAGCACAACCACAGGCAGCACTAGGTTTATTTCCTTCTGGCTCAGCAGCCCCAGCAAGTAGAGAATACCACTTTCCCACAAGTCCCAACACAAATTCCAGGGCAAGCTCCTATTGGCTTGTCCCAGGTCACGTGGCTGCCCATGAACCAATCCCTGGAGCCAGGAGGTGCAGCACAGGTTCTGATTGGTCAGGCCTGAGAGTCGGTGGGTGGTTGCTCACAGGGAAATGGAGGAGGGGTATTGTAAGCAGGTGGGGTTGTTTGCTGGAAAGGTAAAGCTGAGGGTTGGAATCACCCTCCTTTGCTGGGGTCTTATTGCTTCTACTTTCTTTGTCCTCTTGAGTTTTGGAGTGAGTAGCTGGTGACCAAGTCAGACCTGTCAAGGGCCAGGCACAACATGGGGTCACCCAGCTCGGACTTTTAAGGGTGGTATGAGTTCCAAGGCCAGATCATCGGAGGTGGGGTGTGTGAGTGTGTGTGAGAGACGTGGGATGTGACTGGGGCCTTGAAAGAAGGCTGGGAGTTCCCTGCTCTATTTCTTCCTAGTTTCCATGTGATTTAAAATATTCCATCTGACTTCCATATTCTCCGTTAAAAAGATTTTTTGGGGTAACAATCCTGAAAGTAGTAAAGTAGAAAGGGAGAGAGTTTTCCTCCAGGTTAACCTCTACCAGGAGATGTGAAACCTTCCAGACCTTTCTTGTCCATCCCAGGCAGAGATGCAATTCTTCAGAGGGTAGTAACTCTGGGTGTCGACCCCAAAGCCACACTTCAAGTGCTCAATGGCCACGTGTAGCTGGTGGTTGTCGTTTTCGCCAGCAGATGTAGACCATGTCCATCTTTGTAGAACGTTCTTTTGGACAGCACTGGTCTACATGGTGTATGGGTGTTGTGCTATGTCTACGTGTACCTCATTTCCTTTTTTTTCACTCTGACCCTTCACTTTTTTTTTATTGTGGTAAAATCCACAAAATGTACAATTTACCATTTCAGCCAATTTGAAGAGTACAGTTCAGTGGCATCAAGTACATCCACAATGTGCAACCATCTCTGCTATCTAGTTCCAGAACATTCCCATCACCCCAAAAGGGAATCCCATGCCCATCAAGCAGTCCCTCCCCATCCCCCCACCCCCCAGCCCCTGGCAACTACTCATCTGCTTTCTGTTTCTATGAATTTTCCAGTTCTGGACGTTTCATATCAACAAAACCAGGCAGTGTGTGGCCTTTGTGACTGACTTCTTTCCCCGAACATCGTGTTGTCAAGGGTCACCCACATTGTAGCCTTGTGTCTGGACCCTACTTCCTTTTTTTTATTTTTTATTTTTTTATTTATTTTTATTTTTATTTTTCCTACTTCCTTTTAACAGTTGTGTCTATTCCAGTGTATGACCCTGGCAGGATTTATTTAATCCAGGTGCCATTTTTTTCTATCAGGTTCACAGTGCTGGTCTTCATTGTTTGTAAACGCCTGTTGTGTATTAGGGCGTTGGCCCTTTGTGACTGAAGTTGCCGGCGTTTTCTTATCATTCATCTTTGGTGCCAGATTCCTGGTGTTTTCTTGCTGGGCCATGTGTTAGAAAGTGAATTCAGGGACTTCCCTGGTGGCCCAGTGGTGAAAACTGCGCTTCCACTGTAGGGGGTTGTGGGTTCGATCCCTGGTTGGGGAACTAAGATCCTGCATGCCGCAGAGCGGCCAAAAAAAAAAAAAAAGAAGAAAAAAAGTGAATTCACTCTTGCCCTTTCTTTGCTTCTGTTTCCACTGTTTTACACCACGGCGAGCGTCCTTTTACACAAGGCTGGGTGTACTCGTGTGCCGTTTCCCTTAGCCCGAGTTCTCAGCATGGAGTTGCCGACTCAGGTTCAAGGGTAACATGCCAGGGTTTGACCCAGATTTCCAGAGGGTGGTGGGGATGAGCACGGGCCCTGGAGGCAGACGGCCCGGCTTGGGCCCCCGCCTCTGCCCCTCGCCAGCTGGATGCCCATGGGCAGGTCCCTTCATCCACCTGAGCCTCAGGCCCTCATCTGTGAGGACGGTGTCGGCTGAGTCTGCTGGGGTCTTGTGGGGTCTCCTGGGACACAGGCCACTTGTCCTGATGTAGAGGGCTGAGCTTCGTAATGGAGCTGCCCTTGTGGCTGCTTTCCTGAACCCCACCTGAGCCGGCTGGTGAGGAGACAGACAGGCAGAGGAGGGACCATCAGAGCAGATATGGGGCTGAGGCCCTGTGTCCACTGGCCGCGCCCAGTTCCCCTTCTCCGTGCAGGTGGCCTCTCCCCTCTCCCGAGACACTCCCCTGGGCCCCCAGGACATCTCCCTCGCCTGGCTGCCCCCCCACACCAGTCTCCGTCCCCTGACCTTTTTCCTGCTTGGCCTCTTCCCGTGGGGGCCTCCCGGACATGGCAAACCTAATGCACGGTCCCCCGCCTGCCCCTCACAGTCACCGATCGTTCAAACCATCTGCAGAGCCCCTCAGGATCTCCCCCAAATCTGGCACTTCCTACCTCCTTGGCCCCCTTGCCCCTGCACCGGCCAGCCCTTGTCATCTCCTTGCTCCCACCCCCATAGCGGCCTGACTCAGGGCCCCGGCACCCAGTGGAGGGCCGGGCATACAGTGGCCCCCCTGGGGCGTTGGGGAGGGCAGATTTTGGGGTGGCGGGAGCTGTAGGCGGTGCAGAGGATGATGGGGCTGGTCCCTCCACAGAGCAGCTGGCCGCCTCCAAGGCCCAGCGGGAGCAGGAGCTGGCGACCAGTGCCTTCCAGGAGCTGGACGATGACATGGATGGGGCGTGAGTGTGCCGGCGCTGCCTGCCCTGGGCCCCCTCCTCCCACTCCCCGCCTTTAGAAACCAGCCAGAGCCCACCTCCTCGCCCTGGGGCCCCCAGGGCCCGAGCTGGTCCCAAGCCCTCTCTAAAGGAGCCTCTGCTTGCTCATGTATAAGATGGGTCTAGAGCAACCCCGGGAGGAGATGAGGGAAACCACTCCCTGAAGGAGCTGGGCGAGGGGACTAGGGATCCCATTACTTTTCACAAGCCTACTCTGTGGCCTGGGACACTTTGGTGAAAGTCAGAATCCCACCTGCACCCCTGAACTTGGCGGCTGACCCCAGGCAAAGGGCTCGGTGGACGGTGGGCTGTCGGGAACGAGGAGGCTGGGCAGCCCCCTGGTGGGAGGCATGGGACTTCGGAGGGACCAAGGGGGCAGAATGGGCGGGGGCAGTCCACACCCTGGTTGGCGATGGTGTGGGTGGAGGGACAGGATGTGGTGCCTGGGCCATTGTGGGTATTGGGGCTTGGCTGGGGGGAGGGCGCCAGGCCAAGGGCAGTTTCGATGTGCTGGGCTCTAAGGGTGGGAGGAAGTGGAAGCTGGGTCTTTGGGGACACAGGGTTGTCCAGGTATCTCCTAGTCCCACCCCTGTGTCCTTCCCTCCCTTGAGCCCCTCAGGGTTGTGGAGCCTCAGGAGGGGGTAGGAGGGCGGGGACGGGGTGGCTGCTTCTCCTGGGGGGTGGGGGCCAGAGGGGGCCGAACCCCAGACTTCATCTTTTCTCAGCTTCCTGCTGCTCTCCCCTCCCTGCCCCAAGGTCCTGAAGCAAGTTCTCGTGGGGGGGGCCCTGGCAGGGGGCGGCGGGCTCACCCCTCCATTGGCTTCTGCCTGTGCCCCTGCAGGGTCTCCGTGGCCGAGCTGCAGACCCACCCGGAGCTGGACACAGATGGGGACGGGGCATTGTCAGAAGGGGAAGCCCAGGTACCCAACCGGCCCCTTCACTTGGGGCTCCTGGAGGGGATTGCCCCACGGTGACCTCAGGGCCAGGGGCCCCAAGACAGGCTGGCCGTGGGCTACTCCCATGGACGGTGCCCCGCTGGCCGCAGGCCAGGGCCGCTGGGGTGCCCACCGTGGCTGACGCGGCCAGGCCCTGTGAGCGAGCAGGGGGGCAGACGCCCGGGGCCGCTTCTCCCTGCCCTTTGGGACCTGGTGGGGTCGCGCAGGCGCCCAGGGCTGTCTGATCGGGATGGACCAGGTTCCGCATACGCGTGCCCCACCTGCTCCGCCAAGCGCCCGTACCTGATTCACCTTCCTCACGGCTGGGCCTGTAGCTCTTTGTCTTTGCTGGTTTGGTCCCCCGTCCATCGCTGCCCTGCTGGTCCCCACTGCGCCCCCTTGCCCCTCTGCCTCTGTCTCCGAGGGCCTGGGCACCTCTGGTGCCCCTGCCTCTCAGTTTCCCTCCCTGGTCTCTCCAGTCCCCACCCGACACCTCTCTGGCCCCCCTCCTTTCCCACAGGCCTGTGCTGCCCCCTTCTGGCCGCCGCGCCTCACCCGGCCTGGCCCCGGCCTGGCCATGGGAGGTCAGGGCGTGCTGTGCCTGGCACCACGGCCTGAGGGCCCCCCCCACCCCCTCCGAGAGTGCCTGGGGTGCAGGGGGGCACGTGGAGGTCCTGCTCCTGACACCACCCCAACATAACGCACACAGACCCTCCTCGGGGGAGACACGCAGACAGATGCCGCTTCCTTCTCTGACCGCATCTGGGCTGCCATCCGGGACAAGTACCGGTCCGAGGTCAGTGGGGGGAGGGGAAGGGATGTGGTCCTGCCCCCCCTCCCCCCGCCCCTCGATGCCTCAAGAGGGAACAGCCTCTGTTTCTGGCGTCGGGCCACCCTGGCCAGCTGGGCAACCCCACCCCCTCCACAGAGGCTGCCCCGCCCCCAGCTGTCTGTCCCTCCCTCCCGCCAGGCTCCTGGGAAGGGCTAGAGACACGAGGCCTGGACCCAAGCCCTGGGGGTGGGAGGTGGACTCCCGAGTCCACAGCACTGACTGCTCCACACGTCTGCCAGGTGCTGCCCACCGACCGGCCGTCGCCTTCTGCACCCGACTTGACGGAGCCCAAGGAGGAGCAGCCCCCGGTGCCCTCACAGCCCACAGAGGAGGAGGACGAGGAAGAAGAGGAGACAGAGGAGGAGGAGGAGGGGGAGGAGGGGGAGGAAGAGGATTCCCAGGTGCAGGGGGAGCAGCCCAAGGTGTGTGTTCAGGGGAGAAAGGAGTGATGGGGCCGGGGTGGGGTCACTCGCTGACTCTGTCCCCCCCACCCCCCAGGAGACCCCATCCCCAGTCGTGCCCCCCCAGACAGCCAGCCCCACAGAGGAGGACAAAATGCCGCCCTACGATGAGCAGACACAGGCCTTCATCAACGGTGAGGGTGGAGCCTGGGAGGGGTGAACGCCTCCGCATCGCCTGCACCTGCAGGGGCCCAAGAAAAGGCCTTACCTGCTCCCAGAGGCGGGCTGGGGCTGGCCCCGAGCAAGCCCAGGGGACTTCGGGTGGCCTGGAGGGGGGCTTCTGGGGCCTGGGGAGGGCTAGCACCACCTCCACTGGCCCCAGGGGCCCTCCTGCCTCCTCACGGGCTGTTGCTTGTTTGTTTCACCCCTGGCAGGTGAGGAGCCGGGGCTGGGCCCCGGGAGCCCCGGCCCTGCTCCCTCGGGAGCCGAGAGCCCAGGCAGTGGGGTGGGGTCTGCCCTGGGGCTGGCGAGGCCCACAGGGTCTTCCTGGGCCCAGTCCTCGCCCAGAGCAGGCCCGGGGGGCTGGGGGAAGCCGGCGTGTCTGCGGCATCCCCTTCCCTCTCTTCCTGGCTGGGAGTAGGGGCACCTCTGACCTCCTTCCCTGCCCCCACCAGCTGCCCAGGAGGCCCGCAACAAGTTTGAAGAGGCCGAGCGGTCCCTGAAGGACGTGGAGGAGTCCATCAGGTACGGGGTGCCTGTGTGGCCGCAGCAAGGCCATGTCTCCACTGGCCCCACAGCTGCCTGCTGCTGGGCTCCCCAGGGGAGGTGGTCATGGGGAGTCGCCCGGGCAACCTCGGGCAAGGTGGCAGTGGCTCCTGCTGGGAGGGTCCCCAGGTGATGGGGAGCAGAGCCCAGCCCCCAAGAGGCCCTCTGCCACCGGAGTGGGCCTTCCTGTGTTGTCCTGAGTCGGGCTGGGGCGTCCCCAGCTGCTCCTTAAGCTCCTGGCCTCGCCTTTTAGGAACCTGGAGCAGGAGATTTCCTTTGATTTTGGTCCCAACGGCGAGTTTGCCTACCTGTACAGCCAGTGCTACGAGCTCACCACCAATGAGTGCGTCCCCCACGGACAGGCGGGGTGGGGGGGCTGGGAGGTCCTGGGCCTGAGCAAGGATGGGGGGAGTGAGGGGGGTGGGCTTAGGAGCAGTCACTGGAGTTTGAGGTACCTGTGTGCCCCCTGCCAGGGGGGGGATGTCATGGAGGTTGGGGCCGGGTCCCCCCCACCCACGCACCCCATCCTGTGACAGGTACGTCTACCGGCTCTGCCCCTTCAAGCTCGTCTCGCAGAAACCCAAACTCGGTGGCTCCCCCACCAGCCTCGGGTGAGTGGGCTCAGGCTGGGCCCCCCTCTCAGCCCCTGGTCCCCCCGGCTGCCCGGCCGGCCCCCCTCAGCACCCCACTCTCCCGCAGCACCTGGGGCTCGTGGGCTGGCCCCGACCACGACAAGTTCAGCGCCATGAAGTATGAGCAGGGCACGGGCTGCTGGCAGGGTCCCAACCGCTCCACCACTGTGAGTGCCCGGTGGGTGGGGCCGGTACGGGGGACCCAGGCCCGCCGAGCCTGCCCGAGCCCCGCCTGCCCGCCACCCGCCCCAGGTGCGCCTGCTGTGTGGGAAGGAGACAGTGGTGACTAGCACCACAGAGCCCAGCCGCTGCGAGTACCTCATGGAGCTGATGACACCGGCCGCCTGCCCAGAGCCACCACCGGAACCGCCTGCTGAGGGCAACCACGATGAGCTCTAGCCCTGTCCTGCCCCGCCTGGCCCGGCCCGGCCCAGAGGTGGGTGGGGAGGTGAGACCCTTACCGCCTCGGCTGGAGGATGCAGGGGGTGGTCTAGGTCGCACTGATGCTCCCCCACCCATCTCCCTCCGTCTCTGTCTCATTTGGTTTCTCTGCGTCCCCAGAACCTCAAGACGTGGAACCAGCCCCCAGCGGTGCTGCCCGCCTGCCCCTCAGTCTGTAGACCAAGACTTGCCCCTCTGGGTCTCCTTGCCCTCCCCAGCGGGCAGGAACCGGGTGGGGCTCCACGCCCTTGCTCTGGGGGCAGGCGGGGCAGAGCCACCCCCGGCCCCGGGTGCCTCCAGAGGTGGAATAAAGGAGCCTGCCCTCCCTGGGCCCCCGCCCTGGTGGCCCCCCCCACCCAGGGCATCTGCCTCCCCTCCTGGTGTGGAAGAGTGACTTGACCTGTGACCTCTAAACAATAAACGTGATCTCCCCAACTCATCTGTCTGTCTGTCTTTGCTCGGGTGTGGAATCAGCCAGGGGTGCGAGAGGGCTAAATGCAGGGGAAGCAGCTGTGCAGAGCCTGTGCGGGCCTCCTTCCCCGTCAGGCTGGCTCCACAGTTGGGGGTCTCACCTGAGATGCCCTGTGGACAGCACAGCCTGGCGCCACGGGACAGATGGCCCCTGGGCCACTTCTGTCTGGGTTTCCGCCTGGACTTGTCTCCCACCCGCTAATCACAAGAGTGCTGTGGGAAGGCCAAGAGGCTCCAGATGAGAGTCAGGCCCAGAGAGGGACAGCAGCTTGCACTCAGCCGCACAGCGGGTCTGTTGACACGTGCTCCAACACTCCCCGCACGCCGTTGTACATACATCTGAGGCCATAAGATTCTGAACTTTTATTTTCTGGCATGAAAAGTACAAATAATTAAACAATTCCATGTAAAAGTCTGTTACCGCGGCCAGGCCTGTAATCCCGGTAATAAATAGTGTCTAAACTCAACGCAAAGTGTTCTTGTTGTTGGGTTTTGGGTTTGGTTTTTTTTTTTTTGTCTTTTTTTTTTTTTTTTTTTTAAACAGTTCTTTATCACCTCCAACATGGACTCTGTCTTGATTTGAAACCATCCAAATAAATAACAGGATGAAGGGAGGGCTGGAGGGGCTGAGCCCCTTCCCCATGGGCCCTGCCCCTGCCTCCCAGGGATGTGGAAGACCCCAGGCCCCCTCCCCTGGGGTGAGGGGCTGGCCTCCAGGAAAGGGGCCTGGCTGGCTGGGCTGAGTTCTGTGTTTTAGAAAAAGGAGTCCCCTCCCAGTCTTGGGGGTGGCAGGGGCTCAGGCCTCTGTGAGGGGGTGTGGGGAGGTGCCCCCTCTCCAGAGCCCGGCCCCCCCCAGGGTGAGGGACAAACCCAGCCCTTATTGCTCACAGATGCCTCCGCCACGCTGCCCACGTGCGGACACGTGTCACCGCGCGCAGAGTGCAGAGGGGAGAAAGCCCCAAGAAAACAGAGGGAGAGGGATGGACCCGCTGCGGGGCCTGCCCTGCTGGAGGGGAGCGGGGAGGTTGGGGAGGACTTAAAAACCACAAGAATAAATAGGTTTGTGTATCAAGAACAAGCTAGGGTTTCACCAGCTAAATAGGACTGAAAAAATTCTCAAGACGAGCAAAAATAATCCCATTAAGACCCCGGACGTCGCTGGCCGTGGGGACCGCCCTGCAGAGCACAGGTCCCCCAGGGCGCCGCTCGGCTACCATTACTGTTATTAATAATTATTATTACTTTAATGATTCCACTTCCCCTTTTATAAATAAATTAGGCATAACCACGTCTCGGCAAAACTTAAAGAAACAAAGAGAACATCGTGGTTCCTTTAAACTTGCAAACTGGATGAAGGAACAGAAATATACACAAATGTCCTTACAGGGCAACAAGGAGGATAAATAGTTAACATAGCAATAAGTTAAAACTACAAGAAGCTCAATTCGGCAAAAAAGTACAAGAAAGTTAACTGGTGCCAGTTTATGTCTGTTTTGTTTTTGTTTTTTTTTTTTTTCCTTTTTTTTTTTTTTAAATCTCTTCTGTGTGTGTGGTTTTGTTTTTTTTTTTCTCTTCCTTTTTTTGTCGCTTTTTTTCTCTTCTGTTTGTGTTTTTTGTCGCTTTTTTGATTTTTTTTTTTTTTCTTTTTGTTCCTTGCAGCAGAAGCTCCACAGACGTTTAATAACAACACCGGGAGGGGTGGGGGAGAGAGAGCTGGGCAGTCAGATGGGGCCATGGCCAGACACCAAACGCAGGGACACCACAGAAAGGGCACTGAGGCTAAAATCGGGGTTCGCCATTCTCAGTTCTGACTGGGCCCACTGCGGGGGTGGGGGCTTCAAGGGCTCCCGGGGGGCTCCGGCTTTTGGCTTCTGTTGGATTTTTTTTTTTTTTTTTTTTTTTACAAAGAGTGAAAACTAGGGGGATGGAAAGTCCAGACAGAAGCCGAGGCCGGGGCTTGGGATAGGGGCTGCGTCCACTGCCCTCACTGATCTGGAAAGACGGAAAAACCCAACAAACTGAAAGGGGGTGACGAGTGGACGGAAAGGGAATGCGGGGCTGGGCCCCTGGGCCCATCCACCCCGGGGCCTGGCGGGGACTGTCGGGGCACTTGCTGCTGGGGAGGCCCTGGGTGGAGAGGCTCAGGGCCTGGCCTCCCCCTCGGCCTCGTGGGCCAGGGCCTCGGCCCAGGGAGGCTCAGCCCCAGGGATGGGGGTCCTTTGGCCTCAAGCGTTGGGTGGGCTGCCTCCAGCCCACCATGACGCCAAAAGGACAACGAGGTATCGTGTGTCTGGATGCATGGACGCTGTGTGTGCACGCCTGTGTTCGTGGGCGGCAGGGACCGTTGAGGAGCCAGGAGAGAGCTCTGCAGAGAACCTGGGGCAGGGGCGAGTGGGGCTGAGTGCCAGGAGGAGGGGCGGGCCGGCCTCGCTGGAGGAAGTGGGCTATGGACTGGGCTGGGGTCTGGGCTGTGACCTCTCGCCTGGGCCTGAGGGATGCTGTGGGCATGTCTGTGTGTCTCTGGGTATTGTGACTATGTTTCTCCATGACTGGGTGTCTAGATTTGTGTGTCCAAATGTAACTGTCTCCACTTCCATGTGGCCACATGCACGTGTGGAAATGTTCCCATGTCCACGTGTGCACGTGTCCACATTTGTCCCCGGCCACATTCACCACTGTCCACATCTGCCTGTGGCCGCATTTGCCCACGTCCACCATGGCCACATTTACATAGCCCCATACTTCAGTCTTCTGTTGTTTATACATGTGTTTGTCTACGTGTCTGACTTGGGCCAGGGAGTTCCTGAGGCATGTCTCTGGGTCCGTCTGTGCTGCTGTGTATCCCTGGGGTGTGTGTGTGTGTGTGTGTGTGTGTGTGTCCCTGTGTGTCTTTGTGTGGCTGTGTTTCTCAGTGTGGCCCCGTGGACCCTCAGCTCCTAAGCCCTGCTCCCTGTTCCTGCCCCAGTTGGTAAACATAACCTGCCAAAATATTTTCTTTTTTTTTTTTTGTCTTTTTTTGTGTTTTTTTTTTTTTCAAGTTCAAGAATCCCCAGTAAAAATTCTCCACGAGGTCTTTTTTCCCTTTTTACAAAAATAGAGTTTTTCTTCCCCTCCCACCCCCCCCTTTTTTTCATTGTGTTTCTGTTTCCAGCCCCTCCCCCTGCTCCTCACATTCCTCCAAGGGGCTCTGGGCCAGGGATGCCCACACCCCTCTCACGTTTCGCTTTTTTGGGGATTTTTAAACCTGTTCCCCCCTCTCAGGCTCACCTAGGTGTTGGGGAGGCCTGGGCAAGGGGGCCTGGGAGGGCACCCCCAGCACCCGTTCCCCAAGCCATCCACGGAGGGTGGTTGAGGGTGGGCTGGGGGCACATCTCTGCTTTCACTTTAGCCGAAAAAGGAAACAAAAACCTTCACCATGAACAAAACCAAGACGAGAGAGTGAACAGCCCAGCCTGGGGGAGAGGGGCAGGAGGACGGGGTGGGGGACCCCCAGGAGCCCTCCCATTCCCTGCAGACCCTCCCACCGAGTGCTCACCCTGTGGCTTCTGCAGGGACACGGGGCCCTCGTGCCATCCGTGGTCTGCCTGCGCTGTCTCTCTCGGGCCCCTGTCTCTCTCTCTCTCTCTCTCTCTCAATCTCTCTCTCTCTCTCTCTGTCTCTGCTGCCCGGGAAGGGTGGGGAGGGCGGCGGTGGCTCAGGCCTTGTGCTGTTTGCTGGTCTTGAAGGACACCTGCAGCACGCGCTCGCCCAGGCGGTAGCCGTTGAGGCTGGCGATGGCCATGGCCGCCTCGTCATAGTTGGTCATGGTGACGAAGCCAAAGCCCTTGCACTTGTTGGTGGTAAAGTCGCGGATGACCTTGACATTGGTGACTGCCCCGAAGGGCCCGAACAGCTGCCACAGCACACTCTCATCTGCCTCCGGAGACAGGTTGTACACGAAGATGCACCAGCCAGCGCCCGCCGCGCCCCCTGACAGGCCCACACCCGCGAGGCCGCTCATGCCGTCGATGGCGATGGGTGAGAACCTGGCGATGAGCGACAGGGGACTACTTTGGGGGTCACGCGGGCTCTGCCCTTACCCCCGGCATGCCCCCTGACCCTGTCATGACCTCTGACCGTGCGGAGACCTTGGGACTATGTGACCCCTGCCTTGGCCCCGTGACCTCCATCTGTGACCCCGCCTGAAGCCCCAGACTCTGAGCCACTCTGATACACCAGCCCCCGATCTCCGTCCTGACCTGGAGACCTGTCCTGACCTCTGACCCTTCCTGAACGTTAGGTCCTCACCTGCGATCTTGCCCTGAGCCCCTATCCACCCCGACTCCCTGACCTTGGACCCTACCTACCTGGTCCTCAGCCCTGTTGACCCTGACCCCTTCCCCACACCTGGCCACCACCCTTCCCTTGACGCCTCTTCCCACCCAACTCCTGCCCTCACCCCGACTTGGGCACCACCCTGATCCCGCCCTTGGCAATGCTGCCCCTTTTGCCCCACTGGCCATCCTGCCAGGCGGAGGCCCACCCGGAAGGGCAGCGCTGGAACCAGGGTGCGAGCGAGGCCTTTAAGCGCCCCCTCTTGTTATTCAGGTCTCAGCTCAGCTGTCACTTCCCTGGGGAGGCCTCCTTCGACTCATAAAGTGGCCACCTCCTCCCTCTGGCCCTCTCTGGCCTTTTCCTATGTATGTATGTATGTATTTTTTTGCCTCACCACGCGGCATGTGGGATCTTAGTTGCCTGACCAGGGATCGAACCCGCGCCCCCTGCAGTGGAAGCTCAGAGCCTTAACCATTGGACCACCTGGGAAGTCCCCAGGCCTTTTTCTATTTAAATCATGTATTTATTCTCGGCTCCATCTTCCCTGCAAGGTTCTATTCCCTCGATGTCCCGGCCCAGAACAGCTCCCAGCACCAGTAGGCCCTCGGGGCGTGGGGGTGGGGTTTGTGGAGTGAACGAATGAGTGAAGGGGTATTGGCTCCCTGCCTTCCTGAGGCTCCTTTACTCCTCAGCACCCCAGGACCCCGAGGGCCTGAGCCGCTCATTTGATCACTGGGCTCACTCCCTCCTCCTGGCCTTTGCACAAGCCGTTCTTGCTGCCAGGAACTCCAGTTCTGCTCTGGCCCTGTCTCCTGAGTGATGTCTCCGCTGGATCCTTATCACCCCGTCTCCTGCCCCCTTCACAGCTCAGATCACGGTTCATCTGTCTCCTTCCCCCGTGGACTGAAATAAGTAATAACAGTAACCATAATCGTAAGAGACACTGCCTTTGAAACTGAGTGAGCCCGCACTCCGTGCCAAGCGCCATGCTCAGTATCACTCCATCCCCACCAGGGGCCAAGTCTGGCCGGGCCACGCTGGGTCCCCAGCCCCGAGCCAAGCTCCTGCCTCTCAGCATGTGCTCAATAGCTCTTGATGCTATAAACGCGGGGACCTTCAGAGGATCAGGGATGTGGACCATGGAGCGGGTGGGGGGCCTCAAGGTTCACCCCCAGCTATGAGGCAGAAGGGGGCATTCTGTGACCCTCAGCAAAGATGATCAACAGTGGCCAGTGGGGGCACAGCTGTGACCCAGGCAACACTGCCTGCCTTTCAATGGGGTGGAGAAGGCCACAGACAGGCCCCCCAAGTCCAGATTCTGTAGTAGCACTTTCCAGGCATTTAGTAGGCTCAAGAGCCCCCAGATCTCTTAATGGCCACACTATGCCCAGACAGGGGCGGTCCTGGGGGGTGAGGTGGGGGAGGGGGGCCATAAGGGCAAAAGGGTCCAAGGAGGGACGGCGAGGGGCTGGGGGCAGCGGGGCGGGGGCACTGTTACCTCTTGACTCCGTAGGCCATGTTGAGCAAATTGTCCAGCCTGTGGAGGCGGAAGGGGTGGTCACTGGTGGCTTCTGGGCACACCCCCGGCTGTGACGCCGAGCAGCCAGCCTGCCCTCCCCGCCCCCACCCAGCAGTCCAGCAGTGCCAGCCCTGCCCCCGCCTGCCTGCTCCCCGCCAGGCTGGACACCGCCTGGCACGGAACCGTGGTCACTCGGGCACCGCCTCTTGCCTGCCCTGCTGCTGCCCAGCCGGCACTGGCATCCTCGTCCTCCCCCTCCCGCCCACCCAGCCCTGCTCGCCTGCCCCCCCCACCCCCCAATCCAGGGCTTGGGTCCCGAGAAGGGAAATCTCTTCTCCAAAATGCCTGGGCCAGGCAAGTGACAATGCCTCTCTGAGCCTCAGGGGCCCCGTCCGTAAAATGAGGACAAGACAAGTTCTGTCCTCACGGGGTCGCTGCGCAGAAAAAGTAAGGGTGCCTGGCCAGCAGGGAGCTGAAGCCACGTGCCCTTGGCGGGGTTGGGGAGGGGGTGGGTTGGCAGTCAGAGCTGGGCCTGGTCAGGTGATTCTAAAACTACTGACGCCATTAATGCCACTCTTAGTGGCCTGCACACATTGAGCGCCTGCTGTATACGAGGGTCTGGCCTCAGCACCTGACAGACCCCCACGTTTCCCCTTTCGCCCTGGTGTCTCTCCGCCCTGCAGGAATGGGGTTCGGCGAGGGCACCTGCAAGCCTAGGGCACCCGGCCCTGGGGGTCTGGGACGTCTGGAGGGCAGGGAGCGGCAGGGGGCTCACCGGAAGCGCTGTGTCTGATGGTGCAGGGGGCCTGCGTAGCGCCTGGCGGAGGACTGGTAGAGGTGAGTGAGCAGGGCCTGCCCGGTCTTCTGACTCGGGTTGTTGGCAAACTTGACCGTGATGGGCTCGGCCGCACCCAGCGGCTTCTGCCCGTTCAGTCCTTTGATAGCCTCCTCGGCCTCGATCCTCTTGTCAAAGCGGATGAATCCCACACCCCGAGAGACACCTGCCGGGGCGCGAGGGCGTCATGGGGACCCGCCCCCTCCTGCGTGACCCCGCCCCCCTCCTCGCTGCTATTTCCGGTTTCTCCACTCTGGTCCCACCTGGGTGCCTTAGCCCAGCGCCCCCCCCACCCCACGTGCACTCTCCCCGGCAGCCTGACCTGTGACCTGGTCCACCAGGATGCGAGAAGTGATGATGCGGCCGTACTGGGAGAAGAGCTGCTCCATCTCTTTCTGGCTCATGGTCTTGGGGAGCCCGCTGACGTACAAGTTCGCATCCCGGATGGAGGCGGAGCTGGGCCTGGCATAGGACACCTGGGGGAGGGGGTCGGGCGGACAGGGGTGAGGGCAAGACCCATTTCAAATGGGGAAGGAGAGGCCACATTCAAACCGCCACTGAGCAACAGAAATCCCTCATCCGTTTATTCAACAAATACCGGGAGTAGTCACCATGGGTGGTGGGTGGGGTCAACCAGGGCTTGGGGGAGGGAATGTGGCCCTGCCCGCGGAGAGCGGTGAGAGGGACCTGTCATCCAAGGAGGTCAAAGGAGCTGCGCCCTTGGGGGGTCACATGTCTCCCTGGAGGCCTCAGGGACCCTCACATCTCTAGCTAATGTTCTCAGGCTGGATATTCCATCAACATTGACACGTCCCACTCCCTTGGAAAGTGAACCTGGGATGCTGGCCCCTTCTCTTCCCGACTACACTGGGCCCCTCAGATCTTTAGCGCCCAGATCAAACCTGACAACTCCCAAATGTCCGAGCCCAGCATGGGCCTGGCCCCTGAGCTGCACACCTGCGTGACACCTGCCTTCAGGTACCCCACGAGGAGGCCTCATGGGGGATCACACTCAGCACCCCCAACTTGCCCTAACTCAGTAATGACAGTTCTGTCCTCCTGGGTGCTCAGGTCCCCAGCCTCGGGTTGTCCTCGATGCCTCTGTCTGTCACACCCGCATCCAACCACCATCCATCCTGTCAGCTCCACCTTCCTCATTATCTGGATAGAATTCACACACTTCTCCCCATTTCCACTGCTCTACCATTGCTCACCCAGACCAGTGCAGCAGTCTCTGCCCTGGTTCCCTGCTCCACCCTCGCCCCCCACAGGCTGTTCCCCCCACAGCAGCCAGGGGGCACCTGTGAGCATCTGAGTCAGGTCACATCCCTCCTCTGCTTAGAACCCTCCATGGCTCCCACCTTCCTGAGTTAAAGTGCTTCCCAGGGCCACAAGGCCCTGCACGACCTGCCCCATCACCCCCCTTCCTTCATCTCTGCCCACTGTCCCCCTCAACATCTCTATTCCAGGCACACGGGCCTCCTCTACATTCCCCAGACACACTAGGTGTGCTTCACCCTCAGGGCCTTTGCACTTGCTGTTCCCTGTGCTCACGACTCTCTTCCTTGTTTTTCTTCTCCAGGTCTCAGTTGAAATATCCTTCCTGTCCTTTGCCATCTGAATTTGGTCCTCCACCCTTATCCCTGTTACCCTCTGTCAAAGCCCTTCTCTCAGCTGTGAATTAGACACGTTTTAGTACGATCCTTCAGTTCACGTCATTAATTATGGTCCAGCCCAACAATGAAACTCTCTGCAGCTGTTTAAAAAATGGTGGACGTGTATATTTATTTTCCTGAAACAGTGGTGAGTATTGTAAAGTGGGGGAAAGAAAAGTCCATTTACAGAGCAGCGAGTATTGTGTGACCCCATCTCATTGTGTGTTTATCAATGTCCTGGAAACATGGTCTGGAGGGCCCACCCCTAAACGCTAACAGGGTGACCTAGAGCTGACGGGGGAGGCGAGGTGGGATAAGCTCCGTTCCCCCTTATTTCTGCTGATGTCTATTTTCTGTTTCTTCTAAATTAACCTCTGGGTAGATGGGGGTCATTGTAAAGGGTCTGGCTTTTGTTTGGGGTGGTGAGTTGTGAGGGCATATTACTTCATTAGAAATAACTAATTAAAAAACGAACAAAATGAATAAATTGGGCCAAGGGCGGATGGGGGTCAGGGTGTTCATGGGGTGGGGGCAGGGGGATTCTAATTGATGCAATTGTGCACACCTGGGGTCCTCCAGAAAAAACACAGACACCACAGCTGCTATTATTTCTGTAATAATAATTAAAACTCATGGCCATGTATTTGATGGTTTCCACTCTCCCCTACCCCGTGGGGCTGTGAGTTTTGAGGGGTGAGGACTTGTTGATGGATTGGAGCTGGGGGAGAGGGGAGGGGAGGCTCAGCTCCTGGGTGGGTTTGGGGTCAGGGGTCATCTGAGGCACAGAGTAAGTGTTCAGGGGCCTTTCCCATCCTTCCATGACATGGGCTGACCCAGGTCCCTCACCTGGGTATGGGCTCCTCCCACAGCCCCTCACTAGGATGGGGTCTGGCATACGATGAGTGGCTGGAACTATTTTGGGCAGAATCTGCTGGAACACCTAGTCAGGACCAACCACACACCACAGCCACCCAGGCAGATGCACACGCACGCACACACACACACACACACAGGGCCACGCTGTGGTATTCACTGCACAGCTGTGGTGACTACACCAGCAGGAGGGTGACACAAGGCCACCACCACATTCACGGTGACTCTGGGGGTCTGGGATAATTGCAGTAAGAGTCGCAGAACCGCACACCTGTCACACCACCACACAAGCCCTCAATGTCACACACGTTCCATCCTGAATGGGGCACAAGTAGACACACCCACACAACTTCACCGTAACACACAAACACCCTGTCACAGCCAGACACACCCACACAGCCCCACCAGGTCACAGCTGGAGTCGCAGTGCATCACAAAGCACCTGTCAAATAAACACGTCTCACTGACACAAGGTGACACACCCTTGTCTGTAACAGCCAGACCCACATGATAACAGCCACTCACGTAGCCACGGGGTCCCACAAACACCATGTCTTATAGCTCAGGGTCTCCCCCCCCCCCACACACACGCCACATCACACGCACACAGTGGCCCTCTGGGTCATACAGTTCATCACTAGGGTCCACTCTCACAACCTGGGGGCTTCTGGATCTACTTGGCCATGGAGGGACCCATCAGGCCCTTGTCAGCCTCCACACCAGGGACAGGAAGAGATTCCGGCACCTCTGTTCCCATGGCGAACTGGGGGCCAGATGGGCGTCCTCCCCAGCCCAGCCTCCCCCAGGGTTCAGGAGCAGATTTGTGGGGCGGAGCCCAGACACCCCCAGGCAAACCTAGAGAGGGGGTTTCCATGGTGATTCCCCGCACCCCCCATGGCCCCCAGGGAACCTGGGCTCGCAGGGTCCCAGCTGCAGCTGCCGAGAGGGGAGGTCATAGGGGGAGGGGCATTGTACAAAGGTGGGGGAAGGGCCCACCCCTAATCCCACCCTCCCAGACCCTAGTTAGGCTCCAGATGGCAGATGGGCCCCCACCTCTCCCCCATTTCCATGACAAAGGCAAGGAGAGGGCTGTCCACCAGACCCTGGTCACTCTCTCCTACTGCTGAGGGGGTGGGTACCTCCAGGGCCCGGCTGACTCCTTGAGTTGCCAGAGAATGTGGGGCTGATCATCTCCCCATTGACAAGTGAGGAAACTGAGGTTCAGAGAGGCAGAGCCATTGGCCCCAGGGCCCCAGCCAGAAAGCCTTTGGGGATTGATTTGAACCCCTTAGGGGATGAGCCATGGGGGAGGATGGGCAGCAGTGGGGGGAATGGATGTATGGGGAGGGTATGGTCGTGGGGGGCTGGGTGGCCGTGAAAGGGTCAGTCCAGGTGGGCGGTAATAAAGAGGAAATGGGCACAGCCAAGATGGGAAGTCACAGGGATGGGTGGCAGTGGGGAACGAGGGCGCTGACCTTGATGGTCTTCGTCTGCAGTTTGAGGCCGTTGAGGGTGTTGATGGCTTTGTCTGCATCGTTGGGGTCAGAGTAGTTCACAAACCCGTAGCCGAGGCTCTGCCCTGCAGGCAGGACCAGGACGATGACCTCCCTGGACCTGCCACTGTCCTCCCAGACCCAGGCCTGAGAGACTGACCACCCCCCTCAAGGTTATGAGAACCAAGATTCCACCCTTATTTGTTCCCCCAGAGTACTACCATATCCCGAGGACAGCTCAGACCCCCCAGGGTCCCACCTGCTCCCATCACCTCCCACCTGGGGTCACACCTGTCTCTACACCACACCTGTACTCCTGAGGCTACCACCTCTGTCCCCTATCCCCACCCCCCACCTGCCAGCAGCCACACCTGTGATCTTGTCCCGAACCAACTTGCAGGACTCAATGTCACCAATGCTGCCGAAGAGACTCTTGAACTCATCCTGGGTCATGTTCTGGGGCAGGTAGTTGACGATGAGGTTGGTCTTGCTGTCATCACTGGCTCCGTTTGTACCAAGGAGTGGCCCGTTGGGCAGGGCCGGGCCAGCCGGGCCCCCCGCCACCTGAGACTCCATGGCCCCGAGTATCTGCTGGAGACAACAGGCCGCACCCACTCACGGCCCAGTTCCCACACCAGGGACCAGTGGGAGTGAGGAGGGGCTTGGTGGTGACAGATCAATCAGGTCTGCATAGGCTTGAACATACAGAGGGGATAAGGTATTATTCTTATAGTCCCTTCCACTTCTTGAGCACTGGGCAAAGTACTTTACAGGTGATTTTACTCTGAAAAAGTCCATATATTAATGCCATGTATGCCCATTTGCACGTATGCTTGCCTGTTTGTCTAAAGCCAATCTGCATTTTTAGAATAATGAAATTAATACTTTGTATTCAGAAAAAGAATTACAACATTTTTATTAGCTTTGAAGCCCTCATAATCCCAACCCTGACCATGTACTTTGCCCTTCCCACCAAATGTAATTCCTATCCCAAATGTGTTAATATTTCTTTTGCTTCATGCATAATTTACCCCCACAGGTTTTCCACTGAGCCATTTTGGGTTTTTTATGTATATCATAATAATACCTGCAAATATAATGACAGTTTTATTTCTTTATCTCCAATCTATACCTGTTATTTATTTTTCTTGTCTTATGGCAGGGGATACATTGTGACATTGGCTTCTTTATTCTTGACATTAAAGGAAATGCTTTAAACATTTCACAGCTAAATATGATCTTTACTGTAGGTTTTTTGGCAGATGGCCTTTATCAAGTTAAGAATGTTTAATTTTATTCCTAGTATCCTAACAAGATATTTTTTTAAGGAACGGATATTGAATTTTATTGAATATCTTTTTCTGCATCTATTGAGATGATTTTTTTGCTTCAATATTTTTTTTAACAGATAGGGAAGAGGCCTTTTTATTTTTATTTTTTAAAATTAATTAATTAATTAATTTATGGCTGCGTTCAGTCTTCGTTGCTGTGTGCGGCTTTCTCTAGTTGTGGCGAGCAGGGGCTACTCTTGGTTGCGGTGCACAGGCTTCTTATTGTGGTGGCTTCTCTTGTTGTGGAGCACGGGCTCTAGGCGCGTGGCTTCAGTAGGTGCAGCACGCGGGCTCAGTAGTTGTGGCTTGCGGACTCTAGAGCGCAGGCTCAGTAGTTGTGGCGCACGGGCTTAGTTGCTCCACGGCATGTGGGATCTTCCTGGATCAGGGATCAAACCTGTGTCCCCTGCATTGGCAGGCGGATTCTTAACCATTGCACCACCAGGGAAGTCTGCTTTAATATGTTAATGTAATAAATTACATTAATTGATTTTCCAGTATTAAGTCAACTTTCCTAAGCTAAACTAAACTTGGTCATGTTGCAGTTTTGTTTATATACATTGTTTGATTTGATTTGCCAAATTTTTTATGGTTCTTTGTTTAGGATTTTTAACCTCTATATTCAGGAAGATATGCTTTTTTAAAATTTAATTCACACAGAGGCTCAGGTAGAAGTTTATTATGCTATGACAAATAAGGAATTTGAGGCTCAGAGACATTAAGGAACTTGTTGAAGTCACACAGCATATCAGTGGTGGCACTGGAATGCAAATGCAGACCTGTCTAGACCTGAAGACCACTCTACCATTCTCTATGACAGTCAACCAGGCAGGTACCAGCTCTGATAACTCTTTGCTGTGTGTCCTTGGATATGTTCCTTATCCTCCTGGGGCCTCTGGTTCACTTGCCGAAAATTCAAAACAATTAGTAATGGCTATCTTAAGGGCCATGTAGAGAAGAATTTTAAAGCCATATCTGGGCTCAGAACGAAAGAGTGCTGGGATTGATTGGTACTGTCTGTCATGGGCATGGGAAGGGAAAGTAGCCAGCATTTCCTTAGGTCTTCTCCTATGTCACAGTTGGTGAATAGGTTGCCCTTACCTAGAAACCCAAATAGATTGGTAGAGTCTTCCTAGACGGATGAATTAAGAAGGATTTAAAGCTATATTCAGTTTCAGCAGGAAAGATGACTGTGATTGATTAGCAATATCTGTTGTGGCCACAGAATTAGAAAGAGCCAGCAGGTACACATCATCTCAGCCATCCCTGCCCCAAAATTCAATACCATAATTGTTCCCAAATATTGTGCATACTATGTGCCAGGCACAGTGCAAGGCCCTCTACAGGCAATGTTTCTTTTCTTTTTCACCACTATGAAAGGAGGAGGGTTTTATTACCCCTGCTTAACAGACGCTGTGGACTAAATGCTTGTGCCCCTCCAAATTCATATCTTGAAACCCTGCTCTCCAGTGCAGTGGTATTTGGAGGTGGGGCCTTTGGAAGGTTATTAGGTCATGAGGGTGGAGCCTTATAAAAAGGGACGGGAGAGAGATGATCTCCCTCTCTCCACCATATGAAGACAGTGATAACACAGCTGTCTACAAACCAGGAAGCCGGCCCTCACCAGGAGCCGAATCAGCCCACACCTTGATCTTGGACTTCTCAGCCTCCAGAGCTATGAGAAATATGTGTCTGTTGTTTAAGCTACCCAGTTTATGGTATTTTTGTCAGCCTGAGCTGAGTAAGACAACAGATGTGGAAAGTGAGGTTCAGAGATGTTTGAATAATTACCAAAGATCATGCAGCCCATAAATGGTGAAACAGGGATTTGCGCATGAGCTTTTCTGATTGGGCATCTGTATTTCCAACTTCCACTGCCAACCAAGACTAGTGCTGGCTCTAACACTTCCCAGCTGTGTGTCCTCAGGTATGCTACTTAACGCACTTTATGCTACGACCTCTGCTCCACTTTGTTGAAAACTCCAAATCACCAGCATAGTGACCAGAGACCAATCTAAAGCCAATTGTGGGTGCAGCTGGAAAGCATTCTGGGATCAGTTAGCTATGTCTGACACAGGCAGTCATGAGAAGTGGAAGCGGGCTTGTCTTGTCCGCAAGACAAGCCCTGCCTCATAATGCTGCTGTTAATAATCATCCCGCTCCATTGACACCTACCGTGTCAGGTACCAGGGAAATAACTCAAGAGACGTTGGGTGATATAAATGGGGAAATTGATTTCAAACCTGGATATGTTGGACTTCAGAGCCGTTTTTAATGACTGGCCAATACATTGGGGGCAGCTCTGCCACCATATAGCTGTATGTCTTCAGGGACAATCTTAGCTCTTCTTTGGGCTTCTGTTTCCTTGTCATTTATTCTTATTTAAAGGATAGTACAGAGGGTCAACTCCCCTGCAGCTCCATTTGGCTGGGAGTGGCTGTCTTGGGGAGCTGCCTGGAGGATTCTTCTTCTTCTTCTTCTTCTTTTTTTTTCTTCCATTTTTGGCCACGCCATGTGGCTTATGGGATCTTAGTTCCCAGACCAGGGATTGAACCCAGGCCCTCGGCAGTGAGAGTGTGGAGTCCTAACCTCTGAACCACCGGGAGAATTCCCTGGAGGATTATTCTGAAGCCACAACCAGGCTCACCAGGAACACAAACTGGATTGCTTAGCAGTGTCTGCCACAGGCGTCTGAAATACAGCAGTAATGTATCCTCCACACATCTGCATCCTGGTCTTGTAACATGAATACTTTACGAACAACATGACCATGTATTGAGGGCCTCCTATGTGCCAGCCAAAATTCTTTATGTGAAAATTTCCAGGCAGTTCTCCCAAAATTGAATGTTATGGGACTCTTTTCTTCATTTAACAGATGAGAAAACTGAGTCTCACTGAAGGAGGAGGGATTTGCACAAATTTGGGTAGCGTGTAAAACGTGGACCAAGAATTCCAATCCAGGGTTTAGACTCTAGAGCCCACTCTCAATGAAAAGGCCAATTAAAAAATAATAATAATAACAAAGCAAAGCAAAGCTGAGCACCCACTCTATGCCAAGCCCCGGGCAACACTACATTTAAACCCACTTTGGGGGCTTCCCTGGTGGCGCAGTGGTTAAGAATCCGCCTGCCATTTCAGGGGACATAGGTTCGAGCCCTGGTCCGGGAAGATCCCTCATGCCGCGGAGCAACGAAGCCCGTGCGCCACAACTACTGAAGCCTGTGCACCTAGAGCCCATGATCTGCAACAAGAGAAGCCACCGCAATGAGAAGCCCGCACACTGCAACGCAGAGCAGCCCCCGCTCGCTGCAACTAGAGAAAGCCCGTGCACAGCAATGGAGACCCAGCGCAGCCATAAATAAGTAAATAAATAAATAAACCAAAAAGAATAAACAAACAAACCAAAATAAACCCACTTTGTTGGCCGAGTCTGCTCATTCAACTCAACAAATATTTACTAGGTGCCACCATATGCCAGCTGCTGGCTCCACCCTCCTGTGTGTCCTCTGACACTCATGTTGCCTCTCTAGGTCTCTGCCCCACTACTAAAGATATGGCACAGAGGTCCCCCATGTATGGGGAGATGGCGTCTGAATTCCTGTCTGGGCTCAGCGAGCTAGAATTCTGTGATTGGTTGATAATGTCTATTATGGGAGCCCCAAAAGCAATCAGCAGTACATAAGCCACTGTTTCAGGACACATCAGATTCCAGCTTTGGAAGCCCTACTATGTGCCAGGCCCTGAGCCTGTGCT
The DNA here is from genome assembly GCF_028023285.1 of Balaenoptera ricei. Taxonomy (NCBI): domain Eukaryota; kingdom Metazoa; phylum Chordata; class Mammalia; order Artiodactyla; family Balaenopteridae; genus Balaenoptera; species Balaenoptera ricei. The sequence continues at coordinate 174,483,328 of NC_082641.1, read as the reverse complement.
GTTTTCATTGCCTTTCTACAACCACCCTGAAAGCTGGAGATCATCTCCATTTCTCAGATGGAGAAATTGAGGGTAACTGGGACCTGTGACTTGCCCAGGATGACAGAGGGAAGTAGTAGTGATGGTGTTAGGGTTTGACCCCTTGATCTGATGACCCTAGAGCCTACAGGGTTACTGGTCCTCCACCCCCAGAAATGCTGTCCTCAACTTGCGTGGGGTTAAGAGGTGACTGGGGGGTTCCCACTAGGGATCTTGAGGCCCAGCCCGCTAATCTCACCACCACCCCATCTCCCTCCCATCTGTGCCAGAGCTTAGAGGGATCAGTGTCGCATTTCCTCTGAGGCTGAGCCGGCTGAGCTGCTAATGGGGATCGGATTGGTGGAGGCCACACCCGCCCTGCCTCAGCCCACAGCAAATGCGTGGCCTGGGATGACACAGGGATCACAGGGACCTTCGAGGGCTGTCCCAGAACAGGGATAGAGAGGTGAATTCAGAGGAGAGGAAGGCAGATCAGAGATGGAGCAAGGGAACCTCCCCTCCCACTCTCTCCAGCTCTTCCTCTGGGTCTCTCCCTCTTTCTGTTTCTCTTTCCCTTTTTTCCCCTCAGTTTCTCTCTCTTCTCCTCTGTCCCCATCTCTCCCCTCTGAACGCTTCTCTTTCTCCAACTCTTTTGCACCATTATACAAACATCTGACATATGGATTTTGCAATGAACGCACCTGAGGTTACTTGCTGTGTCAGACCCCCTTGGCCCCCAGCTGTGCCCCCTGGCCCTAGTCACAGTGACAGATGCCTGGGTACTGGCAACAATAGGGCATTGAGTGGCTATGCATGGTAAGGCTGGGCCACCACGTGGTGCTAAGTGAGCCTCCTACTTCTGGGCCCTTCTCCCTCCATGCAGGGCCCTCACTGTCTCAACTCATCCCCTCACTTCCTCCCAGCCTGTCCCCATGATGGGTCTCTGCCTGAGTACTCTCCATTGGAGTGACCAGGACTCCAAGGGCTTCAAGGCCCTTGTGTGACCTCTGACCACACCCTCTCCCCTTTGTGCATCAGCTTCCCTTTCTCAAATGCGGGCACAGATCGGAGCAATGTATGCTGGACTGCTATGGCGGTGCTGAGGGTCCTCAGGAGGCCTCGCTCACGTTCCTAGATCAGGGTGAGCAGCGTGAGGCACAGAGAGGGGAAGGAGCTGCCCTGAGGTCACACAGCAGAAAAGGGTGGTCTCTCTCAGGCCTTTCTCAGAGCCAGGTGGGTGGGTCCCAGGGTCTAGTAGGGGAGAGGCCCAGGCGTGGAGGGAGCGCTGAGCATCCCCCCACCCACTATGCTCGTTACTACTCGAAAAAGAGATCCAGAAAGAGACACAGTGTACAGAGACACACACACAGAGACCCGAGAGACAGAAAGAGCGGAAGAAGGAGGCCCCGGCGCCAGGACCAGACAAAGGACGCTCGGCAGCGCGGGGAGCAGAGTCGCGCGGCGGGGGCGGGGGTGGAGCTGGGGTGGATCTAGAATTGGCCAGCCCCGCCCCCGGGATACGCCCGGGCTGCCAGTGGAAATCCGAGGGCTCGGAAGAGGCAGGGCCCCTGGGGCCCCTGGGGCGGGGCCTAGATGGGCGGGGCAGGGGCGTGGTTAGTAAGGGCGTGGCCGGGCGTGGCCGGGCGCTCGGGAGCTGACCAGCTCTGTGGCTGCTGAAAGCCCCGAGCGCGGGGCGAGTGGCGCGGGCGGGCGGGCGCGCTCAAGGTCATCCCGCGGCCCAGAGCTCTGGCGGGGTGGGGCACCTGAACCTGGCCTAGGGGGCCTGCCTGAGCCCCTTACCCCATCCCCTGGGGGCGGGGGCCCAGGAGCGGCGGAGCACCCCCTACGAGCCCTCTTCTCCCCTCCCCCTCCCCGCAGCCTGAGGCGCCCGCGCGAGGCTACGGCCCGCGAAGAAGCGCCGAGAAACAAAGGGACGCGGCGGCGGTGGCGGCGGGCCCGCGGGGCCGCCGGGCGCGCCCCCTCCTCTCCCCTCCCCGCTTGCCGCAAGGTCGACGGGCTTGAGGACGAGACACTCGGCTCCAGGGCGCGGTCGAGGCCCAGGGCGCGCGATCCGACGCCACCCCTTCCCTGGGGTTCTCGGGGACTCCTTGCCGCCTTGTCCTGGCCCAGCACCAGTGATTGGGGCCCTGCGTTTGCCTGGGAGGCCTGCTGGGTCCGGGCCTGGATGGAGGAGGCATCCTACGCCGCGGCGTCCCCTCCCCCATCAGGCCTGCTGAAGGGGGGGGCAATCCCGCCCCCAGGGCGCCGTAGGATGTCCCCCGAATCGCAGCTCGATTCCCTAAGGCCTCTCAAGCCAGACTCTAAGAGCCCCCAGCACTCTGGGCGCGGTTCTGTCCACTCTCAGGCCCCGAGGCTCGGTCCTACCCCCCGACCCGGGCCTAGCTAGGCCTGGTCCTACCCCCCCTCCCATCTCTTCGGAGCCTGTGCCTAACCCCTCTCCGACCAGGTTCCCTCTCAGTGACAGGGGAATACCTACAGTGACCATTCTTGTGTGCCCGGCGGGCGCGGTCCGTGTTGAGGGTGGCTCCGGGGGTCGTGCACTCCTTGGGGGGCGCTCGATGCTCACGCCGGGGTCCTGCCCGGGCGGCCTCTGGTGCGGCCGCTGCAGAGGTCTCGGTGAGGGCAGCGACTCCCTCGAGGGCCGGGGACGGGCCCGAGCCCGGGTACGCGCGCGCGGATAACCGGGCCCCGGGGTGGCCTGCGGGCGGCAGGGGATGGAAAGAGGGAGCGGGCGCGGGATTGAGAACGCCCCCTGCGCGGCCCCGCGGGGCCCGAGGAGGTTGCGCTTCCCGACAGAGATCGCTGCGCTCTGCCTTTCGCCGCCGCCCCTCGGCCCGGCCCGTCTGGTCCCCGGTGTTCAGTCCTCTCCCCTCGCCCGCCCTCCCTCCCTCCCTCCGGCCCGCGCTGCGCGCTCCGCGCTCTGGGCCGCGCCGCCGCCGCCCCCAGCCCTTTATAGCAGCAGCTGCCAGCGCCGGCGTCGCTTATTGGCTACGGCAACCGAGCCCCGCCTCCTCGCGGCGCCCGACGGCGCGGCAGGTGGAAGAGAGGGCGCGCTGGCCAGGACTTCGCACGCCCAGAAGGCACATCCTGGGGGCTCGGGTTGCCAGATTCGGGCCCTTTTGCCCTCACGGATCCTACTTCCTGCGTTGGCGCCCTTTCTTGGGCGGGCTTTCTGCCCAGAAGACAGGAAGGGTTCCCCTCTGTCCAGCACCCAGAGCTGGAGGAGCAAAGGGGCGAGGAGGTACTGATGGCTCGATTGTACTACCTTCAGGAGGTGCTGTCCACCAAGAGCACTGCAGAGGGACGAGGAACCTAGACTTCAATGAGCAGATGCCTGGGTCCCCACATTTGGGAGGACCATATGTAGTCCCAAGACCAAGGGAGGAAGGTGGGGGTGGCTGAGGACCTAGTCAGCCTGCAGAAGGAATTGGGACCCTGTGGATTTTGAGCAGGCTAGGTTTAAAGGGGGTGGGGAATGGGCATCCCACAGTGCAGGGGCACTGCTCCAAAGGGAGTGAAGAAGTTTGGGGCTCAGGGTTCCAGGCAAACTCCTTTGGTGCCCTGCAGACCCAGGAAACCATCGGGCAATCTCGGACCCCATAAACTTCGGGTGGACGGTTTTGCCGTGCAAATGTCCTGGCTTCCCGGGCTGGTGATTGGTCCGCCTGTGGAGTCCCGCTCCCTCTCTGCTAAGCGGGACCTGGCCTTTCTGTCAGGCGATAGGGGGTGGCGCAGTCTCCTCTGGTGTGCGGGCGCGAGTGCACGTTTTTGTCGGGGCGGCCACCAGGCGCGAGGAGGTGTTCTCACTAGAACACTAGGGGAGCCTTTGAGTGAGGCTTCAGCACCACAGACAGCGGTCCGACGGCCCTGTCCAGGGCGCTGCGGGCTGAGTAGCCCGGGTCCCCGAACCCGAGAGTCGCAATCCAAACTCTATCCTCGTCCGTGCACGCCCTTTTAAGCTCCAGACTGTCCGGGAGTGCCATCAAACCCGGCGAGGAAAGCCTAATTTGACCAATCAGGGATGGCCCCCAAGAGGACCAATTGAGGGAAGATGCCTTCGAGATTGAGCCAATGGGAGCGCGAGCAGCAGCCAGCGCTGCCACGACGATGGAAAGGGAAGGCCAATCATAATGGCCCGCGCAATCTGGGCGGTGGCGATGCGGATCCCCCGTTGGCCCTTCTTGGATTTGCCAGGGCGACCTGGCTCCCGACCCTGGGGACCCCGAGCGATGGCTTGTTCCCCATCCCGCTCCTGTCGGATCGGAAACTGTGCTTGTGCCGGGAAGGAAGCTACTCCTGGGCGCGCAGACCAGGCTGCAGTTCCCATGGAAACTGCTGGCTCCCGGTTGTGCGGGGATAGCGAAAGGGGACTGAGCCTTGCGGGGAGGCTCGCGGGGGCGGCCCAAGTAGCCGGACTCGCTCATCCTCGCCAACTCATCCGTCCCCGGCTGGGGTAGCTCCCAGTCCGAAAAATAAAATGAGGCCTAGCTGCGGCCCCGCCCCCACGAGCTGGTGAGGGGCCGGCGGGGCCATTCTGCGCGTGGCGCCATAGAGCTCCCCAGGGCACGTGCCCTGGCTCGCGGCTGCGGTCCCCGGAGTCACGTGGCTGCGGCCACCAGGGCCCACGAGGTTTGCGCGCCATCTGGCGGCCGCGTGGCCTGGAATCGCTCCCCGTCCCTCTCCCAGGAGGCCCGCATAAGGAGGAGGAGGCGGCCTCGGCATCATCCTCCGGGAAATGGGGCCAGGGCAGTCGCCCCGCCGCTGCCAAATCCCCTCCCCCGTCTTTCTTCTTGTTCCAGGAACACGCCGAGCCCGTTCCACCTCGGGGCTTTGGCACTGGCTGCTCCTTCGACCTGGGATTTTCCGCCCCCGTCTTTCTTCAGGGAAGGAACCTCTTTGTCATTCTGGTCTATGCTCAAAGGCCTCCCCAGATAGGCCCTCCCTGACCACCAACCTAAACAGCACTCCCAGGAACTAGCATATCACTCTATTTTCTGCACGGCGCTTGTCATAGCTGTAGATGTTTTACTTAGGGGTTTACTGGACATCTCCCCAACTGCTTCCTGAGCTCTCTGAGGATGAGGAATGACTGTTCTATGAGGGATTAGGAGAGGGAGTCAGGATCCTGATACCTGGGAGATGTTCAGTAGCCTCCAGGGCCCCCAACCTTCCACAACTGACCCTGTCAGAGGAGGGGGTGTTTAGGGTTGCCAGGCCCAGGTAGCCGAGGCAGAGCGGAGGTTGACAGGAAAGGGCAGGAGCGCTGCCTGGTGTGTAGGGGCATCTGCCCTTGCCCCCGCCTTGCTCGGGAAGGAAGCAGGTTGGAGACAGAGAGGGGCCCACCTTCCCCCAATCATCCAGGCCTAGGGGAAGAGCAGCTCCTTTCTCGCTCTTTAATCTCGTTCTGCTCTCTTGACACAGTCCCAGCAGTGCAGCCCCAAGTGCCAGCTCCAAAACTCGGGCGGGGTGGGGGGGGACCTGCCCTGAGGGCCCAGCCCTGGAGCGGGGCAGGGGCGCCTCCTTCTGGCCCGAGGTCCTGGCGGCTGGCCGCGGCTGTCCCGGCCCTGGCAGACTCGGGCATGGTGTCCGATCGGATGAATAAATAGGGGCGTTCAGTGGTTGGGTGGATCAGGCGGGCTTGTGGTCCGGGTGGCTTTTGAGCGTGTGGAACTTGACGCTGTCCAGCTTCTCGAAGCGCTTCCCGCAGCGCTCGCACGTGAAGTTGTACTGCACCTCGGCCGTGTGCTTCTTCATGTGCCAGTTGAGCGACGCGCGCTGTCGGCACTGGTAGCCACAGATCTCGCACCTGCCAGGGAGCACGCGGGAGGCACGGGGTAGGGGGTGGGGGGCGGGGTCAGAGAGGGCGGGGCAAAAGGGAGCAGCACCGGGGAGGGGCCGCCTCGGGGGCGGGGCCCAACCACTAAGGCTGGGCAGACCCCTGAAAGGGGGGGCACCATCTGGGGTGGGAGCACTCTGGAAACCCCACGGATGCAACGCTGGGGGCGTCGCCCGCTCTTGGGAGCTGCCCTGTGAGAGTCCAGGCCCGGATGCCCTCCCTCCCAGTCCCTGGCGGGAAGCAGGGAATCACTCACTGCAGAGGCGTCTCGCCTGTGTGCGTGCGCCGGTGCACCTCCAGGTGGTTTTTCCTCTTAAAGGACTTGCCGCAGGTTTCACAGGTGAATTCACGGACACCTGGGGGAGACGCGGGGCTGAGCAGGCCGCCATCGAGAGAGGGGTTTGTGGGGTCACTGCGGCACTGCCGAGACCCAGTAGTGCGCAAGGTCTCTGGGCGCAGGCAGACTAAAGCCCACATCCTCTGGGCGCGAATGCCGACTATAATAACTAAGGCAGCTAGAACGAAGGACAGCTACGGCCTCGCATGAGGCTCGGAGGCTGCCCAGGAACGCGGCTGGGCAGAGCAGGAATGCGAACTCGGATCCCTGAGGTGCACAGGGTGCAAACTGCCAAGCTAAAGTGGGCCTGAATTTGACTCTAATGTTTCACGTATTGGGGCGATCTCACATAAAAATCCAAAGTTCTGGCCTCTCGAAAAATCTGAAGCCGTGCCCTCCTGCTGGGCATAGGCACCAGCGCTCCCCGTGAGGCCTGCACCCTGTGTCCTGGGTTAAGGAGGCGCCTGGAGCAGACGGAACAGAAATCCTGTCCCAAGTTCACTTCCCCCCACTGCCCACCTGGGGTGGTTCACTGTCCCCCCCTCAGTCCTGGAACTGAGTCCCACATGAGAATTGCTCATTGAAGTGGGGAGGCCAAGGGCCAAGTTGGGGAAGAGACAGCCAACCCCTGCCCAGCTCCACATGACTGAGAATAGCAGATGTCCCTGTGACCCGTGTAGACAGCTTACTGTCTACTTGGGAGGTGCCCAGTGGGCACTAAGTCAACCACTTTACTTCCACCATCTCACACCAGCCCTTGTGGTGGGCATGGAGGAGGCTCAGGGAGGTGCAGCCCGTGTTTGGGTTTCACCCCCTGCCTGCCCCAGCCCCGGCCCCAGCTCCCAGGCCCAGGCCACCGTGCCTCTGGCTCAAGCTGCCAGCCCCTCCCCGGCCTGACCTGAGTGGATGATCATGTGCCGCCGAAGGTGGTTGGATAAATAGAACTTCTTGCCACAGCCGGGGTGAGGGCACACCTTGGTCTTCCCTTTCCGATGCACAAGGTTGACGTGGTTCTGGGGGCAAGAGGGGCAGGAGTGGGGCTGCGGGTGCCATGGGCCCGCCTCTGGAGCTCCCCAGGGTGGGGACAGATGAGGGCCAGCTAGGGCCGGCCTCCCTGGAAGAGGAAGAGGAAGAGGGGTGCCCTTGCCCTTGGGCAGGGACTCCCAGATCCGAGCTGGGGGTCAGGGGCACAACTGGGATCCAAGAGCAGCTTACTGAGCACCTACTCCAGCCAGGCTCTGGGCTGGGGCATCAGTCAGCCTTGTCAGAACCATGGGAAGGGGCTCAGCCATGAGCCCAGTTTGTGGATGGGGAAACTAAGGCTCTGGAGGCTTAGTGGTTTGGCCCGTGTCTCACAGGTGGGCAGTGGCAGGGCTAGGACCGGAGTCCAAGGCTGTCAGCCCCACAGCGGCACTTTGCATAGTGCTAAGCTGCCCCTAGCGCCTGGAGCAGGCAGCCCTCGAGTCATTCTTTTGTTCTTTCATTCTTTAACTCACTAGCACAACTGCTCCAGCACCCAGCACCAGGCCTGGCACCTGGTAGGTGCTCAACATGTGCTTAATGAAAACATGACTTGGCAAATTCAAAGTTCTCCTGGTGCCACATCCTGCGCCAGGAGTGGGGATGTGACGGGACCCTGTCTCTGCTCTCAGGGCACCCTGTCCAAACCTCAGCGGGCAAACGGCAGGTATGTCCTGGTAGTGCAGTGACCCGGGGCTGGGGGGACTAGGGTGGGCTTCCTGGCAGAGGGGCGTCCTCAGTTGAGCTTGGAGAGGAAGCATCGTGAGCTGACAGGGCGGCCTGGGCAAAGGCAGGAAGAGTTCAGGCGGCTGGAAGAGGGGTAGTTTATGGGGAGCCACCAGGACCAGGCAGGCCCCCGGGGTGTGCAGAGAGAGGCCGTGGCTGGTTGAGGAGGCAGGGTGGCTGGGGCTGGAGAGCAGGAGGGGAGGGCACAGAGGTGACGGCTGCCTCTCTGTGGCTGAGGCTGAGATCAGCTGGGGCTGGGTGGGTGCACGGCAGGCAGGCCAGTGGCACCTGGAGGGGCCGGGTGGGGCCCTCCACGAGCCGCACTGCCCAGACCCAGCGCGCAGGCAGCCCGACACAGAAGCAGTCCCGCCCGGCCCACTTGGATGGCGGCCTCACCTGGAAGCTGCTGAGGGCCACGTAGACCTGACTGCAGCCCTCGTAAGGGCAGTGGAACATCTCAAGCAGGCCATCGGCGTCCATCACCCGCGATCGCTTGCTTCGCCGCCTCCTGGAGGGGAAGGGCCCATGGCGTCGGGGCTCTGACACCAGGAGGGCTGCGGGCCCAAGGGCTGCTCCTCGTCCCTCCTCTCCCCCGCCTGCCCCGGCACCCACTTCTCGGGCTCCTTGGGGATCTCATAGATGATGGCTGACATGTCGCTGCCGTCCAGCTCCTCCCCGTCTGCCTCTGCCTCGGGCTCTGCGCTCTCAGGCACCGTCGCAGCCAGCTCTGTCAGTTCTGGGGCCACTGGTTCCTCCTTCTCCTCCTTCTTGAGCACGTACAGGTCCTCCTTCTCTACGGGGGTGGACACAGGGTGGGTGTCCGTGGGGACTAAGGCTGTTGAGGAGCTTCCTCTGGGGCATTACTCGCCCTCCCCTTCCCAGGTCCCATCATGGCCCCCCCAACCCCCCAGACTGGCACGGCCCCCCAGACCTTTCTTGGTCTCAATGCCTGTCATGGCGGCGGGGTCCATGGTGCTGGGCTGGCTGCCCTCTGGCTCTGTCTGGGTGTAGGCGGCCACACCCTCCATCATGGCGCAGGGCACCTCGTCACCCAGGCCCCCTCCGGGGGCACCGTTGCCTGCTGCCACGTTGAGGTGGATGCCCTCGGCCGTGAGGGCATCATAGCCGGGGCCGGCAATGATGATCACCTGCGAACCGGGCACCATGCCTGGCATGGGACAGCTGGCCACCACCTCACCCAGTGCCTCCTGGGGCACGTTCTCAAAGAGGGTGCTAGGGCCCGGGCCCACTTGCACGGGCACTGGCACGCACACCACTGTCTCCAGGGCTTCAGGCCCGCTGCTGGCCGGGTTGGGGCACAGTGGGGTGCCCTGCTCAGCCAGGCTCTCCACGTGGTGGACATCGAAGGGGATGTGCATGCCCTCCTGTGTGATGAGCCCGCTGCTGCCCGCTGGGCTGGTGGGGGTAACTGCAGCCATTGCCACTGTCGCCTTGGCCTGCTGGCCCTCGGGGGGCTCCTCAGAGTCGGAGCCGGAGCTGGAACTGGACGAGTCAGAGCTGCCGGCCACCAGGCCATTGCCCACTGTGGTGACAGAGGAGAGGGGACAGTTATGACAGTGGCGGCAGCAGCTGGTATTTCTTGAAGGCTCCCCAGGGGCTGAGCACCGTGACTCCCCTACCCCCATAAGAGCGGTCAGCTCGGTCCATATCCTCCACAGCTGCCCCTGCTCCTTGAGATGCTCTCCTGACTCAGCCTCTAGACCCGCACTCAGGTCCCTGGCTCCTCCCTGGTGGCCCCTTCTCAGCCTCTTCTGTTCTTACGGGCCTGGGAGGCTCTCACTGGGGCCTCTCCTCAGCGCTCCACTCATCCCAGGGTATCCACCAGGCTCATACCACCCTCATCCTTGACACCAGCTGGGTGTCCAACAATTCGATTCAGTTCTGACACTATCTGTCCGGAGACAGTGTCAGACCCTGAGGGTGAAAGAGCTCAGTCCCACAAGTCTGCCCCCACTTCAGATGCCAGTCACAAGTCCCGGGTCACCCATACTTCTGGCTATGAAGTGGAGGTTCCCACAGCGCCCTCCTCAGCTTTGGTAGTTTGCTAGAACAACTCACAGAACTCAAGAAAGTGCTCTACTTCTGATTACAGTTTTATTATAAAGGATACAACTCAGCAATGGCCGGATGAAGAGATACACAAGGGAAGGTAATTGGTGGGGGGGCGGGGGGAGGTTGGGGGTTGCCACGGAGCTGCCATGCTCTCTACAGACACGTCAATCTCCCAGCACCTCAATGTGTCCACCGACCTGGAAGCTCTCGGGTCACTGTTTAAGAGTTTTTATAGGTACTTCCCTGGCGGTCCAGTGGTTAAGACTGCACGCTCCCAAAACAGGGGGCACGGGTTCGATCCCTGGTCGGGGAACTAAGATCCTGCATGCCGCACGACGTGGCCAAAAAAATAAATAAATAAATAAATAAATAAAAGAGTTTTTATAACCCAGTTACTAGCCCCCATCTGCTCCTGGGGGCTGGGGGTGGGGCTGAGAGCTGCCACCCTCTAACCCTGGGTTTGCTTTCTGCGGACCAGCCCCCATCGTAAAGCTATCTAGGGGCCCCTCCCTGAGTCACTTCATTAGACTCAGGTGTGTTCCCAAGGGGCATCTTGCGAAAGGGGCTCATTACAAACACTGTTTACAAACTGAAGGTCTGTGGCAACCCTGCCTCGGGCAAGCCTACTGGCGCCATTCTTCCAACAGCATTTGATCACTCTGTGTCTCTGGGTCACATTTTGGTAATTCTTGAAATTTTTTCATTATTATTATATTTGTTATGGTGACCTGTGATCAATGATCTTTGATGTTAACAGTGCAAAAAGATTGCCACTCACTGAAGGCTCAGATGATGGTGGCATTTTTTTAGCAATAAAGTATTTTTATTTATTTATTTTTAAAAATTTTATTATCTATCTATCAATCATTGGCTGAGCAGCATACTCGGCATGCGGGATCTTAGTTCCCTGACCAGGGATCGAACCCGTGCCCCCTGCAGTGGGGGTGCAGAGTCCTAACCACTGGACAGCCAGGGAATTCCTCAGCAACAAAGTATTTTTAAATTAAGGAATGTACCTTTTTTTTTTTTTTCTCCACAATGCTATTGCACACTTAATAGACCACAGTATAGTGTAAACATAACTTTTATATGCACTGGGAAACCAAAAAGTCCGTGAGACTCCTTTTATTTCGATATTCACTTTATTGCGGTGGTCTGGAATCAAACCTGCAGTATCGCCTAGGTCTGCCTGCATCTATTTTTATTATACTGTCACCACCCATACCCCGGTGTCTCCAGAGGACAGTCCTCGCCTGGACCTCCCGCGGAGCTGCAGCACGTCACGCCCCACTGCTCCCTCTGAGGGGTCTTACAGGCATCTCAGACTCTGGGCTCCGAATCTTCCCTCAGAGAAAGGCTGCACAGCGCACAGACATCCCCGTCTCAGCGGGCGGCAGCTCTGCCCTTCCAGTTGCTCAGGCCAAAGTCCTGGGGCTCTCCTTACTTCTCCCTTTCTCTCACACCCACTTCCAATCTGTCAGCAAAACCTGTTGGCGCTGCTTCCAAAATACATCCCCAGGCTGACGGCTTCTCCTACCTCCCCCGCACACCCTGGTCACGGCCCCGCCAACCCTCTGCCAGGACCGTGCAGTTCCTTCTCCTGGGTGTCCCCGCTCCCATCCTTGCCCACCCCCAAGTCTGTCCTCCCCTCACTGGCCAGGGGGAGCCTGTGAACACCTGCTCAGGTCACGTCCCTCTTTGAGCATCTGCTCATCGCTTCCTGTGGAAGAGATAGGCCAGCTGCTCACCAAACCCCTGTCTCTTCCTCCTGACACCTGGTGGACTACATGTCCCAGCATGCTTTGCCATTAGGTGTGCGATACAGCTGAGTCTCACCGTAATGCGGGGGGAAGTGAGCTGTGTTAGGTCACAGGAGCTGGGGTGCGTCTATCTCGGCAGCTGGCCTTACCTCAGTTAATGCCCTTCCCAACTCACTTGGTGTAGCAGCCAAAGCTCTCACCATGGCCACACAGCCTGAACATGTGCCCTTGTCACCTCCTCTCCAGCCCCACTGACCTCCCTTCTGTGCCCAGGGACACTAGGCAGGTTTCTGCCTCAGGGCCTTTGCACTCGCCACTCTCTCTGCCTGAACCCTCTTTTCTCAGACACCTGCGTGGGCTCCCTCTTTCACCTCCATCAGACCCTTCCTCAAATGGTATTTTTTCAGGGAGGCCTCTGACCACTTGGTCTCAAATAGCACCCTTTTCTCTCCTTTATTTTCCCCCCAATACTTACCGCCTTCCACTGCACTCTAGATTTTGTTTATCTTGTTTACTGTCTGCTTCCCCTTTATACCGTAAACTCCACAAGGATGGGGGTCCCTGTGCACAGGCCCCAGTGCCCAGGTACACAGTGCTGCTTGGTACACATTGAGTGCATGTTCATAAAAATGCATGAACCCATGACCAAGGCTGTGATGAAGGCCAAGAGGGCTGGCATCTTACCCAGGTGTTTGGTGCTAATGTCCGCAAGCAGGGAGAAACTGGGGACGGGAAAAGTGAATGACTGTCCCTTAAGTTACACACTCGTGACACAGTTGCGGTATGCTGTCTGGGTACTACGTGTTCTACACTCCCAGAGGGTCACATGGAGAGTGCAGGCTCTGGAGCCTGACTGCCGGGGTGGGATCCTGGTGCCCACTCCTCCGGCTGTGTGAAGGGGGGGTGCCTTATAACCTCTCTGGGCCTGGGGATAACTTGGTACCTACTCAAGGGGTGTTTGGGGTATTTAATGAGTAAATAGGACAGTAGGACTTACAGTAAGCACCCTATCAATGTTTCCCATTATCGTTATTATCCTAACGCCCCATCCCTGACTCAGCCCTGGGGCAGCAGCAGGGGCAGGGTAGGGGGATTGCCCCTCCTTCCAACACCCTGTAATCTGCAGGGTGGATTGAGTCCCGTGGCTCCACCCTGAAGGAGGGGGCAGTTGCCTAGTGAGTTGGGGGCATGGCCAGGGCCTGTGCCTGGATCCCCAGTTACAGTGTCCAGCTGTTAAGCCGACACTGGACTTCTTGCCAGTTGATAATGACATTAATGACAGAATTGGCAGGGCACCCACCGGCCTCCCACAGTCCTGGTGCGAGGTCTTCTTACTGAGTGCGAGGTGGCAGGGCCGCCCTCGGCAGAGAGCTGATAAGGGAGCTGCTGAGGGACCAGGCTGGGACAGGGACACAGCCACTCCCTCACAGCAACCCCCCGGCCAGTGCCCAAAGCAGATCTGGCTAATTGATCCCAGCATTCATTCCTGAGAGCCCAGATCCAGAGGCCACTGGTATCAGAGCTGGGTTGGGCTGTCAGGGGACTCCTTTGGGTGCCACCCCCATCCCAGCCAGACCCAGTGTCAGATGGGCCAGTCCCATTACTCCCAGGGCCTTGGTTTCCTCGACTGCTAATGACAGGGCTGTGAGGAGGATTCAGGGTGGTTTGGGGCAGGGCCTGGAGTCGGGAGGACAAGATGGCCGAGGGGCTGGCTGCACACTGGGAGCCCGGCGGACACACAACAGGACAGCCGTTGGCTGGGGTGCCCACCTGGAACACCTCTCGCCCACGGCTTCCCCTCGGCCAGCTGGGATGCCACCTGCTCAGAGATGCCTGCCAGCGCGGGCTCAGCCCTGGTGACTGACCCCACCCTCAGCTCCGGCAGGGTGCCTGGCAGAGGGCCCCATGCTCCCCCTGATGCCAAGCCCCCGAGGCAGGCGGGCAGCCCCTCACCACCCATGGCATCTCCTCTGCTCCCCTACCAGGGCCAACTGGACCTTCATAAATGAGTCCCTCCCAGGCCTGAGAAGGACTCCAGCTCACGTGTGTGTGTGAGCAATGTGGGATGGCAGGGGAGGGGCTGGGGCAGTGATAGATGGCGAGGGTGGGGCCATGGTGTGGAGAGAGAAAGGGATGAAAATGGGAGTGAGAGAGTGAGATGGAGGAGAGACAGTGGGAAGAAGAGAGAAAAGGAAAGGAGATGCGAGACACAGAGAGAGAGAGAGAGAGAGGATGAAACACAGAAAGATGAAAAGGGGAGGCTCAGGAACAAGAGAAAGCTCAAGAGCAGAGAATGGGGTGTAGGGAGAAGGAGAACAGGCTGGAGGGAGGGAAAGAGGATGAGGCTGCAGAGACAGTCCAGAACCTGAGAGAGAGCCGGAGGAAGTAAAGGAGGACAAAGAGGCCAGGAGAGGCCCAGCACCTGCCTGTCCCTCCAGCCGCTGAGCCAGGTTCCTGGACCTCAGCCCTGCCTGCGACTGACCTCAGGCCCAGATGGGCAAACCGCGCCGCACCTTGGCTGTCCCTCCGCAAAATGGGGACCAGCTCTTGGGCTCTGCAAGGACTCAAAGACTGCAAGGCCATCCAGCACCAGGGCCACGTCAGCTGCTGTGAGGTCCGCGACGCTGGCCTGAGGCTGGCAGGGCCCAGGAGGGGCTGTAGAGCCCCAAACACCGGAGGCTACTGTGAGCCCTCCCCCCGCAGACCCACCTTTGTCACTCTCAGGGTCTGAGTCGCTGAGCGGCTTCAGGGGCGAGTGCAGGTCTTGGAAGTAGCGGTGCCCAGCCTCGCACTGCCACACAGCCGTGGTGTACAGGCCAAAGGTGGGGTCCAGCTCGGCGAGGTGCGGCTCGTAGGGGCAGCGGTGCTTGTGGTCCTCGTACCAGATCACCACGTTCTTCAGGCAGTTCACGTTGCGTCGCCGCCCTGCGCACGCGGGGCACGGGCAGGCATGAGGGGCAGGGCTCACTCCTACCCCCCTCTCTGGGCAGCACGGCCCCCAGAACCACATGGGTCTTATAGCTCTGGGGGTTGAGACACCCTCCTGAGTATTATCCAGGCCTGTCCCCAGTTTACAGATGAAGAAACTGAGGCTCAGAGATGTGAGACCCGCCCTGGGGACAACAGAGACTGGCAGGGAATGTCCTCGCTGTTCGAGTCAAGTCGTATACATAGTAAAGCCTGGCGTATGGCAGGTGCTCACGCAACGACTGTCAGTTGCCAGTTACGGTTATACTCGTCCTCATCAACTCAGCGTCTCCCGCCTGCACCAGCTCAGTCCCTCGGCCCTACTCTCCCAGCTCTCACCCTTGCCCCCGGCAGCTGACAGAGGGCGCCTCTGAACACTTGAGTCGGGCCACATCCCTTCTTACTCAGAATCCACCAGGGCGGACTTCCCTGGTGGCGCAGTGGTTGAGAATCTGCCTGCCGATGCAGGGGACACGGGTTCGAGCCCTGGTCCGGGAAGATCCCACGTGCCGCGGAGCAACTAAGCCCACGTGCCACAACTACTGAGCCCACGCACCACAACTACTGAAGTCCGTGCGCCTAGAGCCCGTGCTCCGCAACAAGAGAAGCCACCACAATGAGAAGCCCGCGCACTGCTACGAAGAGTAACCCCCGCTCACCACAACTAGAGAAAGCCCGCATGCAGCAATGAAGACCCAACGCAGCCAAAAGAAAAAAAGAAAAAATCCACCAGGACTCCCACCTCAATGGGGGTAATAGCCCAAGTCCTCCCTGAGGTTCACCAGGCCCTGTGTGTTCTGCCCTGTCACCTCCTGCGCTCACCTCCTCCTACTGCTCCCCTGGATCACTCCACTCTAGCCTCAGGGCCTCCTCCCTGTTCCTCAACTAGGGAAGTATGGCCCTGCCCCAGGACCTCTGCAAGGGCTGTGCCCTCTTCCTCTAGACACCTGCCTTGCCCCTCGCCCTTCACTCAGCTCTGAAGGTGTGCCCCTGACCTTCCGGGCTGGGAGATGACGAGGGGGCCCAGGAAAGGTCCTTGGGTCTAGGGATGGTGCCTGGGGCTGCCAACCCAGTGACGACCACAGGGACACCAGCAGCCACTCTCCGGCCCCCTCATCTCCCTCCCCACACCTCTCGGACTGGGGGTCTCAGTCTTAGCTCAGCTTCTGCCTCTGAGCACCGTGATAAGTAGAGGGGCTCACTGCCATCAGATGGCCGTCCCTGGACCACTGGCCCTCACCCTGCTGGACATGGCCTGGGACCCACAGCCCAGGGCTCAGGGGTCGTGGTCAGGGGGTGGGAATATGCACTCCAGCCTCTGCTCCGACTGCCCACGCCCGGCTCCCCTTGAGCCTGGCACACCACACGCCCTTTAGGCCTGGCCACAAGCTGTTCCCTCTGCTCTGCCTGGCTCTTCCCCGGCTGACTCCCACGCACCGGGCAGGAGAGCAGAGGAGCAAAGGGGACCCCTCGGGTGACACATGGTCCTGGGTTTGCAGTCTGGCCCGGCCACTTTCTGGCTGTGCAGCCTGGGGCAGTGACTCAGACTTTTTGTGTCAGATGGGGATGATGAGAGCACCCCCGGTGGGCACAGCACAGGTTCGGGTCCCCTCCAACCCTTCCTATCCCATCCCCACCCCCGACCCAGGCTGGGTCAGACCCCTCCTCTGGGCCCCCCGGTGCCTCTACTTCCCCACCACAGCCCTGCTCAGCCTGTCCCCCGTCTTTCCTACGAGACTGCGGGCTCTGGGAGGGCAGGGCTGGGTCTGTCCCAGCCTGCACGGCTCCTGGCACACGCGGACCCTCCACAAGTGGTCCCTGAGGGAAGGAGGGAACCAACCACAAAGCCACTTACTCCCAACGCCACCTCCACCCTGGTTGCAGCCCCACTTACTTTTCTTCCGCTTTGGCTTTTTGGGGACTTGCTCCCAAGGCTTCCTGTAACAGAGAGAGGGGGCAGTGGGGAGTGAACCTGGGGCCTGATGGATGATGAGATGCCAATCCTGCTGGGGTAGAATGTGGGCTTCTGCTTCCCGGGCCAGGTCTACTTCCCTTGCCCCTTCACTTGGTCTCTCCTGCACCAACAGCAGCCCTAGCAGGGGTCTACTATCATCACCCACCTCACGGAGTGGGAAACTGAGGCCCTGAGGGTGAAGCTGCCTGCCCAGGGTCCCGTGGCTGGGGAGTGGATTATCAAGAGGGAGCTTATTTGGGGAGCCTGACCTAATCAGGGGAGCCTTTAAAAGGGCCCTGCTGAAGTCAGAGACTGGGGGCTGAGAGCATGAGGGGGCCTGTGAGGGACCAGGACCTGAGAACGACCTTGCGGAGCTGAGAGCAGTCCCAGCTGATGGTCAGCAAGACCGCAGGCACCCCAGCCGTATAGCCCGGAGGAAATGGATTCTGCCAATGCTCTGAACAAGTCTAGAAGCAGATCTTTCCCTGGGCGAGCCTCTAGGTGACGTTGTGGCGCGCTGATACCTTGATTTCAGCCTCCTGAGACCCTGACCTGAGGAGCCAGCTAAAATGTGCCAGACTCCTGACCTGCAGAAATGTGAGATGATAAATCTGTGGGGTTTTAAAGCCACTAAGTCTGTGGTCATTTGTTACCCAGTAGAACAGTCATGGAGTTGACTTCGGACTACCCCCTCCAAGGACCTGCAGATCCTGGCCCTGAGGCTGGCCCAGAGCCCTGGGGAGATGGTTGGGCCCTAACTGCCTGCTCTGTGAGGGTCCTGACCCTGCAGCCAGCTCAGGCCCAAAGGCCACGCCATCATGTCCGCCTACCTCTAGGGCCTTCCCCGCTCTGCCTGGGTCCCAATACCCTGACTGTGTGTCCCAGTGAGCCATGGCCTTGGGGAGCCCAGGGCAGGGCCGGACCCTAAGGCCAGGGGCCCCCCTGGCCTCCCACACCAGGATGGCCACCAGATCTGCCAAGCAGGTTCCTGACCCTACGTGGCCCGCTCAGCTGTGGCCCAGCACAGGCTCCAGGCAGGTGCATTGGAGCCATCTCTCCTGGACCTGCTAGGGCCTCCCTCTGCCTTCCTGCCACCATGCTTCAGGGTCTGCCCACCTGACTCAGACTGCTTCCCTGCTCTTCCTCTTCTAAACCACAGCAGCAGGCTCTGTGACCCTGGGTGAGTAACCCTGCCCCCTGTGCCTCAGTTTCCCCATGTGTAGTGTGGGCTCGTAACAGTACCTTCCTCATGGGGTTGGCGTGGGGTCATATGCATTGTAAAGAGCCTGGTAATTAAGAATCACTCAGCAAATGGTAACGATGACCATTATGATTCTCAATATTATCACAGAGCCAGGCACTGGAACATGGGTCTCCTCGCTGTGGCTAGGCCCACGCTCTTGTCACCAATGTCCCGACAGCCGGTCCAGGGTCTCTCCTCAGCTCCACCGCCCACTCTGACTCTTGTCCAGCCTGATAGCAATCCTCAGCCCCCACACCCCACGTCTAGCCCAGGACAGCTCCTCGGGGCTCCTGCCCAGGCTCTGCCCTCTGCCCAGGAATCCATGTCCCCTTGTACCATCCCAGGAGCCTCTGTCCCCTCCCAAGGCTCCACCTCCCCTCCAAGGGGCCAGACTGGCTGCCTAGATCCTCACCCAAACCCAAATCCAAACACCCATGACCATCTCCACCCATTCATAGCCTCGCCACGGCTGGGGTGCGGGGAACGCCACATCGTGGTGGAGACAGACTTGGCGTCAGTCAGATCCGAGTTCAAGTCTTATCTCTGCTACTGACTGGCTGTGTGACCTCAAGCAGGATTGGTCCCCTCTGGGCCTCAGTTTTCCCATCTGTGAAGTGGGGATAACCGCAGTGCCTCCCACAAAGAACTGCCATGCAGTTTGAAGGAATAAATACCCCTTAGTGTATTTTCCCGACTACTCATGTGCCCCGGGGTCAGGTTTTGCCACACACTGCCTGGGTTGTCTCAGTGCCCCTGCCCCAGTCCTGCACAGCTCCCACACACCTCCAGCTCAGCCAGACAAGCTTCTGTAAATACCACTTTCAGCTTCGGAACCTCCAGGGGCTCCCTCTGGTCAGTGGTTCTCAACTCCAGCTGTGCATCAAGTCTCCCTGGAAGCTCTTCAGAAAAAAATACAGGGTCTGCAACTCCACCCAGACTAACTGAATCAGAAACTCCAATAGCTGGGACACTGGCTTGAAGTTTTATAAGCTCCCAGCATTTCCTGCCCTGCTCTTGGGCATATAAACCAGCCTGCCACCCTGGGGAGGGGGTGGGTACAATTCAGCAGGTTCTGGTTGATTCTTGGCCCTCAGAATCTCCCCTGAGAGAAACGTGAATGTGTACAAGTGAAAACCAGGGCAGAACAAGGGTTTTGTTGCAGCACTGTTTGTGACAGGAAACAAACATCATCATAACAGCTAATATCTGCACTGCTCACTATGTTCCAGGCACTGTTCGAAGCCCTCTGCTGTATTTTAACTCATTCAATCATCACACCAACCTATAAGGCAAGAAGAGAAAAATTCCTTCCATACTGCTCGTTCTCGAGATTGAGATTATGCAAAGGCCTCTGCCCTCCACCTGAGCAGCTAACTCGGGGTTTCCTCTTCACCTGAGTCTCCCTGGACAGAGGTGTTCCCCAAGAGCCAAGAGATTTAGGGGAGTGAGATCTGGATTGTGAGGGGTGCGCTGGGAGTGTGGGGCCTCCCCAGTGGCCCCATTCCAGTGTGGGAATGGGGCCACACGCAGTCCCAGGTGGGTCACTGGAACCTCATGAGGGGTAGGGCTGGGTGGCCCGGGGTGTCCAGTCACAGCCCCAGGCTACACTGTGGGAGTTTTAGGGAATGAGGCATGTGAGACTCCGGGGACGAGCAGGGACCTCGGGCCCCTCAGGCCTCAGGAGGCGGGGCCGCCCCTCCAGGGACTGGGCCTTTAGAATGCTTGGAGGTGGGGCCCGTACCAGGATTGGGCAGCCAGAGCTCTAGGGGGAAGGGCCAAGCGCCCAGGAGGCGGGTCGAGAGGCTGGGCGTATCCTAGGATTGGGCAGTCGGAGCGACGGAAGGCGGGGCCGCGAGCCAGGCGCGTCCCAGGACCAGCAGTCGGAGACCCAGGCCGGCAGTCGGGGCGCTGGGCGGGGTTCACAGGTGCCAGGGGCGGGGCCCTGGGGGCGGAGTGGGCGGGACCAGGCTCAGCGGGGGATGGGGGCGTCTCCTCCCTCGCTCCCTCCCTCCGTCGGGCCGGGTCCCCTCACCCGTGGCGGCTGCTACGTTGGCCGCGCTCCAGCGAGATGAGGTAGGCGGCGAGCTTGGCGTCGCTCCAGCCGCTGCGGCGCCGCAGGTCCACCCAGGGCCCGTGCGCCTCGCCCAGGTACACGCGCCGCACGTCGTACTTCTTCCGGGACTCGAGCCGCCGCCGGGCCCGGTCCGACTCCGTGAGCCGCGGGCGGCCCCGCGCCTTGCGGCCCGCCGCGCCCTCCTCGGCGGCTACCTCCCCGCCCGCTCCCGCCTCAGCCTCCGCCTCCGCCTCGGGCTCCGGCGCCCGCTCCGCCATCCCCCCCTCCCTGGTTACCAGCCTCCCCCGTTGTTAGGAGCCCGGCCGGAAGTGGCGCGCATGTTCCGCGCCGACGGGAAATTTCTCATGGACTCTCACTGCCTCGCGGCGCCAAAAGAAGATCGAGAGCGGAAGCTGCGCATGCGCGCAATAAGCGCCAGCAACAACCCACTCTCCCCTTACTCCCTTCTCTGTTAAACTTTCTGAGTAGGCAGAGACGGAAGGGGTAGCTGAAGGTTTGAGGCTGATCCGGGAAGAAAGAGCCAGGAGAGCCCGTAGACCCTGGGATGATGGGGGCTTCTTCCTCCGCACCTTTATCCTGAATGCATTGTGGGGATGACAAGGGAAGGGTGGGAGCTGTCTAGGAAAGGCAGACGGAAGGCCAGCGGCTCGACCCGTCAGTTCTGGATGATGTCTCCATCACTTGAAAAGACGTGACACCAGGCATTAAAGGGGCAGGGACGCTACACTGCCAGAGAGGAGGCAAGACAGCCCCAAGCCGGAAAACTTTTATTTGCTGTACACTAAAAGGTCATCTCATGCTTTCACACCAGTCCACAGCCTGTGCTCCTGTGACTGCTCAGGCTCAGCTCTGGCTCTGCTGCTGTCGCTGCTGATTGTTTTCCTCTTCTTCCTGGCCCTCGGGTGGGGTCAGGGGTGGCTCCTCCAGCCCTGAGGAGGATGCCAGCAGCTCCCCGGAGGACCCTGACAAGCGGAAGACCACCGGGATGCGGTCCAGGGCTGGGTTGGTCTCCTGCAGGCCCTGGATCCACTTGGCCAGCGTGGCCTGGTCATGGGCACCCGCCATGCATATGGCGAAGACAGGGCCTTCCTCCACTGTCGGGAGAAACAGGCCCTCAGTTTGTGCAGTAGGGACTGGAGCAGCCCCCCCGCCCCAAGCCCACACCCCTTCCAGGCCAAGGATGGGGGCTTTAAGCTCCCTTTTGCCTTTTGTGTGTGTCCAAGCCTTTGCACATGCTCTGCCTAGCCTGCCTGTCCCACGCTTCACCTAGGTGACACCTCCTGTTTCCACCAGGAAATCCTTCTGACTCCCACCTGAGGCTGAGTTGTGTGCTCCTCCGCTGGGACCGGGCCTGTCCTGGTCATGCCCAGTAGCCAGCACAGAGGTGCTCCGTAAGTGTTTGAAGGAGGAAATGACTGAGGGCTGACAGGTCTGGAGCCCCTGAGTGGTGAGTTTCGTGCTTTCGTGGGGGGAGGTGGTGTTGGGGTGGTGTGTGTGTGTGTATAGAGGGTCTGTGTGTGTAACTGGACTAGGTCTCGGCCTGGGCCCCATCCCTCGACTCCAGAGGTGGCACCCCATCCCGTGCAGTGTTCAGAATCCTACCCATCCCAGTTTTTACCTTCATCGATGTTAAACTCGTAGTCATCCCAGCTGCTCCTCCCGTAGGCCAGGTCTAGCTGCATTGGGTAGTAGAGGTTCCACTCCTCTGGAATCTCCTCCACTTCCTAACCCGGGGGGCGGGGGGGGGGGGGGAGGGGGAGGGGAGGTGCAGGCAGAGTCAGAGGCCCAGGATGTTGCAGCCACCTGCCGCCTCTCCCCTGGCCCCTGCCCTCCCATCCCCCCACCCCCCTCCCCACCTTTGAGCCAACTCACTCTTACCACCCCCACCCCCCGACTCCCGCTTTGGGCCCTCACCCTTTCCTCAGGGGGCAGCAAGTCAGCTCTGAGGATGTGGTAATAGACGCATTTGTCTCGAAGCCACAGCGAGAAGGGACCCTCAACGAAGATCGGGCGGGCTGGGTCGTGGTGGGCCAGGGCGGCCTGCTGATCAGGACTCTGGATTCCTGGTGTGGAGACACACATTCCCGGGGCGTCCTGGCTGAGGGGCTGTGCCCAGAGGCCCAGGGAGCCCACCCATCAGGCCTGCTGAGAACCCGGCACTCGCTCCCTCCCTCCCTCCGCAGGACCTTACCTATGATGTGGGGCTCCGTGGGATCCGTGGCATCTCTGGAGTCTTTGGACAAAGGCATCTGCAAGGAAAGTCGGGGTGGAAGCTTGTGGCCCCCACAGCCCCTATGGAGGAGCCCGGGAGAGAGAAATGGGGATTCCAGTGAATTCAGGGCCCCTCTTGGGTCTGTCTACTGGGCCTCCCACAATCACTCGAGCCCACCGCCTTCTTGCTTCTATCTAACTGGGTAAGAGCCACTGACCCTGGAGATACTCACATGGAGGGAACCCTGGAGCTGGCCCACCTGCGTTAAAATCCCGGCTCTGCCACTGTCTGCATGACCTTGGCTAAGTCACCGTGTGCCTCAGTTTCCCCAATTCAAAATGGGGGCAATAACAGCACTTAGTTGAGATGGTTCTAAAATGCCGAGAACGATGCCTGGCACGTGCTAAGTGCTCAGTGCATGTGAAATTTTAAAAAGGAAGAGAATTTCATGCAAACAGAATATGCCAGGAAGGAGACACAAGAAGCAAGTCACAGCGTTTGCCTCTGTGGAGGGCAGGGAGGGAAAGAATAGCCTTTTGTAGCTTTCTAATTTTACACTCTGAAATGTGATTTTAAAAACTAAATGAGGGACTTCCCTGGCGGTCCAGCGGTTAAGACTTCACCTTCCATTGCAGGGGGTGTGGGTCGATCCCTGGTTGGGGAGCTAAGATCCCACATGCCTTGCGGCCAAAGAATCAAAACATAAAACAGAAGCAGTATTGTAACAAATTTAATAAAGGTTAAAAAAAAAATTGGTATACATCAAAAAAAAAAAGTCTTTAAAAAAAAAAAACAAAAAACGAAATGAGGGAATTCCCTGGTGGTCCAGTGGTTAGGACTCGACACTTTCACTGCAGTGGCCCAGATTCAATCCCTGGTCGGGGAACCAAGATCCTGCAAGCCAAGCAGCGTAGCCAAAAAACAAAAACCAAAACTAAATGAAATTCATTTGTGAAAAAATGCACATACTCTGACCGAAATACCTGTGAGTGGACAACTGTTGGCACACATATCCTCCACCCTTTCAGGTTAAAAAGAATGGACTCCTTTGGGACTTCCCTGGCGGTCCAGTGGTTCAGACTTCGCCTTCCAATGCAGGGGGTACGGGTTCGATCCCTGGTCGGGGAACTAAAATCCCACATGCCTTGTGGCCAAAAAACCGAAACATAAAACAGAAGCGATACTGTAAGAAATTCAATAAAGACTTTAAAAATGGTCCACAGCAAAAAAAAAAAAAAAAAAAAAAAAAAAAAAATCCAAAAATACTTAATTAAAAAAAAAAAAGGGGGGGCTCCCAGCCATATTATTAAGTGAGAACAGCAAAAGGCGAGGTGCAGAATATGTGTATGTATAATGTGCTGCCACTGGAGAAACATCTTTAAAAGTGTAGGTTTTTCTCCTGGGCCCTTTTACTGGACAATATATTTATACCGATTTTTCATTTCAAATTTAACACTATGGATTTTTTTTTTTTAACATCTCGATTGTATATCTTTTTCTCTCACACTCAAAATCTTGGTTCCTGTTACAAGTAATACACATGCTTATTTGACTTATCCATCAATATACATAAATGATTCTGATATTACAGCTGACCATAACGCTAGGGGATTAAGTTCAGGATTCTCAGAATGCAGGCCACTAAGGATGTCAGACAACAGTGACTCAGAATTTTTTTCTCTCACTGGTTATGCTGTCAATTGGATATTTAGCCACATATGTTTGTTTTCAACTTTGGTGGGTTCTTTCCCCTCTTTTTTGATTATATATATTTTTGATAGTCTAAACACATTTCCATAGTTTAGAAGCCAACCTATATTAAATAGGTGTCTCCCTCCCATTCCTTTTCTCTCTACCCCCATCTCCTCTGCCCGCCCAGAGATGACCATTTTTACCCATATCTGACTTATCTTTGCATTACTTTTTTTATTTTTTTATTTTTTGGGCACGCCGCGTGGCTTGCGTGATCTTAGTTCCCTGACCAGGGATTGAACCCGGGCCCTTGTCAGTGAGAGCTCTGAGTCCTAACCACTGGACCGCCAGGGAATTCCCTGCATTATTTATTCTTGTGAAAATAAACAAATAGCTATATGCCTTTTTATTTCTCCTCCCTTCTCACACTTTAGGTGGCTTACTGCACCACTGTGCATGCCTCACCCTTTCACTTTTTTCACCAGTCTTTGATTGAGGTGCCACAGTGGACATGGACAAGTCCCTCTTGATGGATACCTGGATTGTTCCCATTCTAAATCTAGGTGGTGTCAAACAAGGTCCTACTGTATAGCACAGGGAACTATATTCAAGATCTTGTAATAAAGTATAATGGAAAAGAATCTGAAAAAATATATATGTATACATATATATATATATAACTGAATCACTTTGCTGTACACCAGAAACTAACACAACATTGTAAATCAACTATACTTCAATAAAGAAAAAGTTTTTAAAAAAACCTAGGTGGTGTAGGTGATCATTTTACCATGTCTTCAACCCTTCTGTATGCACTTTTAATAATGAAACGGGGTGGGGGGGGAAGGGATATTTAAATACAAAGGATATATATGCAAAAAAAAAAAGTATACATCTGCGTGCAAATGCATAGATCTCTTGGGAAGGAGACATGGAAGTGGTCACCTCTGGGGAAGTAGCCTGGGGGCTAAAGGGTCAGGGTAGGAGAGGGGAACTCTTCACTGTGTGTTCTTGTGTACCGTTTGGCTTTTTTTTTTTTTTCTTTCCGCTGCACCACGTGGGCTTGCAGGATCTTAGTTCCCCGACCAGGGATCGAACCCGTGCAGTTCCCTGTTTGGCTTTTTAATGCATTACTTTTTTTTGGTTGGGGGCGCCTGCCGCCCAGCTTGTGAAACCTTAGTTCCCTGGCCAGGGATGGAACCCAGGTCCTCAGTAGTGAAAGCGCAGAGTCCTAACCACTGGACCACCAGGGAATTCCTTTTAATGCATTACTTTAAAAAACGAAGAAATGAGTTAAAAACTGCACTTCCTCTGCAGTATGTTCTCTCACTGGGACACCACATCACCACTCTCCTAGCCCCTCTGTCCTCTTTGCCTTGCCCCCAATCCAACACCATCCACACGGCCGCCAGGGGGCGCTTCAAAAGCACAAATCCTTCCAGAAACTTGACTTGCACCCCAACCCTCCTCTTCTTAAAACCTCCCCATGGCCCTCTCATCACTAACCCGTTGTCCTATATGCCTCTCCTCTCTCATCCCAACTCCCTGCTCCGGCCAAAGGAAGCCCTTTCAGCATCTCCAGCCACTCCCAGCTGCCCTCGAGCCCTGGCCTATGCTGCTCCCTCTGCCTGGAATGCTCTCCTCACCTCTTCTGTTCTGCCTGTGCCCAGCTCACCCTCACCTCCTCCAGGAAGCCCTCCCTGCTCCCTTTTGGGCTCCCACAGCCCCCAGGGCTTCTCCATCTCCAAACCAGCAGTTCTGAGGGTCCGCCTCCAGGACCAGACGACAAGTGCTGTGAGGGGCTCTCTTCTGGTCCCCCGTGTGGCCTGGCATGAGTGGGACCCCCAGGATATGGGGAATATTTCATTTAGTCATTCGACAAACAGCCGTGGAACGTGTGCTTTGTGCCAGAACCTGTGCTGGGCCTTGGGAGACACAGGGGAAACTGAGTTACGGGGAACCAGGCTCAGCCAGGGTGGTCAGGAAATGGGTCCTGACGAAAGGTCGGTGGAACTCAGACCTGAAGGAATTGAAGTCCCGGAGGAAGGGTGTTCCTGGCAGAGGGAACAGCAAGCACAAAGGCCTCAGGAGGGAGCTGCCACAGACTGCTCAAGGAACAGAAAGCCATGCCCGGAATACAGTGAATGTGGGGAGAGGGGCCAAGGTCAGAGGTCAAGCTGTGCCAAGGGCCCTGGACTCTAGCGGAGGCTCTGCCAGCGAATCACGGCCTGTCTCACCACAATCACTTGGGGTTACTGAAGGGGGCCCTGCCCCAGAGGCGGCCGAGGATGTGGACGGGGAGGATACCTGATAGACGGTGACCCTGGCGCTGAGGTCGGGCTCCATGTGCCGCAGGGCCAAACTGGCCAGGTCCACTGGGTCCTGGGGCAGGTCCCGGGGCATGGGGAAGGGGTCGATATTCTTGAAGCGGGTGAACCACAGCTTCATGCGCACGAACTTGAGCATGGGGTGGCTTTTGCGTCCAAATATCTGAATGAGCAGGAACTCCGTCTCCTTGTTGGGCATCACCCCTGTGCCAGGCAGATGAAGGCTGAGCCTCAGGGAGGGAGCAGACAAGGGAAGGGATGACGGGAGAGAGAGATGAGAAGGAGATGGGGGTGGGCGGGCAGAGGAGGAAGCCAGACAGAGACAGAGAGGAGAGGAGTCAGAGCCAAGGAGCCACGGAGGGCCCCGGGACCCTGGAGAGGGCGGTGGCCCCGCCCCCACCTGAGCTGGCCTGCTGGCCTCACCGTGGTTCTCCATCTGCTCCAGGACAGCGATCCCGCACTCCTGCTGCCGTGGGTAGTGGAGGAAGATGCTGTGGAAGATGTTGCGAGGCCGGAAGACCTCCTTGGGGAAGATGTCGAGCAGCAGGTTGTAGACGGCCAGGTCCCGCTCGACGCCGTACTCCCGCATCTTGCGCAGGGCCAGGTAGATGAAGTCAACGTGGCCCCGCTTGTGCACGTTGTACTGCGTAAAGTTCTGCACCGCCTGCACGAAGCTCGCCTTGTCCCGCACCCCATCTGGCGCCTGCCTAAACAGGTCCACGTGGGGTGCCAGGGCCTTGACCGGCCCCCTCGGGGGTTCGGGTGGGCGTGGGACCAGCGACGAATCAGGGTTGTGGGCGGCTGTGCTGCAGTGGAGGCCCCGCGGGGCCTGGGGCGGCCCCTGCGGATAGAGAACCACTGCTGGAATGTGGGTCTCCCAGTGCCCCTGGGGGACTGCCGTGCTGGGTCTCTGCTGGGAAAGGTGCCAGCAGGCATCCCTAAGGGCCTCTGAAGAAGTGTGGTGCGCTGGTTACAGACCCATGATCAGACACCATCACAAAGTGTGAGAGAGCAATGGTAACGCCCCGACGGACACAATGTCCACCACGATGACAAACGTACACCCTCTGACGCAGCAATCCTGCATCTGGTATTTAACTCGGATAGCTCTAAAAGCACCTGCACCAAATGACTTTTGTGCGTCTGCTGCGTCAGTGGAAATGGCGCATATGTGCATCGGCAAGGAAATAATTTAGCAAATGGCCAAGAACCTGGACAAGGAGCACCTACCGCTGTAAGGCACACTGAGGAGGTCTTGTGTGACCTGGAGTGAGCTCCAAGGTATATCATTAAATGAAAAAAAAGCAAGGTGTGAAACGGTGTGTACAGTAGCTTCCCATTTGTGTAAAAAAAAAAGAAAACAACAACAGCTTATACATAGTTGGTCCTCATTATTTGCGAATTCCATGTTTGCAAATTTGCCTACTTGCTAAAATTCATTTATGCTCCCAAAGCCAATACTCTTCGCACTTTCTGGCCATTTGCAGACACGTGCAGGGGGCTGGAAAGTTGAGTTGCCCAGCGCCTATATTCCCAGCTGAGATGGAACAAGGCAATGCTCGCCCTTCTTGTATTGGCTCCCATGCTGTCAACAAGTGTCCTTTTATTTTATATTATTTTTTTAAATTTTTTGGCCGTGCTGCATGTCTTGCAGGAACTAGTTCCCCAACCAGGGATCGAACCTGGGTTCCCGGCAGTGAAAGCACGGAGTCCTAACCGCTCGACCACCAGGGAATTCCCAACAAGTGTCCTTTTAGAGGTTTATTTATTATTATTTTAAAAAATTTATTTATTTTATTTCTGGCTGTGTTGGGTCTTCGTTGCTGTGCGCGGGCTTTCTCTAGTTGTGGTGAGCGGGGGCTACTCTTCGTTGAGGTGCGCGGGCTTCTCATTGCGGTGGCTTCTCTTGTTGCAGAGCACAGGCTCTAGGCATGCGGGCTTCAGGAGTTGTGGCTCACGGGCTCTAGAGTGCAGGCTCAGTAGTTGTGGTGCACGGGCTTAGCTGCTGCGTGGCATGTGGGATCTTCCCAGACCAGGGCTCAAACCCGTGTCCCCTGCATTGGCAGGTGGATTCTCAACCACTGCGCCACCAGGAAAGTTCCTAGAGGTTTATTTAGTGCATGTTTTCTGCATCTTTTTTGTTGATTTGTGGTTGAAAAGGAGTCCTAAGCCTGCCTAGTGTTCCTACGTGCAAGAAGGCCCTGCTGTTCCTTAGAGAAGATACATGTGATAGGTAACCTCAGGCATGAGTTATAGTGCTGTTGGCCGTGAGTTCAATGTTAATGAATCAAAAATCTATATTAAATAGGATGTCTTTAAACCGAAACACACATACAACAAGGTTATGATTGATTGGTTGATGAAAATGTTATGACCTGAGGCTCACAGGAACCCTATCCCGTATCTCCCCTGGCAGCAATGGTTTGGTATTCGCTAATTCAGCGTATGCAGTGACTTTCTAGAATGTTACTGTGAATAATGAGAATCGACTGTATGGATACATATTTTTTGCTTTTGTGAAAAATATCTCTGGAAGGAAATACAATAAGCGGGAAACATCTTGCCTCTAGAGAAGGGAGCTAAGCAGTGGCCAGGCAAGAGAGAGAGAGACCCTTGTCACAGTACAGCCTCAGAACTTTTTGAATTTTGAACTATATTGTCTGCTGTAATTACCTATTTAAAAGATAGATTTTGAAAACTGAGTTGAGGGAATTCCCTTGCAGTTCAGTGGTTAGGACTCCATGCTTTCAGTGCTGAGGGCCTGGGTTCAATCCCTGGTCAGGGAACTAAGATCCCACAAGCCGCGTGGCATGGCCAAAAAAAAAAAAAAAAAAATTGAGTTGAAAAAAGAAAATGCAGATTTTGGAGTCAGCAGGAGCCTCGGCTTGACTGTCCTCCACCCGGTGATACTCACATCCCACTACACTGCTCAGGCCTCTCTCCCCATCTATTATGATGGTACCTCCCTTGGGTCAAGGAGATCTTGTTCCCCAGAGTGGGGAGTGCATGATGCTGGGAGCAGGTCAGATCCCTCTAGAACAGAAGTTGGCAAACTACAGTCTGTGGGGCAAATCCAATCAGCTGCCTGCCTTTGTCAGTAAAGTTTTATTGGAACACAGCCATATGCCTTCATTATGTCTGGTCTGGGGCTGCTTTCTGCTGCAGTGGCAGAGTTGAGTAGTTGTGACAGACACCACATGGCCTACAAAGCCAAAAGCATTTACTGTCTTACCCTTTATGAAAAAGTTTGCCAACCCCTCCTCTAGATGGTACCCTAATAGATTTATTTTCATTTAAATTGAATGTTTAAACTAGAATGGTTATACATAAGGCATCTTTTCAAATATATGGCTAATAAGAGCTAACATTTACAGAATATTCTTTTTTTTTTTTTTTTGGCTGGGCTGTGTGGCTTGAGGGATCTCAATTCCCCGACCAGGGATCGAACCTGGGCCCCCTGCAGTGGGAGCACAGAGTCCTAACCACTGGACCACCAGGGAAGTCCCTTATGGAGTATTCTTATGTTCCAGGCATTGTTGAGCACTTTCTGAGAGTGAGGCTCATTTACTCTTTTCAACTGTCCATTGAAGGAGTGCCTCTTTGTGTACCCACTTTACAGATGAGGAAACTGAGGCCCTGGGAGATGAAACAAGATGCCTGGTGCCACACAGCAGCAAAGCAGCAGAGCTGAGATTGGAGCCCTCTGTTCTGCTGCACCCAATAGCCATCCCAATATCCTGCTTAGCTAAGGAGATGTTTTTTTAAAAAAAGGCATTCATTTAAAGTGAAAGTGTGGAACTTCCCTGGTGGCACAGTGGTTAAGAATCCGCCTGCAAATGCAGGGGACACGGGTTCGAGCCCTGGTCCAGGAAGATCCCACGTGCTGCAGAGCAACTAAGCCCGTGCGACACAACTACTGAGCCTGCACTCTAGAGCCCGCGAGCCACAACTACTGAAGCCCCAGCTCCTAGAGCCCATGCTCTGCAACAAGAGCAGCCACTGCAATGAGAATCCTGCGCACTGCAACGAAGAGTAGCCCCCACTTGCTGCAAGTAGAGAAAGCCTGCGTGCAGCAACGAAGACCCAACGCAGCCAAAAATAAATAAATAAATAAATAAATAAATAAATTTACATTAAAAATAAATAAATAAAGTGAAAGTGTAGGCAACTAATACTACAGGTGGTATGTGCATAGGGCAGAAAGCAGAAAAGAAGCTCTAGAATGCTCCAAAGAAGGGGAGACACCACAAATGAGATAATGCAAATGAAATGCATAGCACAGGGCCTGGCCCAGAGGAAGTGCTCAGTAAGGGAGCTATTAATATTGTCACCATCATCACCATCCTTGTTATAATTTATGGACGTTGATCAGCCTGGTCACTTAGGGTAAGGGAACGAAATTCAATTCACATCTTTACAAGTGAATACAGGAGTCACCCAGAGTCACCACCCAAATCTACTTAGCTCAGACCTTCTTGATTTCAAATTCAAGCCCCTCACTCATGGGGACACCAACACTTCTTAAAATGAGAAGAGACATTCAACTGGCCCTCAGAGCAGACAGGCCAGCCCAGACCCCACCCCCCCACCCCCACCCCTGCCACCCCGAGCTGGCTTCACTGGGAGGGCTTGTAAGCAAATCCCAGGCCTGCCTGCCTCTCTCCACCCCATGACTGGCAGTTACCTGAGAGAAGGGGGCTCCGGTGAGGGCGGTGCTGCAGATACCTCCCCAGCCCCGAGAGAGGCCCCGGGCCAGCAGGATGCCTTGGGCCCAGCTCATGCCTTTGCTTGTCGGACAACCACCTAGGAAGAGAGAAGAAAGAGCATCAGCCTGGTACCCCACCTGCTAAAGGCAATGAGAGCCCTCTCTTGGGCAGAGGTCACGTCCCAGACTGCACGGCTAACTCACCAGCTCCACTGGTCTCCTCATGCACAAGGTGAAGCAGAAGTGACTGTTACAATCAAGGGTCCCCGTTCTTCTGGGCCAAACCCTTCACTATCTTGAGAAATTTGCTCCTGCATTCGTCCCCCTCCCTACCAGATCATTCTGTTTTGTTTAACAGCTTTATTTGTGTACCATACAGTTGACCCTAAGTATAAAATTCAATGTGTTTTCAGTAGTTGACCCTTGAACAACACTGGTTTGAACTGCATGGGTCCACTTACATGCTGATTTTTTTTTCAGTAAATATGTACTACAGTACTACATGACCTGTGGTTGGTTGAATCTAAGGATGTGGAACCGTGGATATGAGGGCGGACTATAAAGTTATATTTGGATTTTCAACTGTGAGGAGGGTCGGCACCCCTAACCCCTACATTGTTCGAGGGTCAACTGTATATTCACAGAATTGTGCAACCATCACTACATCTAATTTTAGAACAGTTTTGTCACCCCCCCCCAAAAGAATACCTATACCCATTAGCAGTCCCTCTCATTTCCCCTCACCCTCAACCCTAGGCAATCCCTAATCTACTGTCTATAAATTTGCCTACTCTGGGAATTTCATATAAATGGAATCATATAATATGGGCTCTTTTGTGACTGCCTTCTTTCACTTAACATGTTTTCAAGGTTTATCCACGTTGTAATATGTATCAGACTTCATTCCTTTTAATTGCCCCAAATTTTTCATTATATGGATTTAACCATATTTTATTTACCCATTCAATTGATGAACACTTGCAGTTCTTCCCACTTTTTGACTATATGACTATTGCTGCTATGAACACTTGTGTAGCTTTTGTGTGAACACGTTTCCACTTCTCTTGGGTATATACTTAGAAATCAAACTGCTGGGACATATAGTAACTCTATGTTTAATCATTTGAGAAACTGCCAAAGTGTTTTCCAAAGTGGCTGCACCACTTTACATCCCCACCAGCAATGTATAAAGTTCCAATTTCTCTGCATTCTTGCCAATACTTGCTGTTGTCTTTCTTTTTGATTACAGACATCCTAATGGGTGTGAAGTGGTATCTCATTGTGGTTCCGATTTGCATTTCCCTAAAAGTTAATGATGATGAGCATCTTTTCATGGGCTTATTGGCCATTGTGTATCTTCTTCAGAGAAATGTCTATTTAGATCCTTTGTCCATTTAAAAATTAGGTTATTTATCTTTTTATTATTGAGTTGTTTATATATCCTGGATACAAGAAGCTTATGATTTACAAATACTTTCTCCCATTCTTTGAATTGTCTTTCACTTTCTTGATGTTATCGTTTGCAGCACAAATGTTTAATTCCAACGAAATCCAATTTCTGTTTTACTTCTGTAGCTGTGCTTTTGATGTTTTATCTAAAAAAAACCATTGCCTGGCCCAAGGTCATGAAGATTTACTCCTATGTTTCTTCTATAAGTTTTGTTTGTTTGTTTTGGCCACACCTAGTGGCTTGTGGGGATCTTAGTTCCCCCACCAGGGGTGGAATCCGTGCCCCCTGCAGTGGAAGCTCAAAGTCCTAACCACTGGATCGCCAGGGAATTCCCCTCTGATCCATTTTGAATTAATCTTTGTGAATGGTGTGAGGAAGGGGTTCATTTCATGTAGATATCCAGTTGTCCTAGTACTATTTGTTGAAGAGACTATTTTTTCTCCTTGTCACTCTTGTTGAAAATCAATTGACCGTAAATGTAAGGGTTTACTTTTGGGCTCTCAATTTAATTCTATTGATCTATAGGTTGAGCCTTATGCCAATACCACACTGTTGTGATTATTGTAGCTTTGTAGGTTCTGAAATTGGGAAGCATTAAGTCCTCCTATTTTGTTCTTCTTTTACAATATTATTTGGCTATTCTGGATCCCTCACTATTACATATAAATTTTAGAATCAGCTGTCAATTTCTGGAGAAAATCCAGCTGGGATTCTGATAGGGATTGTGTTGAATCTGTAGAACAGTTTGGGAAATATTGGTATCTTAATAATATTGTCTTCTGATCCATGAACATGGGATACCTCTCCATTAATTTAGATCTTCTTTAATTTCTCTCAACGATGTTTTACAGTTTTCAGTGTAGAAGTCCTTTACTTCTTTTGTTAAATTTATTTGTAAGTATCTTATTCTTTATGAAGCTATTATATAATTTCATTTTCACATTGTTCATTGCTAGTGTACAGAAACACAATTTATTTTTATGTGTTGATCTTGTATCTTGCAACCCTGCTGAACTTGCATTAGTCCTAATAGTTTTTTTAAAAAATTGGATTCCCTGAGATTGTCTACATACAAGATCATGTCATCTGCAAACAGAGATAGTTTTACCTCTTCCTGTCTAATCTGGATGCCTTTTATTTCTTTTTTTTGCCCAAGTGTCCTTGCTGGACCTCCAGTACAGTGTTGAATAGAAGTGGCCAGGGTGCACATCCTTGTCTTGTTCCTGATCTTAGCGGGGAAAGCATCCAGTCTTTCATCATTAAATATGATGTCAGCTGTAGGTTTTTCAAAGATGACCTATCAGGTTGAGGAAATTCCTTTCCATTACTAGATGCTGAGTATTTTTATCAGAAAGGACATCAGATTTTGTCAAATGCTTTTTTTTTTTTGCTTCTATCAAACAAATCATGTGTTTTTTGTCCTTTAGTCTATTAATATGCTGTATTACATTAACTGATTTTCAAATGTTAAACTCATATTGCATTCCTCGGATAAATTCCACTTGGTCATGGTGTATAATTCATTTTATATGTTGCTAAAATTGGTTTGCTAGCATTTTGTTGAGGATTTTTGTATCCACGTTCATAAGAGATATTGGTCAGTAGTTTTCGTTTCTTGTCGTGTCTGTTTGGTTTAGTTTCAGGGTAATGCTGGCCTCATAAAATGAGTTGGGAAGTATTTGGATCACTCTTATCACCGTTTAAACTTTCTCTAGCATCTTCTTCTGCCTCTGCTCCATTTATAGCACAGCTTCTCCCAAGAGGTGTCTACATGCTGTGTTCCCTCCTCACTCTCTCCAACTTGGCTGCTGCCCCAACCACTCCACTAACACCACTCCTGTAAAGACCCCTTGTGTCTTCTACATTTAACAAAGCCAGTGGTTATTTCTTTGGCTCATTTTGCTCAGTTTCTCAGAAGGATTTGGCATAGGTGAGGTCCTCCTCCCACCTTGACACTCTTGATTTTCTTCCTAGCACCCACGTCTATTTCTCAACCATTCAGTAAGACCTGCTTCCTTCTCTAAAGTTTGAAATGTTTGCAAACTTGAGTTTGCAGATGAATCACCAAAGATCTTGTTAAAATGCAGATTCTGATTCAGTGGGTCTGGGGTGGAAGCAAAGACCATACCTCTAACAAACTTCCAAGTGATGCTGATGCTGCTAGTCTGGAGACCACATTTTGAGTAATAAGGCTGCAAAGAGTCCCACATTCTGAATTTATATGTCTGCTACCCTAAGGCATCATTCAGTTTCCAAGAGAGATTCCTCTCCTCTCTGTATTCCTGTAGGCAGCTCTAATGGTTCTTAAACTTTGTTCATATTGTAATTATCTAGGGAGCTTTAAAAATCCCCTTGTCCAGGCCATACCCCAGATATACTGAATCAAAATATCTAGAGGCATGGCCCAGGTATCAGTATTTTAAAGGACTCCAATGACTCTAACATGCAGCTGAGATTAAGACTTTAATCTAAACCTTTGCTATTCAAAGTGTGTCCCAGGGACCAGCTGCATTGGTATTATCATCTGGGAGCTTATTAGAAATGCAAAATCTCAGCCCTAACCCAGACATGCTGAATCAGAATCTGCATTTTAACAAAAGCCCAGGTTTCTCCTCTGTGTGTTAAAGTCTGAGAAATAATGATCTATGCCCTGAGCTCCAGCCTCCATACCTAACTGCCACTGTGATGTATTCCCCAGCCATCTCAAACTTACGTTGCTCCAAATTATATCCCTGCTTAAACTTGTTCCTCCTCATGCTAGCCA
This sequence comes from Balaenoptera ricei, assembly GCF_028023285.1. NCBI lineage: Eukaryota > Metazoa > Chordata > Mammalia > Artiodactyla > Balaenopteridae > Balaenoptera > Balaenoptera ricei. The sequence continues at coordinate 174,448,149 of NC_082641.1, read as the reverse complement.
ATGACATCACCATTCCTAGTCATTCAGACCACAAACCTGGGAATTCCGAGTCCACTGTGTCCCTCACTCTCCCATCCAATCCATCAGCTACTCCTGTTGACTGCTTCCAAATCCACCTAAAATGCATATTTCTCTCCATCTGCAGGCCACCACTCCAGTCCATGACCTCTATCCACCTACCCAGCCTCACACTTCTTTCCTTACCTGCCTCCACTCAGGTCTGCCCCCCAGGTCAGAGGGAGCTTTTTAAATGTAAACTAAATTCAGTGTTCTCTGCCTAAAATCACTAATGATATATCACACAAGATAAAATCAGACAGGGTCCGCCCCTCCAAACTCAACTCTTAGTACTGGCAGCTCCAGCTACACCGTTTCTTAAGCTGACTTTATTCTAGTCTCAGAGCCTTTGAACTTGCTTCTCCTTCTGTAAATTTCTCGCCCCCCCCCCCGCCCCCATCAGTCCAGAGCTGTCTCTGGTCATTCAGGTCTATAGTCAAATAAGAAGCCTTCCCTGACCACCGCCCCACTCCCAATCTAAAGTCCCATCACCCTGATGAATGCATTTTTAGCAATTATTAGCATCTGAAATCACATGTTTCATTTACTTCTGATTTGTTCAATGTCTGGCTTCCCGGGGAACTCGGGGATTTTTGTGTGCCTTATTGCTCCGTCTCCAGGACCTGGGACAGTGCCTGGTATATGGTAGGTACCCAGCAAGTATCAGTTGAATGGGAAGAGCTAAATTTCTACAAAATTTCTAAAAATCTGAACCCCTAGGCAGGGTGTACCTACAGCAGCTCTGAGGCTGGCTGCCAGGAATTTGAGTCCCTTCGGAGAAAGGGACAGACGCGGGATCGAATTCCAGCCTAGCTGCTGACTTGCGGAGTGACCTTGGGAGAGGGCTTTAACCTCTCTGAGCCTCAGCTGTCTCATCTGCAAAATTAGAGATTAGGGATGTGGGGAGGCGGGTACAGAGAGGGCGGCTTTTTCCGGCACATCCCCGCCCCGTACCCGGAAAGGTCACGGTGCCCTGGCCCTGCAGCCGCGGTCCTCCGGGGCCGCTCTTCCGCACTGCCAGCACAGAACGGGCCGCCCCGGGGCCCAGATGTTCGCGCTTGCCTCCCCACGCGCGACCTACCTACTCACGCGGCTGGCCGCGGAATCCCGGCCGGTTCTACCTTGCCGCTGGACGCCGCCATGTTGCACTATCCGGGTCACGGGCCTCCAAGGAGACAGCAAATCAAGAACACCGGTTTCGAGAGGTCCCGCCCCCAAGAGAGGAGCACCAATAGGAAGGCGGCAAGGCCATGGTCCCGCCTCGTAATGTGCCAGGCCCCGCCCTCAATGAGGCAAGCGGCGCCTCCTACCTAGGAATTAAGGAGTTTTGGTCCGGGAAGGAGTGACTGCCCCATTCCCGGGCTGGGAGGCTGGACTTGGGGGGTGGGGGGGGCCTGTGAATCCAACTGGCAGCCCCAGTTTTCCCACCTGAAATGTGGGAATGAAATATTAAAGGTGGAAGTGATGTGGATTCCTTCATTTGTTCAAGAAACATTTGAGCCAGGCGCTGAGGATTGGACACTAACATTAGGGAAGGTGGCAGGCTCTGCTAATCTAGCTTCATGGGTCTGGGCTAGTGCTTAACCCATTTGTGCATCGATTGTCTCAACCCTGAAATGGGCCAATTATAATAACCTCATGGGTTTTCTTGTTTTTTGTTTTTGAGATTTAATTGAGTTTATGCAGAACAGCCATATAAGTGTATGCTGGGGATTTTTTGTTTGTATCTTTGTTTTTTTGTTTTGGCCTTACCACATGGCTTGTGGTATCTTAGTTCCACACGCCCCCCCTGCCGCCCCCCCGGGATGGAACCTGTGCACCCTGCAGTGGAAGCGAGGAATCCTAACCACTGGACCGCCAGGGAATTCCCTATGCTATTGTTAGTATGGGGGACTCACCCTAACACCTCCCTCCACCTCCCTCACTGGAAGGGCATGGAGGCTGGTTTGACACCTTGGGCCACCCTCATGGAGAGCTGAGGGTCCTGTAGTGTTGTGTGCATATTCATGATTTTGTGTGTGTGACTGTGATGTTGGGGTGATAGAGTGTGGAGGTTTTCATGTGTCTTTGTAGTGTCTCAGAACTCAAGCAAAGGTGTGTAGGTTTGTGTGTGGCTGTGTGAGCGTAGGTCAGGGGTGGTCCCCATGTGTGTGTCAGTGTGAGCCAGGCCAGTTGGGACATTGGTGTGTGGGTGTCTTTGTGTGTTCACGTGCCATTAGCTGCATGTGCATCTGTGATTGTACCAGCTTCTGGGCGTCTGTGTGTGTGTAAGGCTGTGGAATTTGTCCCACAATTCTGAGGGCTGGGAGTAGGTGTGTCACATTTCTTTGATGTTCCATGCAATAAGGCAAGTGTGATTGCATGTCTGAACACCAGTGGGTTGATGACTGTGTTTGTGACACCTCATGTGTTCCCAACTTGTGGATAAATGATTGTGTCCCACTGTGAAAACGCATGTGACTGTTACACCCCATATCGGTCTGTGTGTGATTGTGTCTACCAGTGTGTGTCTGTGACTGTATGAATCTCTGACTTCATGTGTACATGGCTGTGCTCATTGCACCCTGTGTGTCTCTGACTGTGTGTGACTCTGTGTCCCAGCAATGGTATAAAGGTCTGACCATGCCAAGTCGGGGGATGGTCTCTGACGTTGTGGGACTCCATTGTGTAGTTGTGTCCAACCATTCGTATGTGTTTGTAACACTGTGTGTCTCTGACTTGTATGGGTGACTTGTATGGGTGCCCCCCACCATCGATGTGTCAGTGACAGTATATGACACTGTGTGTGTCTGTGACTGTGCCTCAATATTGGTCGATTATGACTGTGTTGATCTGTCTGTGTGTGTGACAATGGTGTGTCCCTATGCCTCTGTGTATGACTGTCCACCCAACCATAGTGGGGGCTGTCGCTGTATTTGTAGCTCCCCGAGTGTATCTGTGTGTGGCTGTGTGTCTGATTCCCAGGGTCTACTCACGCTGGTTGTACCCACGAGTGTGTGTGAGAGACGCAGTGTCTGGGTCCCCGGATTTTACTTCTCCTCCCCTGTGTGTGGCAGGACTGTGATCCCTGGATAATTCCCTTGCCTCAGGGTATGGCAACACTGGAGATGGCGCAGCTGGCATCTGCCCCGTTGGCTGTAGGAGCTGGGCCTCCGGGCAGAGGAGGTGCCCGAGGCGTGGACGTGGCCACAGCCACCGCTCAATAACCACCCCTACCCGTCTCTATGGCAGGCCCCCCCTCCACCCACCGTGGTTCAGCCTCCTGGCTTCGTCTTGCACCAAAGGAGCTCCTAGGCGCTCAGCCAGCGCGCGTTCAGCAGCCTCCCGCCAGCCTGGGAGCGCGTTTGGACTCACGCAAACTCCTCCAGTGGGACTCCAGATGGTGCGGGGGCGGGGCTTGAGGGGGCGGGGCCACGCGGAAGAGGGGCGGGGCCTAATTTGCCTTGCCCCCTCCCCAGATGTGTAGCCATCCTCCTCTCCCTGGCCATCAGTACCCTTTGCTGGTACAACATGCTCTCTGTGGAGACAATTAACATCAACCTCACTCTGTAAGGGTCAGCTGGGCCCAAGTGGACATTCTCCACTTCACTCCACCCCTATTCTATGCTCCTGTAGGGGTGGGGAGTCGGCAACATGGAGAAAGGGGGTGGACGCTGCTGAGGATGTCCAGAGGAGGGAGAGATCCCTCCAGGAAGGTTCTCTGAGTGAGGCTGGCCCAGCTAAGGGGCCTCATGGGCCAGCCCACTCTCTGTCTCTACCTCAGCCCAGGCAGAGCCCAGACCTGGGCCTTGACCCCTCCATGCCAGACCCCCAGCTGCCCTGTCCAGAGATATCCAGAGTGAGGGTCCAGTGGTACCCCCATTCCTCCCATCCCATGGACTGTGGCTGATGACTCTGGTGACCTGGTCTGTGGTAGATGGGATCCAGCTGCGTGCGACTGGGGGGTCACATTCCCTCAATCCCCTGCCCACTTCTGAACCCTGCTCCCTTCAGACCTGGTGGTGATTCTCCACAACAGGAATCGGTTGTTCCCGTGTTACCATGCAGTTTCTCTCTTTGGCTTCTCCTGCTTCTATAAAGACCCTTGGAGACACCACCTCTCCCACTACCCTGCCCGCATGCGTTGAACATCTCCTGTGGGCTTGGTTACCATAAGCTCCAAGAGGACAGGGAGATTTTGGTTGTTTGTTTGGTGTGGTGTCCCCAGTATTAGGGACGGAGCCTGGAACATGGGAAGTGCTTAATAGATGTTGGCTACAAAAATGAGTAAACGAATGGGTGAATGTTCCTGAAGCTCACCCGAACCTTTAAAGCCTGCAAACGGTCCCTTGTGACAGCCCCATGTGACTGCCTTCGGCATGCCCGACTAATTACCCTGCCACTGCCTTCGCCCCTCTTTCTCCAGCCCCGGGACAGGCTGCATTACCTTGTAGAATTCTATGCCCATCTGTGTCTGTCACAGCCTTTTGTCAATTTTGGGCACTTGAATCTGGGGGGGCATGCGAGGGCCTTCCTGCTCCTCTCTTGCATTCACCTTTCTCTCCTTCACTCCTGACCCCTCCCCCCCTTCTCCTGTCCACAGTTGGTTCCTGAGTATGGTGAGCTGCCCCCAAAACTCACCAGTGGCCTTGCTGGTGTGGCCATGGCTGGAGTCTATATAGCTGAAACCACTGGGATACGGTTCTAAAATTCGAGGGGTGATGACCGTGGCTATTGCTGGTCCTGGACATCCTTAACATTCTACGGATATACCGCATCCTGTCTGGGGCTTGAGGCATGGGAGCCATCTCAGAGTACCCCAGAGCAGAGTGTGGGAAGGGATTGAAGCAGTCTGGAAGAGCTTCCCTCAATCCTGCTGCAGCCTCAGACCCAGGGCCAAAATAGGGGAAGCTGTGCATAGGATCCTGAGGCTGTGCCCACCCCATCACGAGAAGGCTCAGAGTCACTCAACAAGCACTTATTGAGGGAATTCCCTGGCTGTCCAGTGGTTAGGACTCCACGCTTTCACTGCCAAGGGCCCAGGCTCAATCCTTGGTCGGGGAACTTAGATTCTGCAAGCTGGGTGGTGCGGCAAAAAACAAAACAAAACAAGCAAACAAACAAAAAACCACACACACACACACACACAAAACACAAACATTTATTGAGAGCCTCCTTTGTAGCAGGCACCGTTCTAAGTGTTGAGGAAAAGCAGTAAGCAAAAAAAAAAAGATTCCTGACCTGGGGGAGCTGGCATTCTCGTGGAGGAGACAGAAAAAAGACCCATGTTCTTTTCTTTTCTTTTTTTAAAATAAATATTTACTTATTTATTTGTTTGTTTTTATTTTTGGCTGTGTTGGGTCTTCGTTACTGCACGCGGGCTTTCGGCGAGCGGGGGCTACTCTTCGTTGCGGTGCGCAGGTTTCTCATTGCGGTGGCTTCTCTTGTTGCAGAGCACGGGCTCTAGGCGCTTGGGCTTCAGTAGTTGCGGCACATGGTCGCGGGCTCTAGAGTGCAAGTTCAGTAGCTGTGCGTGGCACACGGGCTTCGTTGCTCCGCGGCATGTGGGATCTTCCCGGACCAGGGCTCGAACCCTTGTCCCCTGCATTGGCAGGCGGATTCTTAACCACTGCGCTACCAGAGAAGTCCGAAAGACCCATGTTCTATAGAAATATTTTCATAACTATATGCAGCTTGAAAAAATATTAAGTGCAACTTCAGAACTGTTTAGGATATGATTTTGTCTATCATCTTGTGAATCTTCAGTGATTTTGAACATAGAACATGTAACCTTTTGTAATTAACAGCAATTTTTAGTCCCTTTTTTGCTTGTGTGTAGAGCTTGATTCTTTGTGTTTTGTGTATTAATTTAGGTATTTAGATTTATGCCTTCCGTCATTCTGCCATCTCAAACAAAGCATCAGAATACTTTCATTAATTCAACAAATTAATTACTTAAAACAAATACGTGTTGTGTGCTAGATCCAGAAGGAAATATGAAATTAATTTGAAAAAGGAAAAGAAATTTAAGTTCTCCAAGTACTTAGAGTCTGTTTCCAAGAAAGGGTATATTTTCATGAAGTAAAAATGTAAAATGCTACGTGTAATTAACAAAAGGGCTGATATTAATAAACAGATTAAGAATTGTTTAAAAAGAAATATTTTATAGCTTGAGCTGTGCATGGTGATTACATGGGTGTATATGTATATAAAAATTCACTGAGCCCTCGATTAAGATGTGTGCATTTTACTTTAAGTAATATCTCAATTAAAAATACTTTAAAAGTGATAATTGATTCATTGAGCTATAATTTGTACACTTTTCTATATGTATGATATACTTGTAAAGTCTATGTAAACACTTCACAACCATTAGGGTGGCCATTATCAAAAAAATAGAATCTAACAAGTGAAGAAAGTGAAACTCTTGTACACTCCTGGTGGGAATGTAAACTGGTTCAGCCACCATGGAAAACAGTATGGCAGTGCCTTAAAAAAAATTAAAAATGGAATTACCATATGATTCAGTAATTCCACTTCTGGGTGTATACCCCAAACGACTGAAAGCAGGGACTTGAACAGATAGTCACACACCCATGTTCATAGCAGCATGATTCGCAATAGCCAAAGCAACTCAAGTGTCCATCAGCAGATGAATGGATAAACAAAATGTAGTATATACATACAATGGAATATTATTCAGCCTTAAGAAGGAAAGAAATTCTGACACATACTACAAATAGATAAACCTTAAGGACTTTATGCTAAATGAAATAAACCAATCACAAAGGGACAAATACTGTATGATTCCACTTATATGAGGTACCTAGAGAGTAATCAAATTATCATGGAGACAGAAAGTAGAATGATGGTTGCCAGGAGTTGGGGGAGGGGGAGAGTGGGGAATCACTGTTTAATGGGGGCAGAGTTTCAGTCCTGGAAGATGAAAAAAGTTCTGGAGATGGATGGTGGTGATGGCTGCACAAAAACATGAATGTACTTAATATCACAGAACTGTACACTTAAAAATAGTACATTTTATGTTATATATTTTACCACAATTTTGAAAAAGTCTACTTAAAAATGATAAGTGATAACAGAGAATAGTGAAGCAGAAGAAGGGAGGAGGTGCAAGAGGGGTTTGCAGTTTGAAACTGGCTGGTTAGGAGAAGGTGTCACTGAGCAGGTGATCTTTGAGTAAAGACCTGAAGGAGGTGAGTGAACCATCTGAAGATTTGGGGAACACTTTGGGCATAAGGAGCGACTGCAAAGGCCTTTGGAGTGGAGTGAACTGAGGGAAATATGAGGAGGTCAGAGTGGAGTGGGGGGGGGGCTCCTGGGCTCCCCCAGAAAGCCCTGGTTTTAGGCTATTAATTACCCCAACAGATTAGCACATAAAATGGGGGGTTGGCAGTGGCAGAGGCTCCAGGCGATGACATTTCTCCGCTCCCATAAAGCCACTTCTGCAATCCCTTGGCCTCCATGACACAGGGTGCTGGCAGGGGGACGGAAAGATACAGCCACCCTTAGGATGCCTCCAGGACTCTGCGCAGCCGCAGCACATCTGCCATCGAGATTCCTGTGATTGGCCGATCTAAGAGGCACTACAGCCAATCAACTGCCGGTCCAGAAGGGCTTGCGCACCCTCCCCAGCACATTGACAGCCACGTGGGCAGCTGCTGGGAGTGCTACTGCCCTCTGCTGGGCGTGCCCAGCTATGAGTAGGCGCAGTTCGATCTGCTCAGCTGGGTCTGGGTGAAGGCACGCGTGGGCGGTGGTGGGCTCACCAACCTGGCCGCAGCCTTTAGAGCTCCCATTGTTCCTCTTCCTAGTGAGGCAGTTGCGGCTCTCATTTTCTAATTTATCCTTCCAGAAGTAGTTGATTCAAACACAGACATGCACTTTTTTTTTGGGGGGGGGATTTTTTTTTTTTTAAACACAGAGCACAATAGTATGTGTGAAGCCCTGATGTAGACCCTTTAACACGCAGTCCTCAAAACAACTCAAAGAAAATAGCAGCTTCACAGTGGAGGATCCTGGCAGACATCACTTTAACCAAGGGGCCAAGGTTAACATCATCAGCAATAAGTCATAGTGACATCATAAGCCCTTGGTATGGGAAGGGAACATCACCTTTCTGGTATCCTTCTCACTAAAGCAAAATCCCCACTCTAATCAAGACAAACCAAATTGAGAGACAGGCTATAAAATTACTAACCAGTGCTCTTCAAAAGTGTCAAGGTCGTGAAAGACTAAGGGACTGTCACAGAACAAGGAGTCTAAGAAAACATGACAACTAAATGCCATGAGGGATCTTGGATTGGGTCCTGGAACAGAAAAAGGACATGAGTTAAAAAACTGGAGTCTGTAGTTTATTAATAGTATTGTGCCAAGGTTAATTTCTTAGTTTTGATAAGCGTACTATGGTTATGTAAGATGTCAACAGTAGGGGCAGGAGGGTGAAGGGTATTTGGGAACTCTCTGTGCTATTTTTTTTGCAACTTTTCTGTAAGCCTAAAATTATCTCCAAACAAAAAGTTAAAAAGAAACAAGCCTACTGAAGCGGACACTATTAATATGCCCATTTTCCAGAGGAGGAAACTCAACCACAGAGACGTTAAGACACCTGCCTGAGATCACACAGCCAGGAAGCACCAGGGTATGCCCCAAACCCATGGAATACGGATCCAGAGGCCCCCCCCCACTCTTAACCACAGCACCACAGTGCCTTTATTTAATTGAAACAAAGTGCTGCATATTCTGCTGTCATCTTTGTCTGTCTCACGTGTTCCCTGTTGATAGATCTACAGGGTGACTTGTTATTAAAAGGCCACTGCAATAAATATGATTCTTCATACCTACACTTGTACTTCTTAGGAATATTCTAAAAAAGAGATTTGCTGGTTCAGAAGGTGTATTACATAGGTAGGGTTCTCCAGAAAAACAAAAAAAATGTATGTACATATACATATATATATTGATATATATGAGAGAGACGATTTATTATAAGGAATTGACTTATGTGATTATGGAGGCTGAGAAGTCCAAGTCCAAGATCTGCAGTTGGCAAGCTGGGGACCCAGGAGAGTAGATGATGTAGTTCCAGTCCAAGAACAAAGGTCTGAAAACCAGGAGCATCAACGGTGTAAGTTCCAGTCCAAGAGCTGGCAGGCTTGAGACCAAAGCAAAGCTGGTGTTTCAGTTCCAGTCTGAAGGCAGGAAAAGACCCATGTCCCAGCTCAAGGCAGTCGGGCAGGAGGAGTTCCTTCTTACTGGATGGGGGAATCAGCCTTTTTGTTCTATTCAAGCCTCCAACTGATCTGATGAAGCCCATCCATATTGGGGAGGGCAATCTGTTTTACTCAGACTGCAAATTCAAATATTAATCTCATCCAAAAACACCCTTGAAGACATACCCAGAATAATGTTTGACCAAGTATCTGGGCACCCCCTCTGGCCCAGTTGACTTGACACGTAAAAGTAACCACCAGAAAAAGGAAGGACACTTATCATTTTGAAAACTATCAACAAACTGCCCATGCCCATCAACGATGTTCCCTAAGCCTCCCCAGCATTTGTTGTTATGAGGTGTTCTGATTTTTGCCAATCCGGGCCACTCTTTTATTTTTATTTTTTTCATGTTTTTTGGCCACACCATACGGCATGCAGGATCTTAGTTCCCCGACCAGGGATCAAACCCGCGCCTCCTGCAGTGGAAGCGCGGACTTTTAACCACTGGACCACCAGGGAAGTCCTGTGGAGGGGGCTTTTTATTTTTTAAATTTTATTATTATTTTTAAAAATTTATTTATTTTTGGCTGCGTTGGGTCTTCCTTGCTGCATGTGGGCTTTCTCTGGTTGCAGCGAGCGGGGGCTACTCTTCGTTGTGGTGCACGAGCTTCTCATTGCAGTCGCTTCTCTTGTTGCAGAGCACGGGCTCTAGGGCACGCAGGCTTCAGTAGCTGTGGCACGCGGGCTCCGTAGTTGTGGCTCGCAGGCTCTAGAGCGCAGGCTCAGTTGTTGTGGTGCACGGGCTTAGTTGCTCCGCGCCATGTGGGATCTTCCCGTACTAGGGATCAAACCCGTGTCCCCTGCATTGGCAGGTGGATTCTTAACCACTGCGCCACAGGGGAAGTCCGAGGGGGCTTTTTAAAATCACTTATTCAAATGGAAGTTTTTATGGAGGCAGCCGTACGTATCCACTGTCAGGTGCAAACACTTAAATGAATAGCTCCCTCCTGCCCATCCTCTCACAGGCTGGGGGTGTGGGATACATTATTTTAGAGCAGGTGGTCAGGGAGGGCCTCTCTGAAGAGGGGACATCTGAGCAGAGGAAATGAGGGAGAGGGCTCACAGGCATCTTGTGGACATGTGTCGAGGTGGAAGGGACTACAAAGATGAGAGCGTGCTTGGGCGCTCAAGAAATGCACGTGGAAGGATGTGGGAGCACCAGGAGCAGCGTGACCCCGGGGGAGTGACTTGGTTTCTCTGAACCTTTTCTTTATCTATAAAAGGGTCTAAGGGACTTCCCTGGCAGTCCAGTGGTTAAGACTCTGTGCTTCCAAAGCAAGGGGCTCCGGTTGATCCCTGGTGGGGCAACTAAGATCCCACATGCCCCACCACCCTGCCCCCCTCCCCCCAAAAAAGGGGTCTAAGACTTTCCCCCTCAAGAGGGTGGTGGTGAGGATTAAGTGAGATTGTGCCTGGCACAGTGCCTGGCATGGAGTGAGCCCTCCAGAAACAGAAGCCATCCGGGGAAGGGAGAGCTAGGTAGGGGGTGGGTTTGGGGGTGCTGGCAGACGTGGTCTGCCAAGATAGGCAAGTGAAGGGGATGAGACTCTCCCGGACACAGGCGCAGAGGTGTGTGTGTGTGTGTGTGTGTGTGTGTGTGTGTGTGTTAGTTCTGAGAGTCAGAAAGTTTCTGGGGGATCTCCTAAGATTGAGGAAAGGCAGAGCTTTTCTTTCATGACTGTCCTGGACTCTTCGAGAAAAGAAACTCTATTCCTTACTAAAGCCCATCCTTCTCATTCAGGTGGCAAACTGAGGCACAGAGGGGCTGCGGCCTGGGAAGCGCCAAATAGGAGCTGAGTGGGGGGTCTGCACACCGGGCAGCCAGTGATGGGGGAGTCCCCTGGGGCTGGGGCCTCGGGATGGGATCAGTCCCCTCTCTCCGCCTCTACCCCCATCCATCAGACAGAAACAGAGACAATACAGAGACACTGAGAAAAACGGTGACCAAGAGGCGCGGAACAGAAAATGAGACGCAGAGACGGCGAGATAAAGACAGAGGAGACATGGGGACAGAGAGAAAGACAGAGACAGTGAGATGGGCAGATTCACAGAGACGCAGAGACAAAGGCTGAGACAGAAGAAGGCTAGGCGACGCTGAGAGACGGGCACAGAACGACCAAAAGACATTGCAAGAGATACAGAGACACCGACCCAGAATCGGAGGGACAAACGGACCCAAAAAGGGCTGCTCCCTAGGGAGACCCCGGGCTGCCCCGTCTGGGGGCAAGCCAAGTGCTCCCCCACTCCGCCCCCGTCGTGCCTGGGCAGTGACTTCAGAGCCAGCGCGGATTCTATAAATGGCCAAGCGACAGCGGGCCGGGGGGCGGGGCCGAATGAGTCAGCGCGTTGCGTCATCGCCGCCTGGATGCCGCCAGGCCCCGCCCCCGCCCTCCTGGGCCGCCAGGGGGCGCCGGCCGAGAGCCAGCCGAGGCGCGGGTCTTCTCATGCGCAGTAGCGACCTGTGGCTCGCTGCGAGCCGCTCAGCGTGGGCAGGATCCAGCAATCTACGCGTTTGAATCCTGGCTCCGCCACCCTGGAGCTGCGTGACTCCGGGCAGTCGGCTTCACCTCTCTGTGCAACATTTAGACCCCACATCATAAGGCTGCTGTGAGGAATGAGTTAACAGATCCAAAGCACTCAGTACGTAGTAGGAGCTAATTGTTTGCTCATTTTATGTATTTTAGCGTATCTTCAATATACCATTAGACGCTATCAACTTGGTAGTTGCCTTAGCCCAGTCGTTCTCAAATGGGAGCGATCTGCTGGCGACCCCTCCCCCCCCATAGCTTTCCCAGGGACATTTGGCAACCTCTGGAGACTTTCCTGTTTGTCAAGGCTAAGGTGGGGGGAGGTGAAGGGAGGAACGACTTCTCTGGCGGTCCAGTGGTTAAGACACCCCAGGGGGTTCGGGTTCGATCCCTGGTCGGGGAACTAAGATCCCGCATGCCATGCGGTGCGGCCAAAACAAAACAATGAAGACTAAGGTGAGGGGGGGGGGGCGTTGCTTCTGGCACTGAGTAGGTAGAGGCTGGGGATGCTGCTTAAAGTTCTGCAATGCCCAGGACAGACCCCCGCCCCCACGATGAATTATCCAGCCGGGATGTCAACAGTAGCAAGATTGAGAAACCCTGCCTTAGCCTCATAGCATTAGGGGCAGAGGCCCGGGTTCAAATTCTGCTCTGTCACTAGTGAGCTGTGTGACACTGGGAAAGGGATTCCACGCCCCCGTGCCTCAGTTTCCCCATCTGTAAAGTGGATATAATAGCAGCACCCACTTCTGAGGGTGTTGTGAGGTTTGAGTGGATACGTGTACAGCATTTGGACCAGGGCCTAACATAAGGGCTGTTGTCATTATCAGTACATCACGGCTGTGCCCTTAGCATGTGGCCAGCAAATTGCATGTCCTTGACGTATCATTAGTGTATGATATGGTTGCTGACATGTTATCCAAGTGTCACTAACATGGCCTGAACATACATGGCATGACGTGGGCATGTCATCCACCCCTGTGGTACAAGGGTGAGATCTGGACAGGTAGGGCTGCTTGCAGGTGTTCCCTCCAGGCCGGCCTGGCTGGGACAGGAATATATGGGGGTGTCCATGGCCTGGAACCCACTAACACAGCCACTCCGTGGTTCAGGCAACCCACAGGTGGATGGGGAGGGTGAGATCCAGGGTCTCTGCTCCCCCAGGTCCTTATGAGGGGATGGAGGGGACAGAAGTGGGGTGCCAGATTCTCAGCAGAAATACTGCTATTCCCTGTCTTTCCCTGTACCAGGCACTGCCCTGGGCATATTGGAGGCATTATTTTTTGGGCTGTGCCACCTGGTTTGCGGAATCTTAGTTCCCTGACCAGGGACTGAACCCGTGCCTCCTGCAGTGGAAGCACAGAGTCTTAACCATTGGACCACCAGGGAAGTCCCAGGCCTTATTTCTTCTGATCCTCATGACACCCTCATGAGCAGGCACTATCATTAGTCTATTTTACAGATGTGGCAACAGAGGCTCAGAGAGGGGAAGGGGCTGGCCTACATTTATAGACTATTGGTGTCTGGACTTAAAACCAGGGTGGCGCTCCATAAACTACCACAGGTGGTAGTCCTGCCTCAAGACAGGAGAGAAACGAAGAAAGATGACCTTAGAGGTGTGGGGAGATGGCCTCAGAGACAGACACAAAGAGACTAGGAGACCCAGCCAGAGGCCTAATGAACAGTGGGGAGTGGGGAAAGGTTGGTCTCTGTCTGGCCAAGCTGCCCGCCGCCCCAAAAAAGAATAACCCAGGCCGCCCCCCTAGGTGGAAACAATGACACAATCAGCTCCCAATACCAAGGCCCTGACATCACGAAGGGGGGCTGGCCAAGGTGGGGGGAGCCCCGCCCCTTGGCAGGCCTCTATGGCCAATGGGACGGCCTTGGAAGAGGCCCGGGCCGCCTCCCGAGCTTCAAAAACGTGTGAGGAGGGAAGAGGGTGCAGACGGAGCTTCAGCTGCTGCTGCCTTCTTCAGCGCTGCTGCCACCGCTGTCCACCGTCAGCCAGCATGTCCTCTGCTCACTTCAACCGAGGCCCCGCCTACGGGCTGTCAGCTGAGGTCAAGAACAAGGTAGGGCTGGAGGGCCTCCCCCCGACCTGGCCCACTTGCCCTGCCAGGCCAGAGGCCCCACACTTGGGGTTCCCTGGACCCCCTTCCTGCCTATCCCATATGACTTGGAACCTGAGAGAGAAAAAGGACGAGTATGGGGAAGGGGCTGCCTCCTCCCCGGCCTGAGCATCCCAGAGCCCTCAGCTCCTGTTGGGGTGTGAAATGGGGGGGCATGCAGGCAGTCACAGGTAAACTGAGGCGGTTGGTCCATTGTGAAACCCCACTTGATTAGAGTCCCCTGTTAACCCTTTTTGTTTCTGGGGGTCTGAGGAAGGACTTGATTTTGCCCACACCCCCTAGCCTGACAAAGAATTTGCGGCGTGCTCCAGAGCTGGGGTTCCTGGGAGGTGAGGCCCCAAGGTGTTGGAGATCGTGAAGGAAACGGAGAGGCTGAGGATGGGCAGAGAGTGGGCATTAGGGACAAAGCAGGGGTCTCCTAATTCTGGGGGTGGGAGGACATGGGGACATCGCCTTCATGCTATGGATGGGTAAACTGAGGTTCAGAAAGAAGAGGCAAGTAGCTCTGGTCCTATATAAGAGAGATTCAGAACTGGGCCCCTGAACTTGCGGCCCACGCCCCCCATGGGATCAGCTTCTCCAGGGCAGCGAGCCTGAAGTCCCCAACCCACTGGAACAAACCCTTGAGCGCTGCCCGGGGAGGAGTCCCAGCCCCATTTGACAGAGGGCAACACTGAGGCTCAGGGTGGCTTTTCCCAGGGTTCCACAGGCAGGAAATGGGGAGCTGGGATTGGGAACCTGAGTCGGGGGGATCCTCGGGGGTGGAGGAGGGGGCGGGTGCTCGGGCAGGAGACAGATCCCAGCGTCGCCCCCCCTCCCCCCAGCGCCGGCCCAGGAGCCGAGCGGAGCCGCCGCGCCATATAAGGCGGCCTCGGGAGCCCGGCCCGCGGGGCCGCGCTATATAAGGGCCGGTTTGCTTTATAAAGCCGGGCTGATGGGGAGGGGGGCGGCAAGGCCGGGGCCAGGTGAGGGGGCTGTCCCCTCCCCCAGGAAAAGGGGCGACCGGGTCTCCCAGGGGCCCAGAGCCTGTCTGGGCTGGGGTAGAGAGTTCTGGGGAAACGGAGGGGGGCAAAGTGGGAGAGGAGAGGTGGGGGAGAGACGCAGAGATACTGGAAGCCTGAGACTTGAGAGGGACGGATGGGGGAGGGCGAGCCTGGAGCAAGATAAGACTGAGACAGGGATGGAGAGGCGGAGAGACGGCTGAGCCCCATCCTCACCCTAGGCAGGGAACCTGGAGTCGGAGAGATGGAGAGAGACCTATGAAAGCAGAGACGGACGAGCTATGAGCCCCACCCCCAGCCGGACACGAAGAGATGGGGACAGGATGACAGGGCCTAGGAAAGACAGACAGCGCTGGGAGAGAGACTGAGGACACTGTGCCATGGGGAGAGAGACAGAGAAATACAGACATGCATGGGGCCAGGAGTTAAGGCAAAGACAGGCCCTCGCCCCGAGCCAGAGAGGGGGCCCCAGGGATGAGGACCCGGAGAGACACTGAGACCGAGATGTAAGACAGAGCAGTCCCCTGCAAGGCGGCATCCGGGGGCACCTCCTTAGGGCTCCTCCTCCCCTGCCTGAAGCTCCCAGGACGGGGGCAGGGCCAGGGGAAGCTAAACCCCAAGTTTGGTCTGGAGGGGGAACCAAGAGGCCAGGCGCCGCCCCCCAGCTCTGAGTATCTCGTTCTCCACCCCTTAATCCACATTCTGTGGTGCCAAACCTCAGAATGCCTGGAATGGCCCCCTGGGCAGGTGCCACCTCAACACTGGCCCTCAGCAACCCCCCCCGCCAACTGGACGTTGGGACAGAATTGCCTTAGTTGGGAAGGGACGAGGGAAGAGATCAGACCTAGGGAATCTTGGATTGGGCCTGGGAGCCAACCCTGCTCCCCACTGCATCCTCACCACCTTCTCTGTGTCCCCCACTGCCAGCTGGCCCAGAAGTACGACCACCAGCGGGAGCAGGAGCTTCGAGAGTGGATCGAGGGGGTGACAGGGCGCCGCATTGGCAACAACTTCATGGACGGCCTCAAAGATGGCATCATTCTTTGCGAGTGAGTGGGGCGCTCATGGCCCAGACTCTGCCTTGGGCTGCCCCCAACCCCTCATCTCTACTACCTGAGCCCCTCAAATGACCAAGAGCTCAGAGCTGGATTGGGCACTTCATATCTGATACCTTTGTTTTGAGGTATCAGATATAAAGATAATCACTGTGCCCATTTAACAGTAAAGAAAACTGAGCCTCAGGTAAAACACGTCGCCCAAAGTCCCACGCTGTTCCAATAGAAATGACTTCCGAATCTAGAGTCTGAACCGCCACGCATATGGGGCAGCCACATGTATGGTCTCTAGAGTCCCAAGAAAGGGAGGTCACGGCGAAAAGGCACTGGGCCACATCAGCTGTCCACTGCTGGCTTGGTGACCTGAGGGATGTGCCACAGTAATTTAAGTGGGCCCTGATTTTCTCCCCCTCTCAGAACCTAATCACTGAGGGAGAGGAAAACCCTCAACAGCTCCCAAGCCCCGATTCCAGATTCCACCTCCTAGATTTCACTGCAACCTTATTTCTGGGCGGGGCCCTGAGCCCAGCTGGGGTCCTGTCTTTTTCTCTGAGTCTGACCCAGGGCAGGGTGACCCTAAGAGCCAGAGCTTGTGCTAGGGAAGCTTCCCAAAGGCACAGCGTTACCAAGCCCTAGCTGCTGGCAAGAGAGGGGCTGGGGGATGTTGTTCTACCATATCCAAGGAATGGGGGGACGGCCTGGTGTCCCAGGCCTTAAAGAGTGCAGGGCCACCTACCCGTTTATGGAGGAGGTGCATTTATGGAGCACCTGCTGTGTGCCAGCCAGGTCTAGGCGCTGGGGATAGTGAACAAAACAGACTCGACTTGGGGCGCTTACAGACCTTTAGTCCTGGTGGGGGTGATTGAACAAATAATTGATGAAATAATCACATACTTGCCTGTGGTGGGAAGTGCCATGAGGAAGAGTCAAGCTGGGAAGGATGGGGGGCGGGGGGCAGGGGGCGAAGGGTTGCTGCTTTGTACAGAATGGTCTGGGAGGTCTTTCTGAAGAGGTAATATTGAAGCAGAATCTTAGATGAAGTGAGGGAAGTTGCCGGCAGGACATCTTAGGGAAGAGTGGGCCAGGCAGCGGGGACAGCCGGTGCAAAGGCCCTGGGGTGGGAGCATGCCTCAGTGATCAGGGAAAGTGGAGGGAGTTAGCTGGGGGCCAGATGGTACAGGGCCTCTTCGTCCTTCATGCTATGGAGTTAGGCTTTTATTCTCAAGGCAATAGGAAACCATGGGAGTGCTTTGAACTGGGGAGTAACTGGAAATTTTTTTTTTAACTGAAGTATAGTTGATTTACAGTTGTGTTAATTTCTGGTGTACAGCAAAGTTATACAAGGTCCTACTGTATAGCACAGAGAACTATATTTAATATCCTATGATAAACCATAACGGAATTGTTTTAAGAAGGCCATTTTAGCCATGGGATGACAAGCATCTGGAGGGGATGAGGTGGAAGCTGGGAGCCCAAGGGGAGGTCAAGGCAAGAGCCCAGGAAAGAGACACTGATGCCTCAGAGCAGGGCGGAGGTGGGCTTCTGGAAGTCTTCAGGAGGCAGAGTAAAAGGAATTGCTGAGGGATGGAATGTGGGGGTGAGAGAGAGGGAGAGGAGAGTCAAGGGCAGCGGAGGGCTTTTTTTTTTTTTTTAAATTTTTATTTATTTATTTATTTATTTTTAACATCTTTATTGGCGTGTAATTGCTTTACAATGGTGTGTTAGTTTCTGCTTTATAACAAAGTGAATCAGTTATACATATACATATGTTCCCATATCTCTTCCCTCTTGCATCTCCCTCCCTCCCAGCTTCCCTATTCCACCCCTCTAGGTGGTCGCAAAGCACAGAGCTGATCTCCCTGTGCTATGTGGTTGCTTCCCACTAGCTATCTATTTTACGTTTGGTAGTGTATATATGTCCATGCCACTCTCTCAGTTTGTCACATCTTACCCTTCCCCCTCCCCATATCCTCAAGTCCATTCTCTAGTAGGTCTGTGTCTTTACTACCGTCTTGCCACTAGGTTCTTCATGACCTTTTTTTTTTTTTTTCCTTAGATTCTGAGACCTGGAAGGCTGGGTTTACTGAGCTGGGGAGGATGGAGGGAGTTCTGTGGGGGGAAGTGGGTGTCAGGAGTCCAGGTACGGTTCATTTGATTTGAGACACCCATGTGGGGAGCTGGAATGGAGAGTAAGAGGTGGGCTGCAGGAAGATGTTGGGGAGTTGTTGGCATATGAATGGCATTTAAAGTCAAGAGAGGACTTCCCTGGCCGTCCAGTGGTTCAGACTCTGCGCTTCCACTGCAGGGGGCACGGGTTTGATCCCTGGTCGGGGAACTAAGATCCCACATGTCGCGCAGCATGGCCAAAAAAAAAATAAAATGCCAAGAGACTGGATGAGATCAAGGGGGTGAGTGTAGCCAGAGAAGAGGCCCCAGTCCTGAGCCGCGGGCTCTCCGAGGTATAGCGGTTCGCAAAAGAAAAGGAGATTGAAACATGGTCACGAGCGAGGCAGGTGCACCCAGGAGACTCCCCTACACCCTCCATTGGGAGGCTTCCCGACCTGAAGGAGTCTAGCTCCCCGGGGTTGGTTTCCCATCTGGGTCCTGCCTGTGTGTGCGGATGGTCTGTGTGGGGCTGCAGCTGGGGGCTGACTGCAGTGGGAAACAGAAAACAGCATAGCGCCCACTGACTGTCATCCTGACCCCTTGTCCCGCTGGGCTGGGCTTGGGTGGGGGCAGTAGGGGTCCCCTTCCTCAGTGCCCTCCCCTGCACCTTGCAGGTTCATCAATAAGCTCCAGCCAGGCTCTGTGAAGAAGGTCAATGAGTCCACCCAGAACTGGCACCAGGTGAGCCCAGACTCTCTTCACTCTTTCGACCCCTGGCCCATAGCCCCTCAGAGCTCCATTCAGACCCCCAACTCCCCTCCCACCCCTGACTGCCACCGGCTCCCCTCCAGCTGGAGAATATCGGCAACTTCATCAAGGCCATCACCAAGTACGGGGTGAAGCCCCACGACATCTTTGAGGCCAACGACCTGTTCGAGAACACCAACTACACCCAAGTGCAGTCCACCCTCCTGGCCCTGGCCAGCATGGTGAGCGTGGCTGAAGGGTGGGCATGGGGCCAGGGGGCCGCGGGCGCTCGGGGCTGGGATGCGGGTGGGGCCCCTTGTGCCCTCTGAGCCCCGCGTGGGTGGGAGGGGGAAAGCAGGTGCTGCTCAGGGTCTCCGAGGGGACAGTGTGGCCCAGGGGCTTCCTTGTCAGTCCCTGCCCCCCCTCGCCCTCCCCAGGCCAAGACGAAAGGGAACAAGGTGAACGTGGGAGTGAAATACGCAGAGAAGCAGGAACGGAAATTTGAGCCAGGGAAGCTAAGAGAAGGGCGGAACATCATCGGGCTGCAGGTACTACCCCTTCTTCACCCGGGTCTCACTGCTGAGCTGAGCAGAGGGTCAGGGAGTGGAGGAGGCCGGGAGGGCACCCTGGTCCCTTCAGGCTTCGGCAGGGGGGTGGCAGGATATTTGGCCTTTACTATATGCTTGGCATTTTTCCATACCCTAACTCACTCCTCCGACAGCTCTAGGGGGTGGGTACTGTTATCAGCATACCCTTTATACAGATGGGAAAACTGAGGCCTGGAGAAGATAGCTTACTTGCCAGGATTGGCCACGTGATGAGTGGCCGGGCTGGAACTTGAACCCTGGAAGTCAGGCCACCTATCAGTCATGTGACCCACCTTCTCTGGACCTCAGTTTCCAGTCTGTAGCCTGAGGGTGGAAACAGTGCCTCATTAGAGGGCCATGTTAAGTGTCTGCTGACATGAGTTACATCTCGTGGCCCACCGTGAGATTTGTAAGCCTCGGGGTGATTCTCCTTCTGGCTCCCTAGATGGGCACCAACAAGTTTGCCAGCCAGCAGGGCATGACAGCCTACGGCACCCGGCGCCACCTCTACGACCCCAAGCTGGGCACAGACCAGCCCCTGGACCAGGCCACCATCAGCCTGCAGATGGGCACCAACAAGGGAGCCAGCCAGGTGTGTGGGGGGCCATGGGGCGGGCTGGTGGGGCTGTGCCCCTCGTCGTCCCCTCGGCCTGACTGCACTGCCCTCCGCAGGCCGGCATGACCGCTCCCGGGACCAAGCGGCAGATCTTCGAGCCGGGGCTGGGCATGGAGCACTGCGACACGCTCAATGTCAGCCTGCAGATGGGCAGCAACAAGGGGGCCTCGCAGCGGGGCATGACGGTGTACGGGCTGCCCCGCCAGGTCTACGACCCCAAGTACTGCCTGACGCCCGAGTACCCGGAGCTGGGCGAGCCTGCCCACAACCACCACACGCACAACTACTACAACTCCGCCTAGGGCCCTGGGCCTCCCGCCTTCCCCTGGGGAGGCCGGCTGCTGCTCTTGGCAGGGCCCAGCCCGGCCCGCCGACCCCCTCCCCCTGCATGGTTCCTCCAGCCCCCTGGCACCTGCCTACAGGGTTAGCGTTTGGGGGGAGCAGACTGGGGGGGGGCCTGTGGGGGGGAAAGGGGGCTCCTCCCCGGGTCCAACATAGAGCTGGGTGTTCCCAGCAGCACCCAAAGGACGCACTGAGCAAAGCTACCCCGCTGTCCCCCACTCCCCCCAGGTGGGTCCCCCCAGGACAAGAAGCCCCCCCAAGCGAAGCCCCCAGAGCCCAGGCTCGCCTCCCCCCCCCCATTCCCACAGTGGGAGCAAACTGCATGCCCAGACCCCCAGCGGACACACGCGGTTTGGTTTGCAGCTGGCGTTAAGGGATGTGACAGCGGTGTTTGTAACGCGAGCACTTTCTTTTTCTACTTCACTGGAGCACAATAAATGGCTGTAAAGTCATCTGAGGACTCAGGGCTGCTCTGTCACAGAGGCTGTGTGGCTCTAGCACATGCATAAGTGGCCTTGCTCAGATATACCCCATCTCCCACACACACATCTGCACAGGCACACACACTCACATGCACCCTAAGATACACACACACAGCTCACAGAGCTCGCTGGACCCAGGACAGGCCCCCCCCACTCACAAAATCCACACACATGCACACTTCGTGTGTATGGTGTTCACACGCTCTCTATAGCCTTAGTGCACACACCCTTTCACACACAGATACACATGCAGTACACACTCCTACTCGAGGCACACAAAAACATAAACCCTCACACAGGTACACAACACACACACACACACACACACACACACACACTCAGCACCCATGTACCTTCCCTGGGGGCCTGTGGGTTGCGTTGAGGCCAAGCGCCGGGACGGGCTAAATGGGATGTAAATCAGTTTTGCAGCTTGCCAGCTAGGTGACCTTGGGCAAGTCACTTCCCTTCCCTAGGCCTGTTTTCCCATTAGGAAAATGAGGACATGGAACCTTGTGGGGTCACAGGGAGCTTAAATGAAATGATGCCTCCAGACAGGGGATGACATTTGGTACTGACCATGAGAATGGACAACCAGCCAGGTCCTGGAGGCCCCTGTGGGCAGGGAGAACCCTTTAGCCCTGAAGTAGACTGTGGGAAGGTGGGAGGGGACAGGGCAGTGGGAAAAGATGGGCACTTTGGAAAGATGTGCCCACTTTGGATGGGCACAGTGGAGGCACTTTGGCAATGGCCCTTTACCACCTGGCACAGAGCAGTTAAGTAGTTGACTGCAGGATGCAGCTGGCCCAGGCGCCTGGCCTGCCAGCCCAGGACCCCAGAAGGACAAGGTCCCAACCTCCCCACATTTCAGAGGGGACCCTGCTCGCCCAGTGATGTGGGCCCCAGCTATCCTGCTCGGAAGCTATCAACTGCCAGGGTTCCAACGAGAGGATGCGGCCATGCTGGGGGCACAGCGGTCTTCTCTCCTTCCCTCCCCAGGGCAGGGGGCGAGGCTGGAATGTGGGGACCTGCAGAGACAGACATCAGAAGACCCGCTCGCACAGACGCACACGGCCCCTGAGGCCTCGTAAACTGGATTCCAGGCGCTCTTGGCCTGGCTACCCTAAGTCCTGCTACCCAAGGTCCTGCTACCACGGGGCCAGCTCGGGGAAGCTATGCTGAGGAGGATACACGCCTGGCCTAGGGCCCTGCCTTCTTGGGAAAACAGCACCATATTAGCACTTGGTCTGTAAGACTGGGGTGGGCGGGCCCTGGTTGGCAGGAGCCCCCTTTCCCTGGACCCCAGAGGGCATCACCCCCGGTGCCTGTCCACCACTCTGTGTCCACTGGGTCCTGCCTCGGCCAGGGGACCCCACCTGGGGCCTTGGAGGGGGAGGTGGGAGCACCAAGGAGGGGTATGTCAGTGTAGAGAGGGCCCTGGGGACACATGCCAGACCCAGTGGCTGGGCCTGGTGGCCAGGGCTTCTGGCCTGGTCAGCATCTTCTCGGCCGTTCATATCCCTCGCTGCCCTGGTGGGTCCGAGTCTGTTCGAACCGTGCCAGGGATCATGATAGGTGCATCCATCCTCAGCGTGGCCCTGGGAGGAAGGTTCCATCATCCTTCCCACTGTACCAACGAGGAAGCCAAAGCACAAGTCACTTGCTGCCCAGGCTCACAAGGCCAGGTGGAGATGGACCTGCCCCACACTGCTGGAGTGTCAGGGCCTCCACACCATGAGACCATCTGGGGTCTCACCATCAGCCTTGTGAAGGTGTGTTTTTTCCAATACCACCAAGCAATTAACTCAGTTCTGACTCTCTCTACCTGGAGAAAGCATCAGATCCCACGGGATAAGGGTTCTGTCCAAGACTGCCCCTCCCCCACTGAAGCTGCCAATCACAAGTGCAGGTTGTTACCTGTGCTTCTGAGCAACCAGCTGGAGATCGGGGGTTCCCCCCACCCCCTTCTCAGATTTGGTTAATTCACTAGAGTGGCTCACAGAACTCGGAGAAACATTTTACTTATTACACCACTGGTTTATTATAAAAGGCTATAACTCGGGAGGAGCCAGATGGAAGAGATGCCATGGGCAAGGTATGGGGCAGGAGGGTGGAGCTTCCGTGCCCTCTCCCGAGTGTCCCAGCACCTCCCAGTGTTCACCGAGGGTGGAAGCTCACCAAATCTTGTCCTCATCCCCGCTTCACCTGTAGCTGCCCTCCCCTTCCCGAAGGCTGGTGGCTGCGGCTGACTGAGCTCCTCCTCTGCATTCTGCCCCTTCCTGAGACTATCTAGGGCCCCACTCTAAGTCACTTCATTCGCATAATCTCACCTGTGATCAAAAGGGGCTCTTTATGGATGACAAAAAGTACTCCAGTTGCTCAGGAAATTCCAAGGGTTTTAGAAGCTTCCTGCCAGGAGCCAGGGACAAAGCCCAAACATTTCTTCTTACACCCTACACGTGCGTCTGGCTCCACCTCCAGCCTTCCGAGAGACTCCTCGCGACCCTAGGACAAGGGTCCCTTACTCTTCTCCAGTGCTCCCCGCCGCCCCCCAGCCCCCAGGAAGCCAGGAGCTGTTCCCTTAGCCTGGACCCTGGACTCAGGAGGAAGTAAGATGCTGGGCTGTGAAACCAGGCCTCCTGGGTTCAAGGCCCGGCCGTGCAGTCTTCTGGCTGTGGGACCTTTGGCCGGTGACCTCCTGTCTCGGGCCTGTTTCCTCATCTGCGAGCATCTTCCTCAGGGCGGCTGTCGCGACATGGGGGCAAGGCAGGTAAACCTGACATTGGCCTCTGGCACAGTGTGGCCCCTGAGCCTTAGCTCCTTCAGGCTGTCCCCCAGGAAGCCTTCTCTGACCCCCCCAATCCCCACCCTGGGCTCTGCTGGCCCTGGTTTCTGCTGTGACTGTAAACGCCTTGCCAGATGTCTGTGGGTTCATCCCTGTCCCCTGAGCCCAGCACTGCCCTGGTTTCACCTTGAATGCTTGTAGAGTAGATAAAACGCTGGACAGTTTGAAGGACTGACCACTTCCAATGGCCCGCCAGGCCACCTCTGAATGCCTGTCTCCCCCGTTCCCTCGTTGAGCCCCTGGGTCTGACCCAGAGCCCAGGAAACCAGAGACCTGGGAGTTTTGCGTTGGCTGCTTTATTTAAGGGCTGGTGACTGACAGCTATCCCCAACCCAGCCCCTCCCTCCTCCTACAAAAGTGGCCAAACGTGAAAACAGGCTGCCCTGCCAGGAGGCCTGTGGGCCTGTGGCTTGAATCCCAGGCCACAGGCCTTGGAAGGCAGGGAAGGAGGATGGGCAGTCGGTCCAGTTCAAATGGACAAGTGCTGGTGAGGTGGGGGAAGACGCTGGAGAGTCCCGAGGCA
Source organism: Balaenoptera ricei (assembly GCF_028023285.1). Lineage (NCBI taxonomy): Eukaryota > Metazoa > Chordata > Mammalia > Artiodactyla > Balaenopteridae > Balaenoptera > Balaenoptera ricei. The sequence continues at coordinate 174,423,864 of NC_082641.1, read as the reverse complement.
GCCTCTGCTGGGCTTGCCCTCACCTACGATATCAGGACACAGGTCCCTGGAGGGGCCAGGGCCCCAAAGCCAGGGGGCCAGGTGCCAGAGGAGGGAGCAAGTCAAAGGCTTTCGGAGCCAAGGGAGGCAGTTCAGGCCCCTGGGGCCCAGCAACCCTTCAACTCTACCCCATGCCCATGAGGACACCCCCCCAGTCACACCTGCAGCCACACACACACTCACACCCATGCCCACACCCACTCCACACACACACACAGGGCTGCAGAGGCCCTGGACCCACACCCTGGACCCTGGAATGTCTCTGGATTGGTACCCAGCGGGTGAGGCTGCCAAGGGAGTGGGTCCTCTGCGTTGCTACTGATTGGCTGCCTCGCAGGCATCTATCCAATCGCTGTACACGTCCACTGGCTCCGACAGATCTGAGCCGCTGAGGTCAAGGGCAACTGGTAGCATTGGACCCCTTTCCTATACACACTTCTGTTGCTCACGCTACTGTTAGCCAGACCCCTGCCCTGAAGCCTGTCACCCCATGTAAGTCAGCACGTGGCACTGGTTCCTCTCGGTGGCCACACCACCAGGGCACACAGCAGGGCTGGGTGCCCTTGAGCAGCCCACTCTGGGCAGAGCAGCCCTGACGCCCTGCCCCCATCCCCTGGGAAAAGCCCGGGTTCCCAAGGATACAAGTGATGGGCGTCTGGAATTCTTCCAGGCACACGGTACAAGAGATGACTCCGGTGTTGCGGGCCCGGTCCCTGGAACGGGAGGAGATGCAGGGACTTAGTGAACGAAGGGGCCTGTGTCTGTGGGTGACGATCCCCCTAACCAGGAAGGCTGGGGACAGAATGGAGGACAGTGGGGGTGGGGGTGGGGGGAAGCCACCTCCCGACTGAGGAAGGAGAGGGCAGGACCCGTGAGGCAGGATCCCGGGCCCCGCTTACATTTTCACGTCGCAAGACTTCTCGTGGTTGCAGAAGGGGCAGGTGAACTGGGTCTCTAGGGTGCCTGTCATCTTCTTCTTGGGGGGTGGCTTCCGTTTTGATTTTCTGCGCCCCATGTCTGCAGGAGGGCAAACCTGTGGGAGGATGGGGGCAGAAGTCAGCGACTCGTGGGACCCAGGCGTCCCTCCGGCTCGACGCTCTAGGAAGCGGTCAAGTGGTCCTCCCCCCAACCCCGCCCCACCCTGATTCTGGCATCATTCTTCCGTGGCAGAGGAGGTCAGCAGCCTGCCAGATAAGGACCAGAGTTTCATTTATACTTAAGACCACTCTCTATGCAACATCCTTGTTCTTAACTAAGGGTGCTTCCAATTCACTGAGTAAACAGAAGCAGTCAGACAACATCCACAATCCACAAGTCCCCAGGACCACCCCCTCGACCTTCTCTCCTTTGCTATGGAAGAACGTCCACGCTCCCCACAAAAACAATCTGTTACCTTGTGCCTTGGATCCCAACATCACATTTTCTCTCTCTACTGGATCATTAACAAACACACTTGTTATGACCTCTCCCATCATTAAAAACCACCTCTTCGTTCTCCGTGAGCTTTTCTAGCAGAGCTGTCTGCGTTCCCTCCTACCCTCTCTCCCCAGCCCCTTCCATGCTGTCCACCCCAAGGGGCAGTCCTCACTCCTCAGGGTACTGGACACACCGGTTCCTCCTGCCACCGTTCTCACAGGGCTCTCCCACCCTCCTCAGTGGCAGCTTCCTGCAGTCTCTGCTGCTGCTGCAACCCCATCCTTACCCTGTCAATTCGCTAATGATGGTGAGTCCATAAGCTCAGTCTTTGGACCCCTCCCCTCTCCATCGCCATTCATTTCCATGGAGATCTCACCCAGCGTCAGGGCTTCAAATGCCCCCTCTACACCGATGTCTTCTCTGAACTGCAGGCTCCCCTGGCCACCTGCCTCAGCCACACTCCTACCCGGTGCTACCAAACGTTTAAACAGAACCTGTCCACAACCGAGCTCCGAACACCTCAATGTGTTGTCCCACAGGCAGCAAAGTTCATCTTTCCAAAAACCTTAGACTCAGCCTCAGTTCCTTTCGCCCTCTCTCACCCCCCTTGTCCCATCCTGATCCTACTGTTCTACCTTTTAAAAGACATCCAGCATCTGGCCACTTCTCACCACTCCCAGGGCCAGCTCCGTGGTCTGTGTCTTGAGTCCCCGTCATCTCTGGCCTGTATTATCACCACAGCATCCTCACTGGTCTCCCTGCATCTCTAACTCTGCCCAGCACCCTCCAAATGTGAATTCCTCGAGGGCAGGGATTTCTGTCTTTTCTTTGTATCCCCAGCGCCTAGAACAGCTCGTGGCACAGAGCTGGCTCTCAACAAAGATTTACTGAATGAATGAATGACCAATGCCAGGCCTACAGTAAACCACAGCACTGCTGCAATCAAGGCAGGCAAGGTGTCTGCTCTCGTGCAACTGATATTGTAGCGGAGGAAGACAGACCCTTCAGCTAACTAATAAGGGAGATAATTTCCAATATTGGTAAGTGCTATGAGGTTAATGAAACAGGGCTAAGTGAACACTTCTGGGACGGGGCTACTTAAGGGTGGAGCTGGAAGAACCCTTGGGTAAGAGTCATTTAAGCTGAGGCCTGAATAAGAGAAGGCGACCATGGATGGTAGCCCAGGCAGAGGGAATAACAACCGCAAAGGCTCCAAGGCAGAAGAAGCTTTTCTTGAGAAAGAGAAAGAAGACTGGTACAGCTGAAGCCCAGCGAGCAATGGGGAGATGGGTGTGAGATGCAACAGAAGAGAAGCAGCCAGAGCCTACAAGACCCAGGAGGCTTTAGTAAGGCGTAGCCAGTTCTGCAGCCCAGGCTCTCACCTTCGGGCGTACAGCGGTAGTGTTCTGTTGAATTTTTTTCCCCAAAGCCTGGCCCTGGTTACCACCTGCACCAGAATCACCTGGGGGTGCTCAAAAAAATGCAGATTTCTGAACCTAACCCCAGATCTCCCCGCACTAGAATGTCAGTTCTGCGGGTTCGGGTGGGAGCATGATTTGCCCACTGCTGAATCCCCAGCACCCACAGTACCTGGTATGCATTAAGAGCTCAATAACTGTTGAATATAAACAAGTCTCCTGAATCAGAAGCTACAGGTGGACCCCAGAATCTCATTTTCCCCGGTGACTACAGCACCCGCCAATCACACTCCAGAAAAGGGAGTCTGGCCTGCACATGAAACTCCAGGGGCCTCGGACTGTACTTCTGTGGCGATCTAAGTCCAAAGCGCGCCAAGGTGGGGGCTGGAAAAGGGCTCAGCCACCGACCCTGCCGGGACTCAAGAGGAGGCGGGTGGGCCGTCCCTCCAGGCTCACCGAGGCTTCAGCGTCGCCTCCCGCCGGCCGCCGGTAGAAGCCAGGCCTCCGAGCAGCGGGCTGGGACCCGCTGGGACCCGGGGGAGTCAAGTCCCCCGATGGGCCGCCCCCCAAGCCCTGGGCCCTCGGTGCCTCCTCCAGGACCCCGTCAGCGCCCCGGAGTCGCAGAGCGCCCAGTCCCACCCGGCCCCATAGCCCGCCCGCGCGAACCTTCACCTGCACTCACCGACGCTCTTTGCGACTGCCTCGTTCACCCGGGAGACAGTGACTTCCGGCTCCCGGCGGAAGCGGAAATCCCTCCCCTTCCCTTCAGTCTCACCCACCCGAGGCCGGGACCTCCCAGCGAGTAAGCCCCGCCTCCTCCAGCGTCTTTGTGCGCACGCACAGAAAGTAAGTCTTATCTGTACTCTCATTCCGGGCCCGGAGGCGGGATAGCGGTGCGCGTGCGCGAGGGCTGGACCGCATTTCACAGTTGGTGTGCAAGTGGCCGCTACTTGTAGTGAGCTTCCGCGGTGGCAGTTCCCGCGTTTCAGGAGCGGTGGACCGGGCCATAGCAGCACTGGAAAGGCAGCCTCTCCCTTGGCTGCAGCATCTTCACGTGCCTTCTCTCCCACTTCAAGCCCCAGCTCCTCGCAGCTCACCTGGGTCTCCCCGATGTCGGGCACATTCAAATATCTCAGTGCTAAGAAACGGCAGATACCAGTATGGCTGAATCAGAGTTAACGGGGGAAGCTTGTAAGAAGCTCTTCTCAAACTTTAACAAGAACCTGTGGATCTTACTATAATTCAGGTTCAGGTCAGGAGTGGGGCCTGGAAGTCTGACTTTCTAACTAGCTCCCCAGTGCCATACGTGCTGTTGGTCTGCGGGACCACACTTTGAGTGCCGAAGTTATAATACATGAGATTGGACAGGCAGGTAGGGGCTGGGGGAGGGGAAAACCAAGCTCCACAATTTCCACGATGTAGTGAAGAGGCTGGACAGAAATATAAAGGATCAGTTGCTACACTGTTCAGCGCAGCAGAGGCGAGTGTGTGGATCTCAGAGCATGTGATGGTGGAGGGGGCTGCCAAACTAGTACGAGAGGTTAGAGAAGGCTTCCCTGGGAGGCCGATGCTCAGGATGGAATCCAAAGCCTGAGTGGAAGTCACACAGACAGAAGTAGCACCTATAGAACTTAAGAGGGAGTGAAGGAGAGAGGAGTGTCAAGGGTGGAGACCCTGGGAGCTGCCTCTTACTCAGATGAGGAAGGCTCAAGAGAGATGATTTGGAGGAGCGGTCAAGGGTTGTGTTTCGCTGTGATTAGTCTGAGACAAGCAAGAGGGGCTCTGGAAGGGGCCTTTGGAAGGGAAGCCAGGAGCTCAGGAGAAGGATCTGGATGTGGTTTTGAGAGTCATTTGCATGTGGAGGTTATTTAAAGTCTTGGGGCCAGAGGAGGTCACATGGTTTCAGGGGTAAGGGGTAAAGTATAGCAGAAGAAGAGGGCTAAGAAGGACACCAGGGCTCCCCAGCCTTAGAGGTTAGGAGGAGGAGGAGCCAGCAAGAGACTGGGCAGAACAGTGAGGTAGGAGGAGAAAGACGTGGGTTGCCCTCTCCCAGAAGCCTCCAGAGGCAGGTATTTCAAGACGAGGAGAGTGATCAGCTGTGTCACATGCGGCTGCGAGGTTGAGTAAGATGAGGAAAGAGAATTGGCCGTTGACTTTGGCAAGTGTTTGGTCCCTGGCAATCTTGATAAGAGCTCTTTCGTTGGAGGGTTTAGGAAAATAACTTGTCAAGAGAGCTATCGATATATTTCCAATAGACCTATCTCCAAGAAGTCCTCTAGAGGGCAGTGTTACTCTCGGAACTGCCAAGCTTAACCCTTGGCAGTGCCTCTCGGGAGGACCCCTTCTCCGTGCTTGTACAAACCTGGATACACACAGGATGGGATCATACCATACATGTTACCTTGCACCTTGCTATTTCCACTTAGTGGTCAATACACATACAGATAATTATTGTGTGACTCTGCCGTAGTATATATGGACAATCCTATATTCACTCATGATTGCCAGGTTCATAGGTTTTTTGTGTCTTTTCTTTCCCTTTTCCTTTCTTCTCTCTCTCTCCCTTTCCTTCCTTCCTTCCTTCCTTCCTCTCCTCTCTTTATTTATGTCTCTCCTTCCCTCCCTCCCTTCCTTCCTCCCTCCTTTCCTTCACATCTTTATTGAGATATAATTGACAGACAATAAACTGCACGTTTTGACATATACATACACCTGTGAAACCATCACCACAATCATGATAGTGACTGTTTCCATCCCCCCAAGAAGTTTCCTTATGTCTCTTTGTAGTCAATCCCTACCCCACCCCCAGCCCTTGACACCAACTAATCTGTTTTCAGTTCCTATAGCTTTGTGTTTTTGAGGAAGTCACATAAACAGAATCATACAAAACGTAGCCTTTTGAATTTGACTTCTTCTACTCAGCTCAGTACGTTTGTGATGTGTCCTTTTTTTTTTTTTTTTTTGGCCACACTGCTTGTGGGATCTTAGTTCCCCATCAGGGATTGAGCCCATGTCCTCAGAAAGCGTGGAGTCCTAACCACTGGACCGCCAAGGAATTCCCTATGTCCATGTTGTGTTTATCAGTAGTTGTTCCTTTTTATCATTGAGTTGTATTCCGTTGTATGGATGGATACAGTTTGTTTATCCTTTCACCTACTGATGGACATTTGGGTTGTTTCCATTTTGGGACAATTATGAATAAAGCTACTATGTACTGTCTCATTCAGATCTTTCTGTGGATGTTCGTTTTCTACTGTATTTTTTTAAATTTAATTTTTATTTTATTTTGGAGGGTAGTTGATTGACTCTACTGTATTTTATTTCTACACTAAAACATGTGGTTCCTCTGGAATTCATTTTTGTATACGGTCTGAAGTAGGGTTCAGGTTGTGTTTTGTTCTGGGCTAACCGCCAAGGCAGATAACATCTCTCCTGGGAAGCTGTAATGCCACCTTAACCTACATCACGTTCTCATGTGTTCTTGAATTTGTTTCTGGATTCCCTCTGGATGTTTTCCCGGAGCCAGGGTCATGCTGTTTTGATGACAGTGCGTTTTGCTGTTTGGCAAGGCAGCTTTCTCACCTTGCTATTCATGAGTCTTGGCCTTGGAGGCTGTTGAGGGGGTGGATGTGGCCTGACTTTCCAGTGACAACCTCCTGGCTGAGTGACGGTGCCGGTGTCAGGCCCAGCACCTGGTGTGAGGAGGGGAGTGGGGAGATGATAATATCCATGACGGTTGAATCAGATGCAGTTGCTCGGGAAAAGCGGGAAGAGATGAGACTCTGTGACTGGTCTTCAGGAATTCTGCCATCTTATTTCCTGTAATTTACAAGGCATCTTTTTTTAAAAAACATCTTTATTGGAGTGTAATTGCTTTACAGTGTTGTGTTAGTTTCTGCGGTATAACAAAGTGAATCAGCTATATGCATACATATATCCGAATATCCCCTCCCTCTTGTGACTCCCTCCCACCCTCCCTATCCCACCCCTCTAGGTGGTCACAAAGCACTGAGCTGATCTCCCTGTGCTATGCGGCTGCTTCCCACTAGCTATCTGTTTTACACTTGATAGTGTATATATGTCAATGCTACTCTCTCACTTCGTCCCAGCTTACCCTTCCCCCTCCCCATGTCCTCAAGTCCATTCCCTACGTTCTCTTTCTGACTTACTTCACTCTGTATGACAGACTCTAGGTCCATCCACCTCATTACAATTAACTCAATTTCATTTCTTTTTATGGATGAGTAATATTCCATTGTATATATGTGCCACATCTTCTTTATCCATTCACCTGTCGATGGACACTTAGGTTGCTTCCTACAAGGCATCTTTCTACCCATAGCTGTGTGCTGGCTGACATTGTCCCCTGAGCTGGAAGGAAGCCCTCTAGGAGGGCATGTGTCTACCCTGCCTTATTCCTTTGGGTGCTCCTTGAGTTGGCACAGGACTTGGTCCTTGGTGCTTGGTAGACGTGCTTGGCCATTGTGTGGGGGGGCAATCCCCCTCCCTGCCACTAGTTCCCTGTGTCAGCTTGGATGTGTCACTTCTCCTTTCCACCCTCTGGGCCCTGTGAACTGGGATGTTGGGCTAATTCCACACTCTGGGCCCTGCAAACAGGGACACTGGGCTGACTTCTGATTCAGACCCCTGCCTGCCTGGAGCCTCTGAGTCAGTGGGAAGAGGCAGGGTGGCCGTGAGCTGCCTTGACTGTCGTGGTTAAGATTGAGGGTCTGACGCTTCCTGGATATGACCTTGGGCACCTGACTTAATCTGTCGAGTTTCTGTCCTCTGAGAAGCCAGGATGACACTGGCCCTTTCCTCCGGGGCCAGGATTAGAAGGGATGGCGGGTGTTTTTGGTATAGAGCTTGGTGGGTGGTAATGTCAGCTGGAAGGAACTCAGGGCTGGCATTCTGGTAAGACAGCTTTGCTTAACTTTAATAGTAACACATGTTACCTTGTAACAAATTCAGCAGTGTTGACTGCTACAAAGTAGCAAACAGAAGGTGCCACTTCCATCAAGTCCCTTTCCCCAGAGAGGTGAGGCGAGGGATGCTCGTGACACACCTTCAGGCTTTGCAGGTATTCTTTTTTTTTTTAAAGATTTATTTATTGATTGATTGATTGCTATGTTGGGTCTTCGTTTCTGTGCTAGGGCTTTCTCTAGTTGCGGCAAGCGGGGGCCACTCTTCATTGCGGTGCGCGGGCCTCTCACTATCGTGGCCTCTCTTGTTGCGGAGCACAGGCTCCAGACGCGCAGGCTCAGTAGTTGTGGCTCACGGGCCCAGCTGCTCCGCGGCATGTGGGATCCTCCCAGACCAGGGCGCGAACCCGTGTCCCCTGCATTAGCAGGCAGACTCTCAACCACTGCGCCACCAGGGAAGCCCTGCAGGTATTCTTTTATTGACTATTTGGCAGTGACCAAAGGATGCTTGATTCAGGAGACAGCTGCACCCCCATTGCCCAGAACTCAGTAACCTCACTTATTTTACCCAGGATGCTATTTCATTCTATTTAGGTGGGCAGGCAGCTGGACCCAAACAATTGGGTCCCTGGCCCCGTAGCAGCTGAAGTGGCCGTTGAGGGCAGGCCAAGAGAGCAGTTCCTGTGACTGGCTGGCTCAGGCTGTTTGTGGTGGGTGTTAGTCAACTCAAGCCCCGAGGGGAACTGGGTTTCTCTGCAGCTTTCAGTTCAGGGTGAGCATGCTGCTTTCAGCGTTCCTCGGCAGCAACAGGCCCTGAAATAATTCTGCTTCTGGAAGTTTTCCTCCGTACGTACTTGCACAGATGTGCAAAAGCATGGGTCCAGGCATGTCCGCTGCAACTATGTTGGTAAGAGGGAATGATTGGAAAAGATTTCCGCAGGCCCCAGCAAGGAGCTGGTGACATAAGGCAGAAACTCCATGGCTGTCAAAAAGCAGGGCAATCCTGCTCTTGGGAATGTATCTGGTTTATCCTACAAGCATATCTGCATATGTAGGAAATGAATGTGTGGGTCATTTATGGCAGCATTGCTTGGGGATAGCAAAATTATTGGAAGCAATCCAGGCGACCCTCAGTAGATGGCTGTTTAGATAGACAGTTGGGGACTGGCACACAGTGGGGCCTCTGTAGCTGCAGAAAGAAGCTCCCCCAGAGGGCTGATGGGCAGATCTCCAGGTACAACAGGCAGAAACAGCAAATTGCAGAAGAGAACCTTTGGGGGTGCAGGAAATGCTTGTATCTTGATTGTGGTGGTGGGTTTGTGGGTGTGTGCCTTTGTCAAAACTTACTGAACAGCAGACTTTCAAAATGTGTCCATTAGACCACAATGAAGTTGGTTTGAAAAATAAAACAAAACCAAAACCAAAACAGCAAGGTGCAGATCAGTGGGAAAGGGGAGGAAAAAACCGTTCAGGTTTGCTTTCATTTGCGCACAGAAATCCTGAAAGGAAGCCCAAGGCATTTACAAAAAGCTATTTCCTTTCCGGAAAGGTGGAGGGACAGATGGGAAGGGGGTGAGATATTTTACCTTTCTACAGTTTAGATTTTCGAACCATATGAATAGCACCGATGCCACAGTGAAATGTACAAAAATGAATGTTCTGATATGATCAGTTCACTTGTGGTTAAATAGAACCCCCCCCACCCCAGAAGAAAAAAAGAACCTCCCTGTCAGTCCAGTGGTTGAGACTCCGTGCTTCCACTGTGAGGGGCATGGGTTCGATCCCTGGGCACTAAGATCCCGCCAAAAAAAAAAAAAGGAAAAAAGAAAAAACACATGCAGAACTGCGTATACATTGTGATGCTTTGTGTGAAAAAAGGAGGATGCTTTTATTATGGAAGGAAAGAACATGATGATGTTTGTCCTTAGGGAGGTGAGCATGGGGGAGGAAGGCTTGCTTCACGATGGACCCTTCTTTCTGTTTGGTCTTTACTTAAAATCGCATCCATGTATGAGGCCAGTTGGTTATGGATGAGGCTTAGAGATGGAGATGCAGAACAGCAAGTGGGGGAGCCCCGACCCTTTCAAACCCAGGTGATGCATCTCGCCAGTGAGGTGAGGAAAGGGACGCTCGTGATACACGTTCAGCCTTTGCAACTATTTTTTTTATTGACTATTTGGCAGTGACAGAAGGATGTCTGATCCAGGGGAGGGCTTTCCCTCCCTGTCCCCCAATGCCTGGAACTCAGGCTGGGCGAGCCCGGCCAAGGGGCCTGGCGCTCTGGCCGGAACACGTGTCCATATTTCTTTCATGTATGTGGGCATCCTTGTCACAAAGGCCATGTGGCACCACAGTTTCTCATCTGTCCTTCTCCTTCCTGCTCTGCCGTAGCACCACCGGCCCTTGAGAAAGCCTGCCCATGGGCAGGGGGTCCCAGCGGGGCCCACTCACCCACCAGCAGGGAGGCGCCCCTAACTCAGGCCCCAGCGTGGAGCCCCCGTCGGTGCTGGTGCTCAGACCTGGCTTGCCTTGGCAACTTGGTCTTGAAGAGGGACTTGCCCGAGGCCTCGATGTAAGTGACGCTCATCTCTTTGGGGCTGATCTCAACGTAGGCGAAGCCACCCAGTGAGTTCTCGGCCCCGTAGTGGAAGCGCAGGTAGCCGTTGGGGACCTTGCGCAGGTGCTTCTTCGAGGGGTCCATGAAGTTCCCGGCCCCGCTCAGCACGAAGCCCACGCCATTCTCATCCTGAAGGTACTGTGGACAGAGGAAGCAGGGTCACTGGAGCCCCCAGCCCCTCAGTGAGGTTGACCACGGGCTTGGTGTCTACCTGTCTTGAGTCCAGGGTCAGGCCTGTGATGGACCACAGAGTCACCTTGAACAGGGGACATACTCCACCCCCTCTTGTCCTGGGCCTCAGTTTTCCCACCTGTGAGAGTGTATTGATCTGAGCAACCAATAGTCAACTGGGACCCGTGAGACGGCTTTTAGGGAACTTTGGGCTGTTTTCTGGTGAGCGAGCATAGAGTTTGAGAGAGAGTGACATTCAGGGGGCTCCCAAACAGGAGGAGGACCCCAATATGCCATGTGGCACAGTGGCTGGGCTGGGGACCCCTTACCAGGCTCTCGCCCCACCCTCAGTTCCCTCACCTGCAGGTTGTGATCGTGGCCACACAGGTAGGCGGTGACCTTGTGCGTGGTCAGCAGCGGCAGCAGTTGCTTGACCAGGCAGTGGGTGGGCCCGTGCTCGGCGATGGACCACACGGGGTAGTGGCCGGCCACCAGCACGTAGTCCTCCTTGGCCGCCGCCAGCTGCTTCTTGATCCAGGCCAGCTGCGTGCGGGCCATCGCCAGGTTGCGGGGCCTCTCGGGCTGCTGGCTGGCAAAGTCGTCTGAGTTGCCACACAGTGTCACTGTGTCCAGCATGAAGATGGCCACGGACACGTTGGACCGTGGGATCTTGAAGCGCAGGCGGTAGTAAGGGCTGAGGAAGTTCCTGTGGATGGGATGGAGGTGGTGGGCGCCCGTCTTGGGCAGAGAAGCCCCAGGCTCAGCTCTGGCTGATGGATCTCTTTGCCCACCTGAGCGAGGCTGGCGGAGGGATAGAAGGAGGGGCAGACTCACCAGCGCTTGGAGATCCTGGAGTAGGCTATCTGTGCCGAGACGTTCCCCAGATGGTCGTGGTTGCCAGCCAGCACGTACCAGGGCACGTTGCGGAGTGAGGAGGCAGAGAACACGTCCTCAAAGGTCTCCTGCAGCAGAGAAGGGAGCCCCGCCCCCCCCAGGTTCAAGCAGCCATCGGATGCTCCCACCAAGTCAGGCGCTATGTACAAGGGAGATAATGAGTGTGCTAGGTGTCTACAAGTGTCAGCTTCCCTCTGCCCTCTCCAGAGTCAAAAGGTCGAGTGGCTTCTCCACGCGTCCCCCCGCCTCCACACCTACTCCAGTGGCGCACACCTGGAACCTCTTGTCGTTGGCATCTTGCACGCCAGTGAAGTAGAAATTGTCCCCCAGGGACAGGATGAAGTCTGCGCCCAGGATCTGCACGGTCCTGGCAATCTCCTTGGCATTGGCCATTTCCCGGGCTGTGTAGAACGGGGCATTGGGGACCCCTCCCCAGTCACCCACGGCAACAAAGCGCAGGACAGGGGCGGGGGCGGTGCGGGTGTTGGTACTGATGCCGGCAGCCCAGGGGAGCACCAGGGGGAGCACCAGCGAGGCTTGCAGGACGAGCAGCACCGTCCACGTGTCCATCTGGGAGGGGAGAGACAAGCGTCCGGGGCATGGGCCGCATGCCCCCCCGACCCCGCCCCGAGATCCCCACTTGCCCTGTTCTGAGAAAGGAGGAGACGGCTCCCTGCAGGGGTGGCCTGGCTCCCTATTTCCCGGGACTTGAGCGCAAGAGCTGCTTGGGAGGGTCGGGGGGGCGAGCAGGGTCCAGCCAGTGGGGCGGGGAAGGGCAGGTATGCGGGGCCCAGCACTCACCCTGGGGGGAGGCACAAGCCAGTCGGCTGGGGGCTCAGAGAGGCAGGTGAGCTCCAGAGCAGAACTGGCCGGCACTGAGCCTTTATTCCCTGGGGGCGGAAATGGATCATTAGAGAGGATGATGCAGTTTCTCCGCCAACTGTTCCAGAAGCCCTCCCCTTGGGTCATGTGAGCCTTGGAGTTAGTTCCCCGGAGGCCCGACACTGGATTCGAGGCGGGGTGGGGGGGGGGGTGGTCTGGCCTATGAGTGCAGCCGCGCCTGCCCCACAGGCTCTGCGTCTGCCCACGGGAGCGCGTCTGTGTCGTGGGCCTCGTGTGTGCTGTGTGCGCAGCTCTATCTGTGCGCCCCAGCCAGGCACCTCCCGTGTGTGTGTGTCCGTGTCCTCCGCGGACGTGTTTGTCTGCCAGTGCCTGGGTGTGTCTGAGCTGTTTTCTGCGTGTAGCCAAGCGTGCCTGCCTCGGTCACATGTCTGCTGTGTGCCTGGGAGTCCCATGTCCCCGTGGCTGTGGACACTGAGCTGGCAAGGCCTGTGTGGCAAGCCTGTGACGCGCGCCTGCGTCCTCAAGTGGAACTGTGTGTGTGGGACGAGGACTTGTGTGTCCCTGTCTTGTGCCCGAGCCGAGTTGTGTGTCTATGTGTTGTGTCTCTCAGCTGAGTTGTAGGTCCGGTGTGTGAGGTGTGTTTGACAACATCTGCGCGCGAGTCCCAGGGTCACCCCCCCCTCCCCCAAACAGCAGGGGCTCCCTTTTCCAGGAAGTCCTGCCCACACCTTCCTCTCTGCCCCACCCCCCATTCCTGCAGGAGGAACCCAGGCAGGAGGCAGCTGGTGACAAGCCGTGTGACCACAGACTTTTGACCCTCACACCCTCAGACCCCGAGGGCAGGGGGGCAGGCTATGGGGCAGCGGGGCCCCTGCACTTGAGGCCGGTCTGACCTGCCCCTCCCCTCCCTGCCTCCCTCCTCCCGGCCCTGATTGCCCCCTGCACACTCACGCTGGTTCCCTATAGTCTCTTGCGAGAGTGGATGGGGGGCCCCTCATTCACGGCTTGAAGACACAGGCTGGCTGTTCGCTCCTCCCGCCCCCGCAGCCCCGACAAACAGGAAGTGGGTCACGAGGGCCGGCGGAGACCCCTCCTCCGGGTGGAGACCTCCCGCCGCCGGGCGGTCTCACCTGGCAAAGGCTGGGCCCAGGGGTCAAGGCCAGGCGCTGCCGCGCCTGCCGACCTGCAGGAGTGCGGGGTGATAGCCGTCGGGGCTGCCCCGGCTTTAAGGAGGCGGCAGCTAGCCAGCCCTGCCGGCGGGCAGGGGGCGGCCCAGGTGATCCCCGGCGGCAAACGCGGGCTTCTGGGCCTCCTGGCCAGGCCGGCGCGCCCTGGGATGCTGCTGGGCCACTGCGCGCGCCACCACGCCTGCGGGGCGCACTTCTGTAACAGGAGGTAACGCTCCCTGGAGGGCGGCCCAGACCTGCCGACTGGGCTGCAGCTCGGCCGGGCAAGGTGGCTCGGGGACCCGATTTCCTCCCCCTGTCCCCACGCAGGCAGAGTCTCCACCTGCCTGCGCACTTGGGGCGCCCACGGCCCCCACCATCGCAGCGCTGGCTGGGGCCTCAGCCTCGGGCTGCGCCACCCTCTAGTGAGGAAGTGTGTCATCTTCAACCTCAGTTTCCTGGTCTTTAGGTGTGAGGCCGAAGAGTCCAAGCTTACTTAGAATTGCAAATAATTTAAGTTGAAACACCCCTCCAGGAGCTGGGGCTGCAACCCTTCCCGCTTCCTTTTGAAGGTGGGCGGGAGGCAAAAGAGTTAGTCTCATCTGAAGAGTAAAGTATGGGAAAGCAAAAGATGAGAACTTTCTGGTGGAGACACCTGGCAGACACCGCCCTAACAGATGATCCAGGTGAACAGCATAGTGATGTCTTATTGATATCACGTGGCCCTGACATAATGTCATGAGAAGGGCCCCTCACCTCCTGGGTTTCTCCCCAGTCACCTGTAACCACAGGCTTATGATGAGAAAAATACCAGATACACCCAAATCCAGGGATATTCTACAGAATACCTGCCTAGAACTCTGCAAAAATGGCCCAGTCATGAAAAAGCAACTTTTGAGGGGCTGTCACAGACTGGAGAAAAGGGGCACTTGTGGAAAAACTGGTGACATCCAAACAAAGCCTGGAGTTCTGTGAATAGTAACACAACTAAGAAACAGAATCGCGTATAGGTAGGTTCCAGGTATATCATGGTTCCAGATGATGCTGGCCATAGAGGCAACAGTGAGGTGTATGTTGGAACACTTAGCATTTTTTTTTTTTTTTGCAATTTTCCTGTAAATCTAAATTACTCCAAAATAAAACAGTTTACTTTGAAAATAGGCATGATCCAAGAAACTTAAACATGGATTCGACATGCACTGAGCACCTGCTGTATGCCCAGTACTGGCAGACCCAGCAGGGAACAAGACAGTTAGGAAACACCTGCTCTGCTGGGGCCCCACGTGCTGGCGAAATTTGTATTCTAGCTGTTAATTACTTTCCATTCTTTGGGGGTGGGGTGGGGCATTCTCTTTCCATTTTATACTTTATGTATTATTTGGATTTTTGCTTGAAAATCACTGTTATTTTGCCAGCAGAATAAATGCACACTTCCTCCTAACATATCTGTGGTCTGAATGTAAACATGGGAAACAAATGCCTCATCACAGATCCAGGGCAGTGATTGTTTTCTGGGGAGACAGGAAGAGGAATGGAATTGGGGCTCAGGGACAAGGGAGTGTCAGAAAGGGAGCTTCAACTTTATCCCTACTGTTTCCTTTCACAGAAAAGGAAAAAAAAAAATTATCTGAAGCAATTAGGACCAAATGTTAACATTTGCTTCTTCATGTGGCAGGTCTGGGGGTGTTTGAGGGATTATCTTCTATGCTTTCTGTATTTTTTTGAAATCACACAAAATTATAATATTTATTATCATATCGTATTACCTGGTCTTTAAAGAAACGTTGGAAAATACTGAAAAGCACAAGGAAAATGATTACACTCGTCTGCCTAGAGAGTGACTATTCAGTAATTTTTTTTCCATTAATTTTTCTATGCCTACATGTGTCTTCTGAAGAATGGGATGCTATTGACACCATTTTTTTTTTTTTTTCTGGCCATGCCGTGTATCACGCAGGGATCTTAGTTCCCCGACCAGGGATCAAACCCATAGCCCACTGCAGTGGAAGCGTGGAGTCTTAACCACTAGACCACCAGGGAATTCCCTACTGATACCATTTTTTAAGTTTGTCAAATGTTAACATTTTCTATATCTTTTAAATTAAAAAGTACAAAAGCACATGCACGTGAAAAGAAATCAGACTTCTTGCGGAGTGGGTAATGAAACTTGTGACTCCTTGGCTATATCTCTCTGGTCACCTCTGGGGTTCTGAGTAAACTCTTTTCCCTCCATTCACCCAGGGGAGCCTGCTTCTGCTGATTTTCTGTGGAGGTGGATCTGGATTTGGCTCTGAGCCTCCCTCCCCCTCCACTCCTGCCTTGCTTCCCAACACCAACGTCAATCCCATGGCTGAGTTCCTCCCTGCCCTCCCCTCCCCTCTCTGCCCCAGCTCTCACCACTCCTCTGGCCTTCTCACCCTTCCTGGAATAGGAGCCCTCGCTCTGACTTCAGGGCCTTGGCACTTGCTGTTCCATTTTCCTAGAAGGCTCTTCCTTCTCCAGCTACCCCCGTGGCTCCCTCCCACTGTATTTCAGTTCCTTTAACTTATCTAAAAAGCATCCCTCCCACCCCCATCCTGACTCCCTCTTAACTTGCTGTAGTTTTCTCAGTAGCCCTTATCACTGCCTGATGAACCAAACTGCTTATCTTGTTTTCAGTCTGTCTCCCCACCCGAATGAGGTCTGAGGCGACAAGAAGTGTCTGCAGTCGGTGGTGTTTGCTGCTGTTTCTCTGGCATTTAGAATCTGGGGCCCACAAAGGCAGCTGCTCAGGAATTATCTGGGGAAGGATGGAATGAAGGGGCTCGCTTGCACGATACGCTCTTCCCTCCAGTCTGAAGTGCAGCTTCCCCCCACCCTCCCGGCTTCATCCCTTGAGTGGATACCACTAACTCCTTTACAGCTTGCTTCAGATCTAAACGTTGTTGTTTTGTTGTTGTTGTTTTCTTTGTTTGTTTTTTGGCCAAGCTGCGTGGCATGTGGGATCTTAGTGCCCCCACCAGGGATTGAACCTGTGCCCCCTGCATTGGAAGCAGAGAGTCTTAACCACTGGACCACCAGGGAAGTCCCAAATGTTGTTGTTGTTTTTGATAATCTGTCCAGGACTCTTGGAGATATGTCAATGTCTGCATCTCCTTTGTGTTGGGGCCACTGCGCACAAGTCACACTAAGGACAGTGTATTCTGACCTCAGGGCCTTTGCACTTGCTGTGCCCTCCACTGGCCCACTCTCCTCCACCTTCTTATCCTTGAGCACTTGGCTTCAATGCCTCTTCCTCAGACTATCCTGACACCCTGACTCAGTTAGCACACACACCCAACACCTACTCCCCTGTCTCTACTGTTGTCAAGTCCCCGCCCTCCCCCCCAAGGAAATCCCACGAAAACAGGTCTGGGTGGACAACAAATGTCCACTCGATGGGGTCAGGAGGGGGGCAGGCGGTTAGCATTACTTCTGACAAGCACGGTCAGTGAAGGGAGGTGTGCAGCAGATTGGTACATGCCGTGAGGAGAGCCTGAGGTGGGAGGCATCAGGAGGTGGGGATCAGGAGCTAATGGCCTGGAGCTACGGAGTGTGGACTCGATCTGGAGGTTGACAGGTTTGGAGGATAGGGTCCAAGCTGTGTTTTTACAAGATCAGTCTGGAAAAAAGCAAGTCACAGACAGATCTATATTGTCTGTCTCTCTATATCTATTATTATTATTATTATTTTGGCTGCACGGCATGTGGGAATCTTAGTTTCCAGACCAGGGATCGACCCCACGCCACCTGCAGTGGAAGTGCAGAGTCTTAACCATTGGACCGCCAGGGAAGTCTCATTTCTATATCTATTTATATCTATCTGTATATCCATTTAACTACATCTATCCATCTATTTATCTGTATCTCTATCTATCCATTTATTTTTATCTATCTACCTATCTGTATATCTATCCATTTATCTCTATGTATCCATCTATCTGTATCTCTATCCATCCATTAATTTTTATCTATCATCAATCTATCTATCACACTATATCTTGATACAAAACTACAAGTGCTTTTGGTTGCTACTCACCAAGAAGAAATAATTCTGGCACCCACAGGAACAAACTTAAGAATGGTATCTTCCGGGGATGGTTGCCCTGGGAAATTATTAACTTCTACTTTACTGAATTCATCTTTAAAAATTAAAAGCTAGTAAAGAGTTTGTAATCAGGAAAACAGTATTTACCTAAATAACCATTCTGATGAAGGCATGGATGATTGTTGATGGAGGGTTAGCCTACATTGAGGGGGACACCGCCCCCCCCCCCCGGTGGCTGGTATGGTCGGGTCAGCCCTCCAGGATGGCTGTTTAAAGGTGGTTGAGCCAGGGGGCTTTGCAGCCATCTGCCTGAGTTCAAATTCCAGCTCCTCTGTTGTTATTTGGCTGTGTGACTGTGGGCTAGGGGCTTTACCTCTCTGTGCTTTATTTCTTCATCTTTAACACGGGTGATGTTACAGTTATTCAGTACAGAGTGTCATGTGCACCAAAAGTCCTGCCACAGATGGAACATGCAGAAGAGGACCTTGTTCATAGCCAGCACCCCCTATAAGCTAGCTGCCACTGCTTGTTATTATTACATCACTATTATGTGTATTATTATTATAGACTAGGGCAGTGGCAATTTGGATAAACTGAACATGTTTAAGAGGCAGAAATAAGAAGTTGGGGGACCAACTCATCCCAGTTTGCCAGGGACTTTCCTGATTTTAGCATAGGAAGTCCCACATCCCAGGAACCCTCTCAGTCTTGGGTAAACCAGAAGGATAGTTGGTCACCCTAAGATAAATCTTGGGACCCAGTGGTTAGAGGGAGGAATCTCTGGCAACTTCCAGCTTTCAGGTCTGGAGAATGAGAACCTAGACCCAAGGAAGAAACTCAGGGAGATGAACCATTTTTGGGGAAGTGGACAAACCTTAGCGTGGGTACATTGAATTTGAGGGGCCTCTTGCTTGTCTGGGTGGGAGAAGATGGGTTTCCCTGTGGGGATCACGGGACAGAGGTCCCAGTATCTTATTCTGAAATATTTCGAACACACGGCGAAGTTGAAAGAATTGTCCAGCGAACACCCACACACTTGCTCTTAGATACTGCAATTAAGATTTGCATATATTTGCTTTAATATCTGTCCATCCGTTCACTCATCCATCTTACTCTTTACCTATTTTAATATGTTGTGGACATCTGCACACTTCCCTGCCAAGGCTTCAGTGCTCATACCATTAACTAGAATTCGATATTTGTTTACAGTTCTTTTCTCTGATGTGAAATTTACATACAATGATATGTACAAGCCTTAAGTGTACACTGGGCAAGTTCTGATAAACCTCAGCTACAGTCATGAAAGAAATAACTTACTCAACCCCCGTGAGATTCAAAACAAAAAATAGAAGTAAATGGAGGCAGCTCTGGTTCTGCTACTTGCAAAGCTCTGTGACCTGGAGTGAGTGTCTTAACCTTTTTGGGCTTCAGCTTCTCATCTCTAAAATGGGAAGAGTAAGGGTGCCTGTCTGAGATCTGATTGTGGTTGTCGTGGTTACTGAACACGTGAATTCGTGTAGAAATACTGAGGAGTGCCTGGCATGTAAGGAGTGCCTTGAGGGACTTCCCTGGTGGCCCAGTGGGTAAGACTCCCATGCTCCCAATGCAGGGAGCCCGGGTTTGATCCCTGGTCGGGGAACTAGATCCCGCAGGTGTGCCACAACTAAGAAGTCTGCATGCTGCAACTAAGAGTATACATGCTGCAACTAAAGATCCTGCATGCCTCAGCGAAGATCCTGTGTGCCGCAACTAAGACCCGACGCAGCCAAAATAAATGAATAAATAAATATTAAAAAGAAATTTAAAAAGTGCCTTGAAAACACTCACTTATAATATTACCCAGTTGGAACAGTGAAAAGAATTACTCTTGGTGGAAGAAGAAATAAAGAGGTAAGTATATTGCTGAAAAATTTCAAAGATGGCCAACAGAGGAACCTAAGCATGGGATCTACACTGGTGTGGAAGGCAGGTGGAAGGAAAGGGCGGCTGTGAGCTAAATCCTGATCCACTGCTGCAGAAAATCAGCAGATGAGAGCTCCCTTCACCTGTGGGTGATTAGAGGGAGAGGAGCATATTCAGTATTCAGAATCGTGGAGATGCCCAGAGAGAAAGCTAAGAATTCATGCCCTGCAAAAGGTCTCATTTGTTTTAATCATGTGCATGTGCTTTTGTATTTTTTTTAACGTGCTTTTGTATTTTAATTTAACTGTAATTTGAAAAACATAGACAAGATTCTGACACCTGCTCCAAATGGATGAACCTTGAAGACATTATTATACTCAGTGAAATAAGCCAGCCAGCAAAGGTCTGTATGATTCCACTTCTACAAGGTCCCTAGGGTGGTCAGATTCATAGGGACAGAAAGTTGGATGGTGGGTGCCTGGGGCTGGGGGAGGGGGAATGGGGTGGTGTTTAATGAAGACAGTTTCAGTTTTGCAAGATGAAAAGAGTTCTGGAGATGGATGGTGGTGATGGTTACACAACAATGTGAATGTATTTAATGCCACTGAACTGTACACCGAAAAATGGTGACGATGGTAAATTTTATGTTATTTGTATTTTACCAAAGTTGAAAAAAAAAAACAGAAAAGCACAGAAGATAATCCTAAAACACCCCTGTACCATCACATGAAAAAGCAAATGGTGTAATTGCTTCAGATATACATTTTCCTTTTTATGAAAGAAAAAAAAAACCCAGTAGAGATAAAGTTGAAGTCCTTTCCCGCTTGTAATTTCAATTCAAAAAATCCTAAATAAGTCTCCTTCCCATTCTGGTCCTCTGCTTTGGAGGGAACAAAAGTTACCAGATTTTTGTGTCTCCTTCCAAAGCTGGTTAATTGATTTCAGGATGGTAACTTGTTTTTTCTTTCTTAATTTATTTATTTTTAATTTTTGCCTGCGTTGGGTCTTTGTTGCTGCGCGCAGGCTTTCTCTAGTTGCCGCGAGCGGGGGCTACTCTTCATTGAGGTACGCGGGCTTCTCATTGCGGTGGCTTCTCTTTGTTGCGGAGCACTGTTTCTAGGCGTGCGGGCTCAGTAATGTGGCTCGCGGGCTCTAGAGCGCAGGCCCAGTAGTTGCGGCGTAGGGACTTAGTTGCTCCGCGGCATGTGGGATCTTCTGGGACCAGGTCTCGAACCCGTGTCCCCTGCATTAGCAGGCAGATTCTTAACCACTGCGCCACCAGGGAAGCCCTGGGCTGCTGACTTTAAGTTGAAAAGTCATATGATAATTTGGCTGAATTAAGAAGCAGTATCAGAATGTTTAAAAGAACATATTTCAAACTCCTATTTATATGTTTAATTTTTAGATTTGTAACAACGCTAAGGACTTCAGAAGCATTTGCTTGGTGGAGGGATTTAAGAGTAAAGAATCAAATATAACACTTCTATAAATGCCATCTGCAATATTTAAGAGATTTCAACCCACTACATTTCTAAATGGACCCAAATATGTATCCAATGACCTCTCTGAAAGTGATGGTCCATTTTGCCAGGTGTATAAGTAACATAATAGCTGTAATTGGAACCGAAGACTTAAGAGAAACTCTGATTTTAAAGGTATAATTTAAATTGACTGTGTACTTGGAAAGTAACCACAAAGATGGATTTTTCTAGGCACCAAAGCTGCCCCAAATACAGACACCGTCGTGAGTTTGTTTGATTTGAGGAACGCAAAGACCAGTGTGGCTGGAGCAGAGGGAGCGAGGGGAAAAGAGGGAGGAAACGAAGGCAGGGAGGTAAGGGGTGCGTGCGAGTGCTTTGGGGGCTGCAGGGAAGAGGGTTTTTATCCCCAGGGAGGTGGGCGCCGCGGAGAATTCTGAGCAGAGGTGGGACTAATCAACAGGTTTTGCATAATTTCCGCCAGCTGTTGGGCTGTGGACCACAGCTACTTGGTGAGTGCTGCCGGTGGGAAAAACCGGATCCTGTTGGTTTCCCCCAAACCCGGTAAACAAAGTCTTAAAATCTTGACCTCGGAAGCTCCCCCGGGACCCCCAGCAGGGGCCAGAATGCCGGGCGCCTTTCTCAGACTCTTGACCTGTCCACTGCTGCTTCCGCGTGGGCAAATCCTGAACTGCAGCAACGTCCTGCAAACCGTGTTTCCTTTTTCGTGCGCAAAGGCCCCCTTGTGCGGGGTGTGGAGGGTCGGGCAATGGATCCAGCCAAGGTCTGCCCCCCCTTGCCCCCGCAGAAGCTCCCAGGGGGAGGGATGAGTGAGCTACACGGGGATTCAGATGTTTGCAGGATAATCTGATGAGCAGCCTGCGTCTCAGAAATGGGAAACGTCTATCCTTTCTCCGTTGACTGTTATTGAGTCTTAAAAAAAAATCAGTTGGGCATATTTTTGTGGGTCTATTTCTGGGTTCCCTATTCTACTCCATTGTTTTAGGTATCTATCCTTTTACCAGTACCACCATATCTTGATTTCTGTAGCTGTACAGTAAGCCTCAACATTGGGCAGAGTGATCCCTTCCATTTTATACTTTTTCCAAAATTGCTTTCAGCTATTCTGTGACCTGTGCCATTCCATATAAATCTTAGAACAAGTTTGTCTATGTCTATGCAAAATCTTGCTGGAATTTTGACAGAAATTACTTTAAACTTATCTATCAAGGGGAGAATTGTCATGTTTACTATGTTGAGTCTTCTAATCCATGGACATGGTATGTCTCTTCATTTATTTAGATCTTTGATTTCGTCAGCATTTTGTAATTTTCAGGATACATATCCTGTACATGTTTTGTTAGATTTACACCTAAGTATTTAATCTTCTTTGTTGCAATTGTTAATGGTATTCTTTTTAAATTTTGGATTCCATTGGCTCACTTAAATTTAAAAAAAATATTTTAAAATTGAAGTATAGTTGATGTACAACATTATGTAAGTTACAGGTGTACAGTATAGTGATTCACATTTTTTAAAGGTTATATTCCATTTATAGTTATTATAAAATATTGGCTATGTCCCCTCTGTTGTACAATGTGTCTTTGTAGTATATTTTATTTTATTTATTTATTATTATTTTTTGGCTGTGCTGCGTGGCTTGTGGGATCTCAGTTCCCCAACCAGGGATTGAACCTGGGCCATAGCGGTGAAAGCCCAGAATCCTAACCACTAGGCCACCAGGAAACTCCCACCTTGTAGTATATTTTATACATAATAGTTTGTACCTCTTAATTTTTCCTTGGGCATCTGCAGTCACTTTCTAAATTCCGCCATATATCTGGTTGCCTGTGAGTATTGTAATCCTTAAATCAAAAAGGTGAAAAAGGGAAAAAGAAAGAAACAAACAAAAAACACAGATACCGTTCCTTAAAATCTCCTGGAAGCCACTTCGGCTGGTAGGGGTTGAAACAATGCTAGCCAGCCTCAGTATCTGCACCTCAGTGATCAAAAGCAGTAATCAGCCATCAGAACATAGAACTCAGATAATTGGAGGACAAGGTCTTTTTGTTCCACCCTGGGTCTAGAAGCCACACCTGGCATAGGTGCCACTGTCTCCAAAGCTGTTGGCCATGGACTGAGTGGTGGGGGATGGGTAGTCACTCTTGCACTAAAGGCTGAAATTGACTGAAATTGCTGCAGTGGAGTAGCCAAGATTCCCCATGGAAACCACGAATTCAAATAAGACTCCATCGTTTCAAAAGAGTTAACTTCGGAGAGTTTGTGGCAGTACAGTTGTTGTCTATGTGGGGAATCAGGTACCTGGTGCTTCCTTCTCCACCATCATCCCTGACATCATTTTCTACACAGCTGCTTTTTCTTTTCCTTTGGCCTGCCACTCGGCTTTCGGGATCTTAGTTCCACGACCAGGACCAGGGATCGAACCCAGGCCCCCTGCCGTGGAAGCGCGGGAGTCCTAACTACTGGACGGCCAAGGAATTCCCTACACAGCTGCTTTGAATGTCCCAATATCTCAAAGAATCTCCACTCCAGCGTCTCCTCCAGAATTTGGGCAGTCTATGGTATGTCTAAACTCCATAACCTCTTGCCCCAGATATTTGTGGGTCTCTAGTCTGCTGTGCAGCTTTACGAGCAGTGCCTGCTGCTTTTCCTACCTGACAGCTGAGTTAGGCTCAAGAGAGACCAGCGCCTTGCACCTGTCCTCCTAGCATCTCCCAAACAGGTTAGAACAGACTTACACAACAATTAGTGGGTAAGGTCTGCTTTGCTCCCTACAGTTCAAGGGCCAGGTTCCTAAAACTGGGCAATGGGCTACTGTCACAGCTCAAAGGGAAGAGAGGCAGAGGCCACAGTAGAGAGGGAAGATGTCTCTCAGAGACAGAACTGGCCAACACAAGGGATCAAAGACCCCATCAAGAGACTGGTCCAGTAGAGGTGAGGTCTGTCTGAATTCAAACTCCCTTGGCACCTAAGACTGGCAAAAAATGTCTAGACTTAAGGGAGTTGGAGGATGGGCTTTGTAAAAAAAAATTATTTTGTTCAAATATAGTTGATTTACAATGTTGTGTTAATTTCTGGTGTACAGCAAAGTGATTCAGCTATATATACACACACACACACACACATTCTTTTTCATATTCTCTTCCATTGTGGTTTATCACAGGATATTGAATATAGTTCCCTGTGCTATATAGTAGGACCTTGTTGTTTATCTGAGGATGGTGTTATAGCATCTACAGTCCAGTCAGAAGAGACAAGCCATCTTTGTTATATTAATGAGGAGGATTTAGACTTCCCTGGTGGCGCAGTGGTTAAGAATCTTCCTGCCAATGCAGGGGACACGGGTTTGATCCCTGGTCTGGGAAGATCCCATATGCCATGGAGCAACTAAGCCCGTGCACCACAACTACTGAGCCCGAGTGCTGCAACTAGTGAAGCCCGTGGGCCTAGAGCCTATGCTCTGCAACAAGAGAAGCAACCGTAATGAGAAGCCCATGCACTGCAATGAAGACCCAATGCAGCCAAAAAAAAAAAAAAAAAAAAAGGGATTTGATATAAAAATTATTGGCCAGTTTTTTAAAAAATTTTAGTTTTATTGGAGTATAGTTGATTTACAATGTTGTGTTAGTTTCAGGTGTACAGCAAAGTTATTCAGTTATACATATACATATATCCATTCTTTTTTTTTTTTTTTTTTTTTTTAAATAAATATATTTATTTATTTATTTATTTTTGGCTGTGTTGGGTCTTCGTTTATGTGCGAGGGCTTTCTTTAGTTGCGGCGAGCGGGGGCCACTCTTCATCGCGGTGCGCAGACCTCTCACTATCTTGGCTTCTCTTGTTGCGGAGCACAGGCTCCAGACGCGCAGGCTCAGTACTTGTGGCTCACGGGCTCAGTTGCTCCGTGGCATGTGGGATCCTCCCAGACCAGGGCTCGAACCCGCGTCCCCTGCATTGGCAGGCAGACTCCCAACCACTGCGCCACCAGGGAAGCCCCATATATCCATTCTTTTTTAGATTCTTTTCTCATATAGGCTATCACAAAATATTGAGTAGAGTTCCCTGCGCTATATAGTAGGTCCTTGTTGGTTACCAATCTTATGTATAGTATAGTAGTAGTATCTTATATCTATCTATCTATATATAGTTTCAATTTTAGAAACGTGGAAGATGGGTCCTGTGGGGTTGGAACACAGAATCCTGAGAGAGGGAGAGAGGGGTGCAGCTTGACTGGTGCTTGTTTCTCTGAGGAGCCTCAACGAGGCTGGTTCTGCGAGTGATGAGAAAACTACCAGCTGGAGTTAGCAGCTGATGCTAGGAGGACGTGCCTCTGCCAGGGTGAAACCAGAAACTGGAAGAATCAAGTCCCTTCTCCCGCCTACAGCATTTCAGGCTCTCTATCACCCTCTATTGGTAGCCTCTAAAAGGGAGCCTGCACTAAGGCAGAAACATGGTTTGCTGAGACCCAGTTCCAGCAACACACACAAAAATCTGTAGGGATGAGATTGAAGCTGAGAGACAGTAGCTTAATAAGTGATTCCCACTCTGCTTGAAGGATACAACCCCCCGAGGAGGTGGTAAAGCACAAATTTTCAGGTGCTGCTGAAAATTTGTGTTACAAATGACCTGCTCAATTCAGTAAAAACTCGTATGTGTACTGTCTTTTGTAAGAAGAGCATCCATCTGATCTTTTTAGCCCCTTTCCTTTCCCTGGTAAAAGGTCCCCTCTCCTAAAGTCTAATGGCTACCCCTGAGTTAGCCCCAGGATACCAGGTGACAGGTAAGAGAAAGGAAGTAGAAGTTGAGGCAAAGGTCTCCCCAGAGATGTTTGTGAGCCATGCACACCTGGGGCCAGTGCCCCAGGTAATGCCCATCTGGGGCAATGCCCATCCCAGTGAAGCCTCTGTGAAAATAAGGAACACTGCAAGGAGATGAACCTAGGGTAGAGTTCTGCCCACAGAAGAGGAATAGGTTCAGGAAAAGGAGACCAAGCATCCCGGGGGTAAAGGAGATCCTGGAAATAAGAGTGAGGAGGCAGAATGTTGAAGCAGAGAGTAGGTTTCCAGAGAGACAAAGGCTAGGGCTCCAGAAGGAGGAATAGCGGGGTCCTGTGGTGTGGGGGATGGAAGACCAGAGTGGAAGGAGTTATGTAAGATGGAAGAGCAGGGTCCCGATTGGATAGAATAGTAGGGAAGAGGAGAGCCACTGGGTTTCAGAGAAGATGAATGGGATCTAGAACAGGAACAAGTTAACTGTAGTACGTTTTAAAAAGTACTACAAAGCTACAATAACCAGGACAGTGTGGTACTGGCATAAGTTTAGACATATGGATCAATGAGACAGAACTGAGAGTCTAGAAATAATCCCCTACATTTATGGTCAATTGATTTTCAACAAATGGCCCAAGAAGATTCCATGGGGAGGGACTTCCCTGGTGGCCCAGTGGTTGAGAATCCACCTTCCAATGCAGGGGACGTGGGTTTGATCCCTGGTCAGGGAACTAAGATCCCACATGCCAACTCAGCCCATGCACCACAACTAGAGAGAAGCCTGTGAATGGCAATGAAGAGCCTACAGGCTGCAATGGAAGATCCCGTGTGCTGCAACTAAGACCTGATGCAGCCAAAAATAAATAAATAAATATTAAAAAAAAAAAAAGAAAGGAAGTCTATTCCACAGGGTGCTGGGGACAGTTGTATATGGACTGGTAAAAAAGATGAACTGAGACTCCCTACCTCACACCATACATTAAAATTAACTCATGCTGAAACGTTGAAAAGTAAAAATATAAATTTAGTAGCAGACGTAGGAGAATATCTTTGTGACTGAGGGGTGGAGAAGGAATTTGTGTGTGTGTCTGTGTGTGTGTGTGTGTGTGTGTGTTTAAAGACCAAAAAGAAACATCCTAATGCAAAAACCCCTGATGCTGTCATAGAGCCACTGTGAAGAACCCAACCCATATGTTCTCTACCTTGTGTTTGAACTGCTACACACTAATTTTGGTGCATGTGCCTTTTGCAGTCCCCCAATTCCCCACCAAAATGTGGTTTCTCAGAGCTTACCTCCAGCTCTATACCTACAGGTTTCTTACCTCTTCCCTGGATTTGTTTGATAATTTCTTACAGGAATGATCATTCCTGACTTTTTTTCCCATCATGGTAATGTGAACGTTTATTTTTGTCTGAAATCTTTTATAAACATTTAAATCAACACAATAGTCAACTATTTAACTGCTGCAATCTGTAGACATATACAAAAGCCGTAAATAAACATCCCCCCGCGACGTAGTTGGATACACTGTCTTTTCTCTAAATACCTCTCTGGGAACAAATAAACATAACATTATTCCTGGGGCAGTTAATGTGAGGAGTGAGGAGAAGTGCATCTTACAGTGTGGTATTTTATCCTTTGGGTATGGCGAAGTGTCCTCTGATATTAGTGTGTGTGAGTGTGTGTGTGTTTAATTTTCAAAAGAAACAGGATCATTTACTCATTTGTTATACTCATTCATCTTGTCTTATTTTCCAAACATGTCCATTTTCTCTGATGGAAAGTGCTACAGCTTTTACGAGTGGATTAAAGGTGTTTTAATTAATGACCGTCTGATGTTTTGACTCCTTTATTTTAACCGTGGGTTTCAGCATCCAGCTCATGATGGTTTAATGTCTGGTACTTTTAATTAATAAATGATAGGGAAACCCTAATATTTTCAAAATTCAAAGTCCAAAATCTGTCTTTTGATTGTAGCATTGAATCTATGAACATTTAAAGTAAACATTTTACTTTAAATAAGGAGGGACTTAACTTCTGTCACATTGCTATTTGTCCTCTACATGTCTTATCATTGTTTTTTATCCCTCATTTCCTGCCTTACTGTATTCTTGGTGTTTAGTTGATTTTTTTTGTAGTATAATGTTTAAGTTTCTTTCTTATTCCCGTTTGTGCATATTTTATAGCTATTTTCTTTTTGGTTGCCATGGGGGTTACATTTATCATCCTGAAGTTATAGCACTCTAATCTGAATTTATGCCAGCTTGATTTCAATAACATACAAAACTCTGCTTTTTTACAGCTTCATTCCCCACCCCTTTCAGTTGTAGATGTCACAAAATTACATCTTTATACATTGTATGTCAAAAATATAAATTAATAATTTAAAAATGCATTAACCTCTTTGGACTTCCTTGGTGGCGCAGTGGTTAAGAATCCGCCTGCCGATGCAGGGGACACGGGTTCGAGCCCTGGTCCGGGAAGATCCCACATGCCTTGGAGCAACACAGCCCGTGCGCCACAACTACTGAGCCTGTGCTCTAGAGCCCAGGAGCCACAACTACTGAAGCCCGTGTGCCTAGAGCCCCTGCTCCGCAACAAAATAAGCCACTGCAGTGAGAAGCCCATGCACCACAATGAAGAGTAGCCCCTGCTCTCCTCAACTAGAGAAAGCCCGTGCAGCAACAAAGACCCAAAGCAGCCAAAAATAAATAAATAAATTTATACTAAAAAATGCATTAGCCTCTTAAATTATGTAAAAAACAAAATGCAGAGTTACAAACTAATGTTACAATAACAGTAGCTTTTAGACTAATATTTGCTTTTTAAAATGTATTAGTTTTTTTTTGTGTTTTTTTTTTTAATGTTGAAAAAATAAACTTGATTCTCTTTAACTATTGATGTGTGGAGAAAGACATGTCCTTGATAAAGGATGGTCAACTTTTGCATTTTCTTTATTTAGGGCAGCATTTCTCAAACCTCAGGTTTTTTTTTTTTTAATATTTATTTATTTATTTATTTGGTTGTGCTGGGTCTTAGTTGCGGCAGGTGGGCTCCTTAGCTGTGTCGTGTGAACTTGTAGTTGCGGCATGCACGTGGGATTTAGTTCACTGACCGGGCCCCCTGCATTGAGAGTGCGCAGTCTTAATCACTGCGCCACCAGGGAAGTCCCAAACCTCAGTTTTTGTTTTTTGTTGTTGTTTTAGAATTACCTTCACATTATTTACCATTGTCTCATCTTATAAATATTTTTAAAATTTTATTTTATTGTGGTAAAACACTTACCATGACATCTACCCTCTTAACAGGTTTTTAAGTTACAGTCTTCTTATTGGTAGGCACAATGTTGTACTACAGATCTCTTGAACTCATTCATCTTGCATAACTGAAATTTTATACCCATTGATTAGCAACCCCCTTCCCCCCTCCCCTCCAGCCCCCAGCAGCCACTATTCTATTCGTTGTTTCTGTATGTTTGACTATTTTAAATATCTCATATAAATGGAATCTTGCAGTATTTGTCCTTCTGTGACTGGCTTATTTCTCTTAGCCTAACATCCTCAAGGTTCAGCCATATTGCTGTATATTGCAGGATTTCTTTCTTTTTTATGGCTAAGCAATGTTGCATTTTATGTATATGCCACAGTGTTTTTATCCATTCACCTGTTGATGGGCATTTAGTTTGTTTTGACATCTTGGTTATTGTGAATAGTGCCACAGTGAACATGGGAGCTCTATCTCCTTGAGATCCTGATTTCAATTCTTTTGGATAAATACCCAGAAGTGAGCTTGTAGTTTTATTTTTAAAAAATTTTATATATCACACTCATATAATTTTTATATAAGAAAAGTGTGTTGAAATATCTGAACAAAATTTTTCTTTATTTTCAGAAACTTCTGATTTCCTTCAATTTATCTAAACATAGGCACTCATAGATCTATTTTATGAAACATAGAGGATAAACCATAACGGAAAAGAATATAAAAAAAGGAATGTGTATATGTGTATAACTGAGTCACTTTGCTGTACAGCAGAAATCAGCACAGCATTGTAAATCAACTATGCTTCAATAAACAAACAAACAAACATAGAGGGAAAGCTGTCTTAGTAAAGTTACATTGCAACATAATATTCAGGAAGCCGTTTCATAAACATGCAAAAGAGCTTAGTATTTTCTCAAATTTCAGGACTTTCATTTTCATTCTTGAAGTAAGCTGTAATGGCTGGAACTGAAAAGCTCTTAATACACAAGAAAAGAAAAAAAAATGGTTACATGGTTTCTTTTAAATAGATTTTAAGCACAAGTAATAAAATTGTATATTATTGGGTTTCCTAATGTTGAGACATTAATGAATTTGTAGGATACATTTTACTTATTTACGGTGTTTTATTATGGAAAAATGTGTATTTGTTTTATTAAAGTAGGGCTGGATGGGGAAGCAGCTGGGGAGATAGGACCATAGCCCTTGCATAAAGTGCTATGTTGATACGAGGCAGAATAAAATGTAAGAAAATGGCTAGGCTTTTGAAATCTGACAGATATGAATTTAAAGCCAAAATTTCAGGAATGCCATTTACAAGCTATTTGAACTTGGCACGTTCCTCAGCCTCCTCGAGACTGCTTTTTATTCTATCCTAATAGCAGTACGTATTTCACAGGGCTGTTGAAGGATTAATGACTGTGCTAAGTACTTAGTTAACTTAGTTAACTTAATAACCTGGTAAGTAGGAAGCACATAGTGAATGTTAGATATTATTATTGTTGTTTTCATTGACCAGTAATTACCAACATATTTTTAAAAATTAATTAATTAATTAATTAATTTATAGCTGTGTTGGGTCTTCTCTGCGCGAGGGCCTTCTCCAGTTGCGGAGAGCGGGGGCCCCTCTTCATCGCGGTGCACGGGCCTCTCACTGTCGTGGCCTCTCTTGTTGCGGAGCACAGGCTCGAGCTGCGCAGGCTCAGTAATTGTGGCTCACGGGCCCAGTTGCTCCGCGGCATGTGGGATCTTCCCAGACCAGGGCTCGAACCCGTGTCCCCTGCATTGGCAGGCAGATTCTCAACCACTGCGCCACCAGGGAAGCCCCCTTACCAACATATTTTGCCTTAAGTAGTACTACTATATTAGGTCTGTGTCTTCCTTATGTTTTTCCCCCTTGCTCCAGCTCTTATTATTTATTTATTTCCCAATCATTTTTAAAATTTGACGTGTAGTTGATCTACTATATTGTATTAGCTTCAGGTGTACAACATAGTGATTCAAAAATTTTATAGATTATACTCCATTTAAAGTTATTATAAAATATTGGCTATATTCCCTGTGCTATACGTGGTAGTTCTACTTTTAATTTTTGAGGAACTCCCATACTATTTTCCATAGTGGCGACACCATTCTGTGTTCCCACCAACAGCATACAGGTGTTCCAATTTCTCTACACCCTTGCCAACGCATGTTGTCTTTTTGTGTCGGTTCTGCAAATCATGTAGAAAACAAAAAGTGGAGTTATAAGCCAATGTTACATTAAAGCTAGCATTTATAGTCACCCATGTATTTACTTTTACTGAGATCTTTATCTCTTCATACAGCTTCAAATTACTATCTGGTATCCTTTCATTTCAGCCTACAGGACTCTCTTTAGAATTTCTTGCAAGACTGGACTAGTGGTAATGAACTCCCTCAGCTTTTGTTTATCTGAGAATGTCTTAATTTCTTGCTCACTTTTGAAGGACAGTTTTGCTGGATAAAGGATTCTTTGTGAACAGTTTTTTTGTTTTAGTATTTTGAATGTATCAGTCCTCTGCTTTCTGGCCTCCAAAGTTTCTGATGAAAAATCTGCTGATAATCTTACTGGGGATCCCTTGTAGGTGATGAATCACTTCTCACTTGCTGCTTTCAAAATTCTCTGTCTTTGGTTTTTGACAGTTTGATTATAATGTGTCATGGTGTGAGTCTCTTTGAGTTCATCTTATTTGAAGTTTCTTGATGTTTATACTCATGTCTTTTATTGCATTTGGGAAGTTTTCAGCCATTATTTCTTCAAATATTCTTCCTTCCCCCTTTTTCTCTTCTCCTTATGGGTCTCCCACAATGTGTATATTTGTCCATTTGATGGTGTCCCACAGGTTCCTTAGGCTCTGTTCACTTTTTAAAAAATAATTAATTTTTGGCTCTCTTGGATCTTCGTTGCAGCGAGCGGGGGCTACTCTTCGTTGCCGTGCACAGGTTTCTTATTGTGGTGGCTTCTCTTGTTGCAGAGCATGGGCTCTAGGCACGTGGGCTTCAGTAGTTGTGCCATTTGGGCTCAGTAGTTGTGGCTTGCAGGCTCTAGAGCACAGGCTCAGTGGTTGTGGTGCAATGGCTTAGTTGCTCAGTGGCATGTGGGATCTTCCCAGACCAGGGATCGAACCTGTGTCTCCTGCATTGGCAGGCGGATTCTTAACCACTGCACCACCAGGGAAGTCCCAGGCTCTGTTCACTTTAATTCAATTTTATTTTTTTCTGTTCTTCAGACTCAATAATTTTCATTTTTCTACCTCCAGTTTTGCTGATTCTCTCTTCCGTCTGTTCAATTATGGCTTTGGATCTCTCTCAGAAAATTTTTATTGCAGTTTTCATACTTTTCAGCTCAAGAATTTCTTTTTTCCCCCTAGGTTTATTTTTTCCCATCTTCATTGACAAATGAAGTATAATTGACAAATGAAAATTGTAATCAGAATTTCTTTTCTTTTTTAAATTGAAGTATGGTTGATATACAATATTATATTAGTTACAAGTATACAGTATAGTGATTTACAATTTTTAAGATTATATTCCATTTATAGTTATTATAAAATATTGGCTATATTCCCTGTGTTGTTCAATATATTCTTGTAACTTATTTTATACAGAATAGTTTGTACCTCTTAATCCCCTACCCCTATGTTGTCCCTCCCCATTTCCCTCTCCCCACTGGTAACAATTAACTTGTTCTGTATATCTGTGACTCTGTTTCTTTTTTGTTATATTCACTACTTAGCTTTATTTTTTAGTTTCCACGTATGAGTGATATCGTACTGTATTTGTCTTTCTCTGTCTGACTTATTTAACTTAGCATGATACCCTGCAAGTCCATCCATGTGATGTGTATATATATATCACACCTTCTTTATCCTCTTCATCCATTCACCTGTTGATGGACACATTTAGGTTGCTTCCATATCTTGGCAATTGTAAATAATGCTGCTATGAACCTTGGGGTGCCTGTATGTAACCAGAATTTCTTTTTTTTAAAAAATATTTTTGAGAATTTTGAGATATTTATTTATTTATTTATTTTTATTTTTTTGGCTGCGTTGGGTCTTTGTTGCTGCACGCGGGCTTTCTCTAGTTGTGGTGAGCGGGGGCTACTCTTCATTGCGTTGCACGGGCTTCTCAGTGCAGTGGCTTCTCTTCTTGTGGAGCATGGGCTCTAGGTGTGCGGGCTTCAGTAGTTGCAGCACCGGGCTCAGTAGTTGTGGCACGTGGGTTCTAGGCTGCACAGGCTTCAGTAATTGTGGCATGCAGGCTCAGTAGTTGTGGCTCGTGGGCTCTAGAGCACAGGCTCAGTAGTTGTGGCGCACAGGCTTAGTTGCTATGAGGCACGTGGTATCTTCCTGGACCAAGGATCGAACCCGTGTCCCCTGCATTGGCAGGCAAATTCTTAACCACTGCGCCACGAGGGAAGTCCCTTTTTGGTTTCTTTTTAAAAAAATTTTTTTAAAAATAGATCTTTATTGGAGTATAATTGCTTCACAATACTGTGTTAATTTCTGTTGCACAACAAAACGAATCAGCCATATGCATACGCATGTCCCCGTATCCCCTCCCTCTTGAGCCTCCCTCCCATCCTCCCTATCTCACCCCTCTAGGTCATTGTAAAGCCCAGAGCTGATCTCCCTGTGCTATGCTGCTGCTTCCCACCAGCCAACTATTCTACACTCGGTAGTGTGTATATGTCAATGCTGCTCTCCCTTCGCCCCAGCTTCGCGCTCCCACCCCATGTCATCAAGTCCATTCTCTGTCTACCTCTTTATTCCTACCCTGCAACTAGGTTCATCAGTACCATTTTTTTTTTTTAGACTTCATATATATGCGTTAGCAGACGGTATTTGTTTTTCTCTTTCTGACTTACTTCACTCTGTATGACAGACTCTAGGTCCATCCACCTCATTACAAATAACTCAATTTCGTTTCTTTTTATGGCTGAGTAATATTCCATTGTATATATGTGCCACATCTTCTTTATCCATTCATCTGTTGATGGACATTTAGGTTGGTTCCATGTCCTGGCTATTGTAAATAGTGCTGCAATGAATATTGTGGTACGTGACTCTTTTTGAATTATGGTGTTCTCAGGATATATGCCCAGTAGTGGGATTGCTGGGTCATATGGTAGTTCTATTTTTAGTTTTTTAAGGAACCTCCATACTGCTTTCCATAGTGGTTGTATCAATTTACATTCCCACCAACAGTGTAGGAGGGTTCCCTTTTCACCACACCCTTTCCAGCATTTATTGTTTCTAGCTTTTTTGATAATGGCCAATCTGACTGGTGTGAGGTGATACCCCATTGTAGTTTTAAAATTTATTTTATTTATTTTTATTTTTGGCTGTGTTGGATCCCTGTTGCTGTGAGTGGGCTCTCTCCAGATGTGGTGAGCGGGGCTACCCTTCATTGTGGTACGCAGGCCCCTCATTGTTGTGGCCTCTCTTGTTGTGGAGCATGGGCTCCAGGAGCGTGAGCTTCAATAGTTGTGGCACACAGGCTCAGTAGTTGTGGCTCGCAGGCTCCAGAGCACAGGCTTAGCAGCCGTGGCACACGGGCCCAGTTGCTTCACAGCATGTGGGATCCTCCCAGGCCAGGACTCGAATCCATGTCCCCTGCATTGGCAGATGGACTCCCAACCACTGCACCACCAGGGAAGCCCCCTCATTGTAGTTTTGATTTTCATTTCTCTAATAATTAGTGATGTTGAGCATCTTTTCATATGCTTCTTGGCCATCTGTATGTCTTCCTTGGTGAAATGTCTATTTAGGTCTTCCACCCATTTTTTAACTGGATTGTTTGGTTTTTTTGATATTGAGCTCCATGAGCTGTTTGTATACTTTGGAGATTAATCCTTTGTCTGTTGTTTCATTTGCAAATATTTTCTCCCATTCTGAGTGTTGTTTTTGTGTCTTGTTTATCATTCCTTTTGCTGTGCAAAAGCTTTTAAGTTTAATTAAGTCCCATTTGTTTATTTTTGTTTTTATTTCTGTTACTCTAGGAGGTGGGTCAAAAAAGATCTTGCTGTGGTTTATGTCAAAGAGTGTTCTTCCTATTTTTTCCTCTGAAAGTTTTATAGTGTCTGGTCTTACATTTAAGTCTTTAATCCATTTGGAGTTTATTTTTGTGTATGGTGTTAGAGAGTGTTTTAATTTCATTCTTTGACATGTAGCTGTCCAGTTTTCCTAGCACCACTTATTGGAGGGGCTGTCTTTTCTCCATTGTATATTCTTGCCTCCTTTATCAAAGATAAGGTGACCATAGGTGTGTGGGTTTACCTCTGGGCATTCTATCCTG
This sequence comes from Balaenoptera ricei, assembly GCF_028023285.1. Taxonomy (NCBI): domain Eukaryota; kingdom Metazoa; phylum Chordata; class Mammalia; order Artiodactyla; family Balaenopteridae; genus Balaenoptera; species Balaenoptera ricei. Next base: position 174,388,559 of record NC_082641.1, on the reverse strand, counting down.
TACCATTGATCTATATTTCTGTTTTTGTGCCAGTACCATATTGTCTTGATTACTGTAGCTTTGTGGTATTGTTTGAAGTTGGGGAGCCTGATTCCTCCAACTCTGATTTTCTTTCTCAAGATTGCTTTGGCTATTTGGGGTCTTTTGTGTTTCCATACAAATTGTAAGATTTTTTTGTTCTAATTCTGTGGAAAATGTCATTGGTAGTTTGATAGGGATTGCGTTGAATCTGTAGATTGCTTTGGGTAGTATAGTTATTGTCACAATATTGATTCTTCCAGTCCAAGAACATGGTATATTTCTCCATCTGTTTATGTTTTCTTTGGTTTTTTTCATCAGTGTTTTATAGTTTTCTTAATACAAGTCTTTTGCCTCCTTAGGCAGGTTTATTCCTAGGTATTTTATTCTTTTTGTTGCAATGGTAAATGGGAGTGTTTCCTTAATTTCTCTTTCTGATTTTTCCTTGTTGGTGTATTGGAATGCCAGAGATTTCTGTGCATTAATTTTGTATCCTGCAACCTTACCAAATTCATTGATTAGTTCTAGTAGTTTTCTGGTGGCATCTTTAGGATTTTCTATGTATAGTATCATGTCATCTGCAAACAGTGACAGCTTTACTTCTTCTTTTCCAATTTGGATTCCTTTTATTTCTTTTTCTTCTCTGATTGCCATGGCTAGGACTTCCAAAACTATGTTGAATAATAGTGGCGAGAGTGGACATCCTTGTCTTGTTCCTGATCTTAGTGGAAATGCTTTCAGTTTTTCACCATTGAGTATGATGCTTGCAGTGGGTTTGTCATATATGGCCTTTATTATGTTGAGGTAGGTTCCCTCTATGCCCATTTTCTGGAGAGTTTTTATCATAAATTGGTGTTGAATTTTGTTGAAAGCTTTTTCTGCATGTATTGAGATGATCATATGGTTTTTATTCCTTAATTTGTTAATGTGGTGTATCACATTGATTGATTTGTGTATATTGAAGAATCCTTGCATCCCTGGGATAAACTCCACTTGATCATGGTGTATGATCCTTTTAATGTGCTGCTGGATTTTGTTTGCTAGTATTTTTTGTTCAGTATTTTTGCATCTATGTTCATCAGTGACATTGGTCTATAATTTTCTTTTTTTGTGATATCTTTTTCTGGTTTTGGTATCAGGGTGATGGTGGCTTCATAGAATGAATTTGGGAGTGTTTCTCCCTCTGAAATTTTTTGGAAGAGTTTGAGAAGGATAGGTGTTAGCTCTTCTCTAAATATTTGATAGACTTCGCCTGTGAAGCCATCTGGTCCTGGACTCTTGTTTGTTGGAAGATTTTTAATTACGGTTTCAATTTCATTCCTTGTGATAGGTCCATTTATATTTTCTAATTCTTCCTGGTTCAGTCTTGGAAAATTGTACCTTTCCAAGAATTTGTTCATTTCTTTGTGGTTGTCCATTTTATGGGCATATAATTGTTTGTAGTAGTCTCTTATAATCCTTTGTATTTCTGTACTGTCTTTTGTGATTTCTCCTTTCTCATTTCTAATTTTATTGATTTGCATCCTCTCCCTTTTTTTCTTGATGAGTCTGGCTAAGGGTTTATCAATATTGTTTATCTTCTCAAAGAACCAGCTTTTAGTTTTTTTGAAATTTGCTATTGTTTTCTTCATTTCTATTTCATTTATTTCTGCTCTGATCTTTATGATTTCTTTCCTTGAACTGACTCTGGGTTTTCTTTGTTCTTCTTTCTCTAATTGTTTTAAGTGTAGGGTTAGATTGTTTATTTGAGATTTTTCTTGTTTCTTGAGGTGAGATTGACTTGCTATAAATTTCCCTCTTAGAACTGCTTTTGCTGCATCCCATAGGTTTTGGGTCGTTGTGTTTTTGTTGTCATTTGTTTCTATGTATTTTTAAAATTTCTTCTTTGATTTCTTCAGTCATCTCTTGGTTATTTAGTAGGGCACTGTTTAGCTTCCATGTACTTGTGTTTTTTACAGTTTTTTTCCTGTAATTGATTTCCGATCTTATACTGTTGTGGTCAGAAAAGATGCTTGATACGATTTCAATTTTCTTAAATTTTCCAAGGCTTGATTTGTGACCCAAGATGTGATCTATCTTGGAGAATGTTCCATGTGCACTTGAGAAGAAAGCGTATTCTGCCACTCTTGGGTGGAATGTTCTATAAATATCAATTAGATCTATCTGGTCTATTGTGTCATTTAAAGCTTGTGTTTCCTTATTTATTTTCATTTTGGATGATCTGTCCATTGCTGTAAGTGTGGTGTTAAAGTCCCCTACTATTATTGTGTTACTGTCGATTTCCCCTTTTATGGCTGTTAGCATTTGCCTTATGTATTGAGATGCTGCTATGTTGGGTGCATAAACATTTATAATTGTTATATCTTCTTTGATTGATCCTTTGATCATTATGTAGTGTCCCTCCTTATCTCTTGTAACAGTCTTTATTTTAAAGTCTATTTTATCTGATATGAGCATTGCTGCTCCAGCTTTCTTTTGATTTCCATTTGCATGAAATATCTTTTCCCATACCTTCACTTTCAGTCTGTATGTGTCCCTAGGTCTGAAGTGGGTCTCTTGTAGACAGCATATATATGGGTCTTGCTTTTGTATCCATTCAGCCAGTCTCTGTCTTTTGGTTGGGGCATTTAATCCATTTACATTCAAGGTTATTATCGATATGTATGTTCCTATTACCATTTTCTCAATTGTTTTGGGTTTGTTTTTGTGGGTCTTTATCTTCTCTTGTGTTTCCTGCTTAGAGAAGTTTCTTTAGCATTTGTTGTAAAGCTGGTTTGGTGGTGTTGAATTCTCTTAGCTTTTGTTTGTCTGAAAAGCTTTTGACTTCTCCATTGAATTTGAATGAGATCCTTGCTGGGTAGAGAAATCTTGGTTGTAGTGTTTTCTCTTTCATCCCTTTAAGCATATCCTACCACTCCCTTCTGGCCTGAAGAGTTTCCACTGAAAAATCAGCTGATAACCTTATGGGGATTCCTTTGTATGTTATTTTTTGTTTTTCTCTTGCTGCTTTTAATATTTTATCTTTGAATTTAATTTCTGGTAGTTTGATTAATATGTGTCTTGGTGTGTTTTTCCTAGGGTTTATCCTGTATGGGACTCTCTGTGCTTCCTGGACTTGGGTGACTCTATCCTTTTCCATGTTTGGGAAGTTTTCCACTATAATCTCTTCAAATATTTTCTCAGACCCTTTCTTTTTCTCTTCTTCTTCTGGGACCCTTATAATTCAATGCTGGTGTGTTTAGTGTTGTCCCAGAGGTCTCTGAGATTGTCTTCAATACTTTTCATTCTTTTTTCTTTATTCTGCTCCTCAGCAGTTATTTTCACCATTTTGTCTTCCAGCTCACTTATTCGTTCTTCTGCCTCCGTTATTCAGTTATTAATTCCTTCTAGTGTATTTTTCATTTCTGTTATTGTGTTGTTTGTCTCTGTTTGTTTGTTCTTTACTTCTTGTAGATCTTTGTTAAACATTCTTGTGTTTTCTCAACCCGTGCTTCCATTCTATTTCCGAGATTCTGGATCATCTTTACTATCATTACTCTGAATTCTTTTTCAGGTAGATTGCCTATTTCCTCTTCATTTATTTGGTCTTGTAGGTTTTTACCTTGCTCCTTCATCTGTGACATATTTTTTTGCTGTCTCTTTTTTTTTTTTTTATGAGTGGGATTGTGTTCCTCTTTTACTGGTTGTTTGGCCTGAGGCTTCCAACATTGGAGTTTGTAGGCTATTGGGTAGAGCTGGGTCTTCGTGCTGATGTGAGGACCTCTGTGAGACCTCACTTCGATGAATATTCCCTGGGGTTTGAGGTTCTCTGTTAGTCCAGTGATTAGGACTCAGAGCTCCCACTGCAGGAGCTTCCGCCCAACCCTGGGCTCATGAACCAAGATGATGCAAGCTGCGTGGGGTGGCAAAAAAGGAAAAGAGAACAATAACACAGTAAAAAATAAAATTAGACTAGGAAACTAACAGATATGTTAGAAAGAATGTAAAAATAAAAATACAGATGAATCAACAACTGGAAGGTACATCAGTACCACAATAGTAAAAAAGAGGAGGAGGGAAAAGGAAAAAAAAAAAGGGAGGCAATGGGGGAAAGGTTTTGGCTGTGGAGAATGGGGCCTAAGCAAGGACGAGCTTTGGGTGGTGGGCAAGGCCAATGCTCAGGACCCACAGGGATGGAAAAGGCCCTGGGGGCTGTGGGTGGTGGGGCTTAGGCTCAAGGAACAGAAGGGGCCCTGGCGTGTCCCCCACCCCTGGTCTCAGAGGGCAGGGGACCTCACCTGGGAGCCCAGCAGGCTTCCTGGGCTTGAGAGGGCAGGGCATATGCCCTCCTCTCCTCTACTGCTTCTCTGGTCTGGGGTCTGGGAGGGCCCCTCCCGCCTGCCTCTCCTGATCTCCCCAGCCTCCCTCCTATGCCCCCAAGGACCATGCAGCCTGGAGAGGGCTTTGGAGGGCAGGGGACTGGCCTGGGAGCTCAGCAGTCTCCCTGGGCCCCAGTGGGCAAGGCAATCGCCCTCTGCTCCTCTCCTGCTCCTCCTGGAGGGCCCCTCCCACCTGCCTCTCCTGATCTCCCCCACCTCAGGGGCGCCAATCTTGTCTGCCCTCCACTTCTCCCCCATCAGTCCCCCTACATCCTACCGGTTCATTCTGGGGTCCCTCCCGTCTTCTTGGGCATCAGAGTCCCCCACCAGCAGCCGGCACGTGCCCTAGCTGTGGCTCTTGGGCTCTAGAGCACAGGCTCAGTATTTGTAGCGTATGGGCTTAGTTGCTCTGCAGCATGTGGGATTTTCCCAGACCAGGGATCAAACCCATGTCCCCTGCATTGGCAGGCAAATTCTTAATCACTGTGCCACCAGGCAAGTCCCTTTTTGGTTTCTTTTTATGTTTTCTATTTGTTTGTTGATATTTCCACTCAGTTCATACATTGTTCTTTGTCAGACATATGTTTTGCAAATGTTTTGTCCCAATTTGTGGATTGTCTTTTCATTCTCTTAACAGTATCTTTTGAAAAACAGAAAAAATTAATTTTAATGAACTTTAATGGATCAATTTTCTCATTCATGGATCATGCTTTTGGGGTTGCATCTAAAACCTCATTGCCAGACCCAAGGTCATCTAGATTTTCTCTTATATTATCTTTTATTTTAAAAATTTTATTATTTATTTATTTGACCACTCTGTTTGGCTTGTGGGATGTTAGTTCCCTGACCAGGGTTTGAACCCTGGGCCCTGCAGTGAAAGCGCCGAGTCCTAACCACTGGACTGCCAGGGAAGTCCTTTATATTATCTTTAAGATGTTTAAAATTTTGCATTTTACATTTTGGTTTATGAGGTACATTTGAGCTAATTTTTGTGAAAGTTTTAAAGTTTGTGTCTAATGATTTTTGCTTATAGCTATCCATGCATTCCATTGTCATTTGCTAAGAAGACTTATTTGTTGAAAAAACTTTCTTTCTACATTGAGTTGCCTTTGCTTCTTTGTCAAAGATCAGTTGACTATATATGAATTTATTTTTGGGTTCTCTGTTCTGTTCCATTAATCTGTCAATTCTTTTTTTTTTTTTTTTAAAGATTTTTGATGTGGACCATTTTTAAAGTCTTTTTATTGAATTTGCTACAATATTGTTTCTGTTTTATGTTTTGGGTTTTTGGCCCTGAGACATGTGGGATCTTAGCTCCCCGACCAGGGAACGAACCTGCACCCCCTGCATTGGAAGGCAAAGTCTTAACCACTGGACCGCCAGGGAAGTCTCAGTCTGTCTATTCTTTCACATTGTTTTGATTACTGTAGCTGTCTATTAAGTCTTGAAGTCAGATAGTCTTGTGACTTTGTTCTTCAGTATTGTGTTGAACATTCTAGGTCTCTTGCCTTTCTGTATAAACTTTAACCAGTTGTCATTATCCATAAAATATCCTTGACTGGGATTGTGTTGAATCTATAGTTCAAACTGGGGAGAAATTACATCTTAATAATATTAAGCCTTATGATCCATGAACATGGGATATTTTTCCATTTATTTAGATTTTAAGTTTCTTTCAACAGAGTTTTGTAGTTTTTTCTTTTTTAAAAAATTAATTAATTAATTAATTTCTGGCTCTGTTGGGTCTTTGTTGCTGCACGTGGGCTTTCCCTAGTTGCCACGAGTGGGGCTACTCTTCGTTGCAGTGTACGGGCTTCTCGTTGCAGTGGTTTCTCTTGCTGCAGAGCATGGGCTCTAGGCGCTTGGGCTTCAGTAGTTGCAGCACATGGGCTCAGTAGCTGTGGTTCGCGGGCTGTAGAGCGCAGGCTCAGTAGTTGTGGCACATGGGCTTAGTTGCTCTGTGGCATGTGGGATCTTCCCAGACCAGGGCTCGAACCCGTGTCCCCTGCATTGGCAGGCAGATTCTTAACCACTGCGCCACCAGGGAAGTCCCAATGTTTTGTAGTTTTAAGAGTATAAGTTTTGCACTTCTTTTGTTAAATTTATTCCTATGTATTTTAGCATTTGGGTGTTGTAAATGAATTTGTGTTCTTAATTTTATTTTAAAATATTTTATTGCTAGCATATAGAAATACAATTGATTTTTGTATATTAATTTTGTCCCTCCAACCTTGCTGAACTCATTTATTAGTTATAATAGTTTTTTAGCAGATTCCTTAGGATTTTCTATGTACAATATCATGTCATCTGTGAATAGAGATAGTTTTACTTCTTCCTTTCCAGTCTGGATGCCTTTTATTTTGTATTTTTTCCTAGTCTAATTGATAATGATAAAACATCTGATATTATGTTCAATAAAAGCAACAAGAGTGGACATTCTCAATATTATGACATAGTATGAGTGTGTTTCGTGTTTGGTAATTGCAATCATTGTTGCTTTTGTTGTGATCATCCATTTACAATGCTTGGTGTCAGTTTATCTCTTGTAAAAGTAAAATACGGTGTGTGTGTGTGAAAAAAAAAAAAAAAGAGTGGACATTCTTGTCCTGTTTCTGTTCTTGTAAGGAAAAGCATCCTGTCTGTCACCATTAAGTGTGATCTTAGCTGTGGGTTTTTCATAGCTGTCTCTTGTCAGCTTGAGGAGGTTCCCTTCTGTTAACAGCTTGTTGCAGGGACTTCCCTGGTGGTCCAGTGGTTAAGACTACACCCTTCCACAGCAGGGGTTGCGGCTTCAATCCCTGGTTGGGGAACTAAGGTCCCACATGCTGTGCAGGGCAGCCAAAAAAAAAAAAATGTTGCTGCATGTTTTCATCGTGAGACAGTGTTGGATTTTGTCACAGGCTTTTTCTGTGTCTATGGAGATGATCATGTGATTTTTGTTATTCTATTGATATGATGCATTATAATAGTTGATCTTGGGATGTTAAATCAACCTCGCATACCTGGAATAAAACCTACCTAGTCATGTATAATTCTTTTTTTTTTTTTTAATACTTATTTATTTATTTATTTTTGGCTGTGTTGGGTCTTCGTTTCTGTGCGAGGGCTTTCTCTAGTTGCGGCGAGCGGGGGCCACTCTTCATCGCGGTGCGTGGGCCTCTCACTCTCGCGGCCTCTCTTGTTGCGGAGCACAAACTCCAGACACGCAGGCTCAGTAGTTGTGGCTCACGGGCCTAGTTGCTCCGCGGCATGTGGGATCTTCCCAGACCAGGGCTCTTACCCCCGTCCCCTGCATTGGCAGGCAGATTCTCAACCACTGCGCCACCAGGGAAGCCCTAGTCATGTGTAATTCTTTTATATGTCCCTGAATTAAGTTGTCTAGTACTTTGTTGAACATTTTTATATCCATATTTATAAGAAATCAGTGTGTAATCTTAGTCTGATTTTGTTATCAATGTAATACTGGTTTTGTAGAATGAGTTGAGAAGTGTTCACTCCTCTTTTATCTTTTGGAAGAGTTTGTGAAGACTTGGTATTCATTCTCTAAATGTTTGGTAGAATTCAGCAGTAAAGCTCTCTGGACCTGGGGTTTTGTTGTTTTTAATAGATTTTATTTTTTAGAGTAGTTTAAGGTTCACTGCAAAACTGAACAGAAAGTCAAGAGTTTCCACGTGCCCCTGCTCCTCCCACATGTGCTCCTCCCCCACTCTCAATGTCCTGCACCAGAGTGGTGTATTTGTTACTGTCAATGAACCTACGTCGTCGACACAACACTATCACCGACAAGTCTGTAGTTTACACTAGAGTTCACTCTTGGTGTTGTACATGCTATGGATTTTGACAAATGCATAATGACATGCACCCACCATTATGGTATCATACAGAATAGTTTCACGGCCCTATAAATCCTCTGTGCTCGGCCTATTTTTCCCTCCCTCAACCCTACCCCTGTCAACCACTGATCTTTTTTTTTTTTTAACCTCTTTATTGGAGTATAATTGCTTTACAATGTTGTGTTAGTTTCTGCTGTATAACAAAGTGAGTCAGCTATATGTATACATATATCCCCATATCCCCTCCCGCTTAGTCTCCCTCCCACCCTCCCTTTCCCACCCCTCTAGGTGGTCACAAAGCACCGAGTCCTGTGCTATGTGGCTGCTTCCCACTAGCTATCTATTTTACATTTGGTAGTATATATAGGTCCATGCCACTCTCTCACTTTGTCCCAGCTTACCCTTCCCCCTCCCTGTGTCCTCAAGTCCATTATCTACATCTGTGTCTTTATTCCTGTCCTGCTCCTAGGTTCATCAGAACCTTTTTTTTTTTTTTTTAGAATCCATATGTATGTGTTAGCATACGGTATTTGAGTTTTTTTCTCTTTCTGACTTACTTCACTCTGTATGACAGACTCTAGGTCCATCCACCTCATTACAAATAACTCAATTTCATGTCTTTTTATGGCAGGGTAATATTCCATTGTATATATGTGCCACATCTTCTTTATCCATTCATCTGTCGATAGACACTTAGGTTGCTTCCATGTCCTGGCTATTGTAAATAGTGCTGCAATGAACATTGAACCACTGATCTTTTATTGTCTCATAGATTTGCCTTTTCCAGAATGGTATATAGTTGGAATCATACAGTATTTAGCCTTTTCAGATTGGTTTCTTTCATTTACTAATATGCATTTAAATTTCCTCCATGTCTTTTAATGGTTTGATAGCTCATTTCTTTTTAGTGCTGTGTAATATTCCATTGTCTGGAGGTAGCTCAGTTTATTTATCCATTCATCTACACCAAGGACATCTCAATTGCTTCTGTGTTTAGGTAATTATGAATAAAGCTGTGATAAACATCCATGTGCAGGTTTTTGTGCAGCCCTAAATTTTCAACTCATTTGGGTAAACCCAACTTGGGCATTGGTTTGGGGACCAGGAGACTCCCCTCTACCACATGGGATGGAGGTAAGAACAATTTACTCTGTGAAGATCAAGTAGATGTGGGCCTGTGATAAAGTTTGTGTAAAATCCCAGTGCTGGGACAACTAGATAGCCACATGCAAAGGAAAGAAGTTGGACTCTTACTTCATACCACACACAACAATTTACAAAAAATGGAACAAAGACCCAAACATAAGAAGTAAAACTACAGTACTGTTAACAAACACAGGCAGAAATATTCATGACCTTGCATTTGGCAAAGTATTCTTAGATATGACACCAAAAGCAAAAACAGCAAAAAAAGATATTTTGGATTTCACCAAATTAATAAATTTTGTGCACCAAAGGACACCATCAAGAAAGGAAACACACCCATTAGAATCCTTGTGCACTATTGGTGGGCATGTAAAATCATTTTGCTTGTATGGAAAACAACATGGCAGTTCCTCAGAAATTATACAGGTACTATATGATCCAGCAATTCCTCTACTGGGTATATACCCCAAAGAATTCAAAACATGGACAGATATTTATATATTTGTTCATAAGACCATTATTCACAATAGCCAAAATGTGGAAGCAACCTAGGTGTTCATCAAGGGAGAATGGATCAACAAGATGTAGTATATACATGTAATAGAATAGTATTCAGATTTAATGAGAAAGGAAATTCTGACACACGCTACAACATAGATTAACCTTGAGGACATTATGCTGAGTAAAATAAGCCTGTCCAAAAAGGACAAATACTTCATGATCCCATTTATATAAGGTTCCTATAGCAGTCAAATTTATAGAGGCAGAAAATAGAATGGTTTCAGGGGCTGGAGGAGGGTGTGAATGGGGGGTTGCTGTTTAATTGGGTATAGAGTTTCAGTTTTGCATGATGAAAACAGCTCTGGAGATTGTTTTCCCATAGTCAATGTACTTCACACTGCTGAACTGTACACTTAACAATAGTTAAGATGTAAATTTTATGGTATGTGTATGTCATCACAATTAAAAGTATAAAGTTTTAAAGCAAGAGAGTGAAAACACTACTCACAGAATGGAATAAAAATTTGAAAATAATATATCTGATAAGGGACTTGCATCAAGAGTAAATGAAGAACTCCTATAAATCAATAATAGAAAGCCAGATAAACCAGTTTAAAAGTGGCAAAACACTTGGGACTTCCCTGGTGGTCCAGTCACTAAGACTCCACACTCTCAGTGCAGGGAGCCAGGGTTCGATCCCTGGTCAGGGAACTAGATCCCACATGCCACAACTAAGAGTTTGCACGATGCAACTAAAGATTCCGCATGCCACAATTAAAGATTCCGCATGCCACAATGAAAAGATCCTGCATACCACAACTAAGATCTGGTGCAGCCAAATAAATAAATAAATAAATATTTTAAAAAGTGGCAAAACACTTGAACAGACATTTTTCCAAGGAAGATATACTAATGGTCAAGAACATATGAAGATTTCTGAACACGATTACACATTAAGAAAATGCAAGTCAAAACCACAACAAGGGTGGGGGTTAGGTGAAATGCACGAAGGGGGTCAAAAGATACAAATTTCCATTTATAAAATAAGTCACGGGAATGTTATGTACAGCATGGCAACTGTAGTCAATAAATACTGTATTGCATATTTGAAAGTTGCTAGAAGAGTGGAGCTTTAAAGTCCTCATTGCAAGATAAAATTTTTTTTTGTAACTATGTGTGGTAAGAGAGGTTAACTAGACTTATTGTGGTGATCATATTGCAATATATACAAATGTGGGATCATCACGTTGTACGGCTGAAACTAATATAATGTTATATGTTAATTATAACAGTTAAAAAAACCCCGTAAGATACAACTTCATACCCACTAGAATGGCTAGAATCAAAAGTGAAAGAATAAGTGTACTTGAAGATATGGAGAAATTGGAACCCTCATACATGGTGGGAATAAAAAATGATGCAGCCACTTTGGAAAACAGTCTGGCATTTCCTCAATACTTAAACCTAGGGGGCTTCCCTGGTGGTGCAGTGGTTGAGAATCTGCCTGCCAATGCAGGGGACACGGGTTCGAGCCCTGGTCTGGGAAGATCCCACATGCCGCGGAGCAACTAGGCCCGTGAGCCACAACTACTGAGCCTGCGCATCTGGAGCCTGTGCTCCGCAACAAGAGAGGCCACGATAGTGAGAGGCCCGCGCACCGCGATGAAGAGTGGCCCCCACTTGCCACAACTAGAGAAAGCCCTCGCACAGAAACAAAGACCCAACACAGCCATAAAATAAAAATAAATAAATAAATAAGCAAATATGGTTAAGAAAATATATTAAAAAAAAAAACAAAAAAAAACTTAAACCTAGAATTACCACATGACCCATCAATTCCACTCCCAGGCATATGCCCAAGTGAAGTAAAAGCACGTGTTTACCCAAAAACTTGTACATGACAGCACTGATTTGAAACAGACTGTCAGCTATTTCTCCAGCAAAGATGGGTTTATTCAGGATCAGCAGAGAACTGCAATTCAGGGTGTGCAACCACCGCAAGCTGTGTGCAAGTCTCCCCAGAGCAATGGAAGGAGAATGCTTTTACAGAAGGGAAAAGGACTTTGGGAGGATTATAGTAAACAGTCTACGGTTTTTCACTGACTGAATCTTTGCCAAGAAAGGAGGCTTTCTTCTTCCTCTTGGGCTCTGCTATGACTGCAGGGTGTGGGAGCTTCCCCTTCTGCTCTCCTGACTCTATTTAATTAATTTGTTTAATTAAACAAGTTTTATTTAAACAAATAAATGTTTATTAATTAATTTTTTTACAAATGCTTATAGCAACATTTTTCATAATAGTCAAAAGGTAGTTACAATCCAAGTGTCCATTAACAGATGAATAAAGAAAATGTGCTATGCCCATATAATGGAATATTATTCAGCCATAAAAACAAAGGAAATATTGATACCTGGATATCCCTTGAAAAAATTATGCTAAGTAAATGAAGTCAACAACAAAGTCCACATATTACATAATTCCATTCACATGAAGTCAGTGAATACTGAACTCTAAAGAGAAAGTAGATTAGTGACTGCCTGGGGCCTGAAGGAGGAAAATGGGAAGATACTGATAGCTAAAGGGTACAGGTGTTTCTTTTTGAGATGATGGAAATGTTCTAAAATTGACCACAGGGACTTCCCTGGTGGTCCAGTGGTTAAGACTCCACATTTCCACTGCAGGGGGGCATGGGTTCCATCCCTGGTTGGGGAACTAACATCTTGCATGCCATGCAGAGGTGGCCAAAAATAAAATAAAATAAAATAATAAAAAAAAAAAATATAAAAAAGAAATAAAAAAAATAAAATTGACCATAGTCATGAATATACTGAAAACCACAGCATTGTACATGTTAAAGTGGTCCATTGTACATTTTAAAGTGGTCCATTGTATGTGTTGCATCTTAACAAAGCCTTTCAAATAAATGGCTAAATGCATTAAGAGTTTGCAATCCAATCTCTTAAGCATATTAATAGTTTCTGGGTACATCCCACATTTATATGATGTGGGGCATTTATAATTTAATGTGGGACATTTATAACAATTATAATAATGTGGGACATATATGACATTTATAATTTATTGTTTTTCTTTTATCAGTGAAAACAGGAATTTTGCTTTAGGGCTATTACAGTTGTTTACATCTCAAGGTGCTTTAAGAACACACTGAAAAACTAATGTAAAACATACACCTAAGAATTTAATGAACATGTCTCATAGCTTGTGACTGGTAAGAGGAGATCTTCCTGCTCCAGTCTGGCCTGGCCCTGGCAACCCAGTTGCTCTGGACTTGCTCCTCAAGGGGTCGGTCCATCTAGAAACAGCTTTGAGTAACCTGCTTACACCTGTGCCCCATTCAGGTCCGAAGCAGGATTTGGTTGAAAGCAAATATCCTTGGAGGGCCAGAGAGGAAGCTGGGTCTGCTTGGCCACGTGACCTCCACCTGCTGTTAACTCTGGGGGCGGGGTGGTGGGGGTGGTGAGAGGAGGTCCTTGCGAACAGTCCTCTAGGGGGCACATCAAGGGCAGGTGGGTGGGGCGACGCTCGGCTGGGCGTGGACATCGCTACGCCTTGTGGATGCGCCGGGGATCGCGGCTTATCGGTACTTAACCGCCTCAGGTGTCTCTGCTGGACCGTCTGTTGCGCCTTGACCTGCCCGGGCCGCGGGAGTGGAAGAGAGGACGCCAGGGACGCCAGAAGTGGGGAAATGGTGAGTGTGCGGGGCCATGTGTCCCAGGACGGGGAGGGGGAATTGAGTCGGAACCTGCCGTGGCGGGACGCTGGCCTCCCTGCAGTCAACTCTGCAGTCTGCGAACTCGCGTGGGCCGGGGGCGCCGCTCGGACCTCAGTCTCCTCCGTCTTGCTAGTGGGGGCGGGGCCGGCAGCCGGGACCCCGGGAGTCCTGTCCCGTCGCTTCGCGCCGCGACTTCAGCTCCTGGGCAGCTCTGCGCCCGCAGCCCCCGAGTACCCCAGATTGTACGGTGACCTTGGGGAGGGTCATCAGGGGACAGTCGTGACTCGGTTTCCGGGGTTCATGCGTGGGAGGAGCTGTGGTCTGTGGTGTCCCCAGTCCCTGTTTTCTTCCCAGGCGGCACCCATTCTCTTTCGAATTTTTTAAAATTTTAGGAAGCAGGACCTCAAATCCATGACACTGTCCCCCCAGCCTAGCTTTTCCTAGGACTGGTAGTAAATCCCTAAACTTTCAGATCCCTCCCACCTTCCCAAGGCCCACTTGCCCTCTCCAATTCACAGCATCATTATCAGCTGTTCGTTCTCCGTGGTGCATTTCAAACGGACCCAATATTTTAATTGTTTATTCTCCACAGCCGATGGATGGCTCTTTTTAAAAGATTTATTTTTTGTTTGTGGATATTTTACATGAAAGGAAATCAGAGAATTACCAGCTGGAACTACTTTATATGAGATCCTTGTGTCTCTCCCCCTGGATCTTTCCTGGATACCTATATCCTATGGGAAGTCTTTGGGGCAGAGGTACGTCTTTGGAAACTTTCCTGGGTGCTCTCACCTGTCAGCCCTACCCCTCTCTGTGTTTGTCACGTTGAAACATTTATTCACTTATTTGAGTCTCAGTTTTTCAATATATAAAATGTATTTAATTCATAGATCTTGAAAGACAGTATAAAATATTTACAAAGAAGTGAGTTTCCAAAAAATGAAATAATGTATTTTAGTATTATTACATTATGTTTGTTCCGTTTATTTCTTGTTTCCCTTTTTTTTACTCCCCTGGGAGCGTGTATAAATATTCTGAGGTCTTGTTAGGAGCCAAACTTGGGTCCGCTCGCCCACACATAGTAAAGCCAATCTACTGACACTGGGATGTGGTGAAGGAAACTGCAGCATTTATTGCAGGGCACCAAGTAAGGAGTCCAGGTAGCTAGTGCTTAAAAGTCCTGAACTCCCCAAAGGCTTTCAGGGAAAGATTTTTAAAGATGGGGTGAGAGAGGGTGTTGTGGGGTGTATGATCAGCTTGTGCACATTCTTCTGATTGGTTGGCAGTGAGGTAATTGGGAGTCAGCATCATCAACCTTCTGTTTCCAGCTGTTCTGGGATCTAGGTGCTGGTGGGCGGCATACCGTTAACATCTTCCACCTGGTGAGGATTTCAGTATCTGCAAAACAGCTCAAAGGACACGGCTGAGAATATTATCTATAGCCCTTGAGGAGGAACTAAAGGTCCTTGACTTTAATGGCTAAACTATTACTATTTTATATTGCTTGACTCTTGTCCTTTTTTTCTGCATTTTCTCACTTCTCTGATTAAATTTATTCTTTGGAACTCTGGGAAGGCCTAGGAGGCTAAAGTTTTTCTACAGACAAGAGGCAGGTGGAGGACATGGCCGGGGGTCGGGGGAGGAGGTCTGTTCCAGAAGGCCCCATAGGGTCCTGCTTGGTTACAGTCTGTCCTTATTTTGGGGGCGTTTCAAGGGGAATATCAGATCTCAGACTTGCAACACTTAGAAGTGTTCAAATGTGATTGTTTTCCAAGCAGTTTCTTGCTGTGGAAATAATAATTAACTGTTATATTCATTTCTGAAGGGAATAGATATTTGTGAGTTTTCTCGTTGAACTAGCCTTGCAATTTTCTTCCCTCCTTTACACATAAACACTGCTTTTGAGTGACTTTACTGGATTCTCCAAACAGTGGGTTCGTCACTTTCAAAATATCAATGCTGGTCCAGAGCAACTTGGCTGGGAGCAGAGTTTGAGGTCAGTGTCTCTAAGCGAAGCCCCTGCCTTGAGGCTGCAAAGGGAAGGACTTGAAGGCCAGTTGGTTCTTCCTGAAAGCCTCCCCCTGCAGGTGCTTACCTGCTCACACCCACCTGAGAAGGAGCCCTTTCTACTGAGAGAAGCTCCAACCCTGGAAAGCTGGGGATGCACCTGCGATGGGGGTGGCAGGGTGGAGTGATGCCCTTTTTGAGGCTGTAACTGTGGTTCCTTTGTGCCTGTTTCTAGATGTAGGTTGGAGTTTTGCATCCACAGCTTAGGTATGATCCAAGTAATTTGTGCCCATTGAGAAAACCTGTGAAGGTCACGCATTCTGTCTTCTTCTAACAAAGGGTCTTGAATTCGGGAGTTCTCTGGGTCAGAACCTTTCGTTGAATTTGGGTGAGAGTTTCCTCATTGTGAGAATGCTTCGCCTGGGGGAGGGAGCTTTTCCCATTATTCCCCAGGGAGAGGAGGGCAGGCGGAGCTCCCAGAGTTTATTCTTGTGACTGCTCTGGTGTCCCCACCCTCCTTCTCCAGGGACTGACCTGGCCTGACGGTTCTATCTCAACCAGGAGAGTCTGGAGCCCAAAGCTTGGGAAGGTGTTTCACCTTCAGAATGTAGCTTTTGCTTCTGAACTGTGGGGCGCAGGCTGCTTATTTCAGCTGATTCAAATATTTGTGATTCTTTCCCTTGATTCCTTTATCTGTTGATTATTAGGACCCTGTAACTGATTTCCCTTAGCAGTTTGTAATTTTATTTCCTGTGAGAGTGTGTGAGACTTTTAATTTCTTGGGCTTTGAGACTGTAAGTTGACTGAAAGATACAATGTGAGTTGGACGAGAAAATTCTGGAGACAAATAGAATATTTGCTCCTTTTAGGGCAGAGAACCTCAAGATGTGAGATGGGTAAATTTAAATTTTCAGGTACATTTTCAAGTTTTAAATTAGGTTTTCTATGTGCATATCCCTGAGAATTTTGATATTTAAAAGGCTATACTATTGCCAAGCCAAATGAATTTCCATTTTAATTGATGGGAGGAAAACTACTTAAAGCTTACTTAAATCTTTGAGAACCATGCTATGTTTATGGGATTAGGCCCAAACCTTTAGTGCATTATAATATGCAACCCATTCCCCCAAAGACCCCCCAGTTTGATATATAAGGACAAATTCTGATGCCTATTATTTTCTTTCATTTTTAAAGTTCACTGTTTATACCCAACCTTGTTCCAGAAAGGGTTTAAGGTGACTTAAAATAGCCTCTTGTTTAGTTAGGAAGAGATGTGAAAAATTTCATTTTTTATGGCTTAAGCTTTTATAACCATTAAGGTTTAAAGGACTATATCTTAGAATGGTTTCCTGCGAAGAAAAGTTAAAATTAATGAATTTAAAAAAGCAAAAGTAAGTTAAAAATACAGGCTAACAGATAGTCAAGTAGGTAATAAATTAAGTACTCTGTTTATTTTAATAATGCATGTTAAGGTTAAAATAACTCTGTAAGATAAGAATCTAACTTAAGAAGATTCCCCACCAGCATATCCTGGTTGCCTCTAGTGCTCTTGCTTCAGCCACCCCAATACCTGTGTTGATCATTTCTTGAGCTTCTTGTGTTTCTTTATATAAAGACAAGCAATTGAAAACGCATTTTTTTCTTACACGTTTGCGCGTGTAATGAGCAGACTCCCCATTTTTTTCTGTTTTCGGCTGCGTGGCTTGTGGGATCCTAGTTCCCCGACCAGGGATCGAACCCCGGCCCCCTGCAGTGGCGGTGTGGACTGGACTCCCCATTTTTGGATGTTTGACAGCTCACAGCTTAAGCCTCTCGCGCCCCCACCTGGACAAGCTGATGAGAAAGCCTGGGTGGTCTCTTCCTTAGATCAGGAGATTCCACTCGCACAGGCCCCTGTGTGCAAAACACTTGCCCTAGCCTCACTCCTCAACCACAATGAACACCCAGCCCAGGCTCCTCTCTCTGTTTCCTGAAGCCGTTTCTGAGCTGCTTCAGAGGCCAGCCCTGCCCTTTCCTGAGACCTCAATTGTGTGAGTTGTAAGCCTTTTCCTACCCTTTTGGTATGTGTGCATGTGTGTGCACATCAGCATCAGTCTCAACAAGGGAACCCTACCTCTGCAGGTGACCACAGCAGTTGGCACCGTGAGCAGCACGTCTGGACATGACCACCCCCCCCCCCCCCCCCCCGCCCCGGGAGTCTGTCTTCTCTTGCTCTGACTTGCTCACCTGCTCTGCTGTCTGATGGGGGCCGGCGCTGTGGGCTGCTGGGTGCTGGGGAGCTGTGCTGCCTTTTGTTGCATTGTTGACCGTACCAGGACTCAGTTCTGTGTTCAGCCGACCAGAGATGGCAGTTTTGAGAATTCCTAAAGCTTTTAGGAGCAGGAGTATGGGATTGGGGCCCTCCTTAAAGTAGTCCTGGGTTGATGTCTTTGCTGGATTTATCTGAGTGTTAGAGTGAAGCGATGACAGAGGCTGGTTTGGCCCTGACACACCCCGGGGTTTGGATGGCAGAGGGGGACTGTACCCTGGAAAAGGGGTGGGTCCATCAGATAGCCACTCCTGAAACATCTGCCATTTAAATAGGGAGAAAGAGAAGAGAGGGGGGAACGGCAGCCAGTAGATGGCAGCTGAGTTCACCCTCCTAATTCTAGGGGCTCACCAGGACCCTTGGGTGCCTCTGCTGCTGTGGTCCCTGTCTCTACTGCAACAAAGATCCTACTCTTGGGCTTATAGGGGACAACACCATGGCACCCCTGTGGCCAGCAAAGGTACTAGTTCAAACTCAAACTAAGCCCTGGGTCCTTAAACCCTACAAAGCAACCAGTTGTCATGGGGGAGACCCCTAACCCTAATGGCACTGGTGTGAGGCTCTCTGGAGGAAAAAAATGATAAGCACCAGGGTAGATAGGACACCTCTTCCCCTGAAGTATATCCAGTGATGAAAATACAACAGGGGAGGAAAGGAGGGAGAAAGCAAAAGCAAAAAAAAAAGCTGAAACAATTTGACCAATTGGCAATCCAACATATACTAAAAGATTTTATGCAACAAAAAAGGTAAAAGGACACTGCTTGGCTTTTGCCCTCTACAACATAGGTTCTGAATTAATTTTGCCATCTGGTGTAACGTACTAATTCAGAAATCTTCAAGCAATTAATCAATACTAGGTCTCAAAGTAGAGTCATATGGGGGTCCCACTAAATTTAAGCAAGGTACTCATGATCATCTTAGGGGAGTTACTGAATATACTATAGGGGACAAATAGGTATGCCTCACCTTAATCATCAGAAAACTACTGTCTTGCCTAAATTCCCCATGGTCATAATACCCAGTGTCCTAAAATATCCCATACCAAGCAGGGAAACTCTATACTAATGAGTCATGAATTAAATTTATTAAAAAATTTTAAATTTCTGCTATTATATTTTATTTCTATTTAAAAATTAAAAAAATTTTATTTTATATTGGACTATAGTTGATTTACAACGTTGTGTTAGTTTCAGGTGTACAGCAAAGTGATTCACTTATACGTATACATATATCTATTCTTTCTCAAATTCTTTTCCCATTTAGATGACTACAGAATATTGAGCAGTGTTCCCTGTGCTATACAGTAGGTTCTTGTTGGTTGTCTATTTTATATATAGTACACTGTATATGTCAATCCCAAACTCCCAGTTTATCCCTCCCCCCCGCCTTTCCCCTTTGATAACCATAAGTTTGTTTTCTATGTCTGTGAGTCTATTTCTGTTTTGTAAATAAGTTCATTGGTATCATTTTTTTTAGATTCCACATATAAGCAGTATCATACGATATTTGTCTTTCTCTGTCTGACTTACTTCACTTAGTATGATAATCTCCAGGTCCATCCATGTCGCTGCAAATGGCATTATTTCATTCTTTTTTATGGCTAATAGTCTACTGTATATATGTACCACATCTTCTTTATCCATTCATCTGTTGATGGGCATTTAGGTTGCTTCCATGTCTTGGCTATTGTAAACAGTGCTGCAATGAACACTGGAGTGCATGTATCCTTTTGGACCATGGCTTTCTCAGGGTATATGCCCAGGAGTGGGATTGCTGGATCATATGGTAGCTCTGCTTTTAGTTTTTAAAGGAACCTCCATACTGTTCTCCATAGTGGCTGTACCAACATGAATTACATTTAAATGAAGTCTTTGGCACTTCCAAATTGTCTTGACAAAAATGGGATTCCACAGACCTACCCCCACCACGCCCCCCCCAATTAAATTACTTAATCTGTCCCAAAGTAAACCGGACTTTGAAGGATTGAAAACCATTGTATAACACCTGTTTAATGAAGAAGTGATTATCCACTGTTCTTCTCCTTTAATAGTGGAATTTGGCCTGTTCTTAAACCTGGAAAGAATGAATGACACCTCACAGTGCATTACTGCAACCTGGAGGCTGTGGTCTCACCACCTATTCCCAGTCCCCAGCATTACGGGAATTACTGACTCCATCCACTCAGCAACTGGTAAATATCCTGCTCTCCCAGATTTGTCTATTTGGCTATTCAGTGCCTGTTTGAATAGCCTCTCAGCTGCAGTTGGTCCCACCTCTGAAGGGACATGATACACCTTTACCTGGTTATCCTCAGGGAACCTCAGCACAGTTACCACTGCACACGGTCTCTGCAGGCAGGATCTGAACCACACTTACCTGGCTCCAGGAGCACAGGTCTGACATGACGCCAATGATATCCTCCTCTGAGGACACTGGTTTGACATTCATTCAGGAAGAGAAATAATGAAAAAAGGAGTACCTCCCAAAATGGATGGGTCATTGCCCCACACATAATGTGAGGCCCTAACACTGGTTAAGTTCCTGGAAATTCTTTGCTAATGAGACGGCTTCTCCCTCCCTCACACTGTAAGAAATAGCTCTTATCCCTCTCAGCATCCAACGCATCTACTTGGTTCTTTTGATGTTCAGAGGCAACGTATTTCTTGTTTACAAACTTTACTTGAGTCCGTTTATGCTGTTACTTGCAAATTGGCCCACCTTGAATGGGCACCCCTACCATAGAAGGGTCTTTACTGTGTTTAAATTGCCACACAGCAGGCACTCACTGTAGAGGGTGTAGCAACTTCTCTCACGCCTCCTTGAGTTACACATCGTGGCCTTAAGTTGTCCATAGGCTTTTTTTTTTAAAGATTTTTCTTTTTTTGATGTGGACCATTTTTAAAGTCTTTATTGAATTTGTTACAATATTACTTCTGTTTTCTGTTTTGGTGTTTTGGCTGCTAGGCATGTGGGATCTTAGCTCCCTGACCAGGGATTGAACCCGCACCCCCTGCATTGGAAGGCGAAGTCTTAATCACTGAATCTCCAGGGAAGTCCCTGTCCATAGGTTTTATTTATTTCTTTATTTGGTTGGTTGCGCCGGGTCTTAGTTGTGGCAGGCAGGCTCCTTAGTTGTGGCTTGCTGGCTCCTTTGTTGTGCCATGTGAACTCTTAGTTGCAGCATGCATGTGGGATCTAGTTTCCTGACCAGGGATTGAACCCAGGCTTCCTGCATTGGGAGCGTGGAGTCTTAACCACTGCACCACCAGGGAAATTCCCCTGTCTGTAGGTTTTTTTTTTTTTTAATTAATTAAATTTATTTTTGGCTGCATTAGGTCTTTGTTGCTGCATGCAGGCTCTCTCTAGTTGTGGCGAGCGGGGGCTACTCTTCGTTGTGCGTAGGCTTCTCATTGCGTTGGCCTCTCCTGTTGTGGAGCATGGGCTCTAGGTGCACAAGCTTCAGTAGTTGCAGCACGTGGGCTCAGCAGTTGTGGTGCACTGGCTTTGTTGCTCCGTGGCATGTGGGATCTTCCTGGACCAGGGATCGAACCCATGTCCTGTGCATTGGCAGGCGGTCTGTGCCACCAGGGAAGACCTGTCCATAGGTTTTTGATGCAAAGAATTGCCCTCCTCTACCCCACACTATATGTCATTAGAGCTGCATTTCTACCAGGTACTGTGCTTTCCTGAAAACAGAGGCTCTCCCAGGCCCTGAGCATGTGACCCTCCACCCGGCTGCTCATTATGCCTTGGGATCTGGAAACAGCATCCCATGAGCTCAGCACGGCTACCGACACCTCCTTGCAACATAATAGAGCCAAACCTGGGCCCTCCATATTCCTCCCTGCAAGAGCGGCTGGCCTCCCCTCTCCTCAGTCCCTTGCCAGGTACCGTGATGCTGAAGGAGGTCACCCCTTCCCCAGACTGCTAGGCTCCCTGGGGAGCTCCTTGGGATTAACTGAATGAAAAGCAGTGAGGTGCAGCAGATTTGCAATAGCCAGGACGTGGAAGCAACCTAATGGCCATCGACAGAGGAATGGATAAAGAAGATGTGGTACATATATACAATGGAATATTACTCAGCTATAAAAAGGAATGAAATAGTGCCGTTTGCAGAGATGTGGATGGACCTACAGATTGTCATACAGAGTGAAGTAAGTCAGAAAGAGAAAAACAAATACCGTATAATATCGCTTATATGTGGAATCCAGAAAAATGGTACAGATGAACTTATTGGCAAAGCAGAAATAGAGTCACAGATGTAGAGAACAAACTTATGGTTACCAAGGGGGGAAGGGGGGGGGTTTGGGATGAATTGGGAGATTGGGATTGACATATATACACTACTATGTATAAAATAGATAACTAATAAGAACCTACTGTATAGCACAGGGAACCCTACTCAATGCTCTGTGGTGACATAAATGGGAAGGAAATCTAAAAAAGAGGGGATATATGTATATGTATAACTGATTCACTTTTTGCTGTACAGCAGAAACTAACACAACATTGTAAAGCAACTATACTCCAATAAAAATTAAAAAAATATATCTGTGAAAAAATAAAGAAAAGCAATGAGGACTTTGTATACTTTGTGGGTGACATGGCCACAGTCCTACATGATGGAGCTCAGTAGGGATGAAGAGCTGCTGCTTTTCATCCCTTAACTGGGACGTCCCTGATAAAGGACTGGACCCAAGGGTCACGCAGCTGACCAAACATCAGGCTGTCATCTGAGCACTGGCCAACAGTTGGCCCATCTGGACACATTTACAGATTCCTAGATGATTGTCTAAGAGTTCCCCCTTTGTGATAAAAGAACTCTGGGAATCTCTTGCTTCGCAGATACCCACCATATAAATCAAGGTATAACACTTGTCTGCATGTATACTGAGTCTGCAATACAAGGCTTCACCCACCGGCACACTCCTCATCCATGCTGGAGTTCTAGACACGGATGACAATAACCAAGGAACTCATTTCACTTCTCAGGACACACAGGGCTGGGCTCTCGGAAAAGACATTCAACGGAACTTTCACCTCCCTTCCCAGTCTTGGCCTGCAGGCCTCATAGCACACCATGATGGCTAAAGTTCAAATCAATTAAATGAACTATGGCCTGTTTCAATCATCAGTGATCACTGGTGGATATTAATGTGTCTGTTTTAGTCTTTTCTTTTTTGCTAATAGACTACTTAAAATTTTTATTGAAGTATAGTTGATTTACAATGTTGTGTTAGTTTCAGGTATACAGCAAAGTGATTCAGTTATATATTCTTTTTTTTACATTTTCTTCCATTATAGGTTATTACAAGATATTGAGTATAGTTCCCTGTGCTATTCACTAGGTCCTTGTTAATTATCTTTTATATACAGTAGTGTGTATATTTTAATCCCAAACTCCTAATTTATCCCCCTCCCCTTTCCCCCTTGGTAACCAGAAGTTTGTTTTCTATGTCTGTGAGTCTATTTCTGTTTTGTAAATAAGTTCATTTGTATCACTTTTTTTAGATTCCGCATGTAAGTGATATCATATGATATTTGTCTTTGTCTGGCTTACTTAGTATGATAATCTCTAGGTCCATACATGTTGCTGCAAATGGCATTAGTTCATTCTTATTTATGGCTGAGTAATATTCCATATGTATGACATCTTCTTTATACATTCATCTGTCGATGGCCACTTAGGCTGCTTCCATGTCTTGGCTATTGTAAATAATGCTGCTATGAACATTGGGGTGCATGTATCTTTTTGAATTAAGAAAAGGTTAAGTTTTAATTTTTTCTTTTTTCTAATAGACTACTTTTTATTTATTTATTATTCTATTATTTTTTTGGCTGCGCCGTGTGGCCTGTGGGATCTTAGTTCCCCGGCCAGGGATTTAACTTGGGCCCTTGGCAGTGGCAGAGTCCCAACCACTGGACTTCTAGGGAATTCCCTAGACTACTTTTTAAAGAGGAGTTTTTATTTTCCAGAAAACTTGAGAAAATACAGAGTTCACATATAATTCCTCTGCCTTCATGCAGTTAACCTTATTTTTTATATCTTGTATTACTGTGTATGCATGTAATAATTGATTCAACGATATTGATGCATTGATGTCCACACTTACCTTAGAGTTGATTCTTTGCGTTATATAATGTATGGTTCTTGGCAAATGTACAATGACATGTGTTCATCACTTCAGTAACATACAGAATACTTTCTCTGCCCTAAAAATCCCCTGTGCTCTACCTATTCATTCATTTGTCCACCCCATCCCTAAATTCCTGGCAACCAAAGATCTTTTTATGGTCTATATTTTTGTCTTTTCCAGATTGTCATATACTTGGAATTTTGTAGCCTTGTCAGATTGGCTTCTTTCACTCAACAATATGGTTTTAAGTTTCCTTTGTCTTATCATGCCTTTTTATCACTCATTTCTTTTTATCACAGAATAATATTTCATCATATGGATATTTTCACGACTAATTGTTTATCTGTTTGCCTATTGAAGGATATCTTTGTTACCTCTAAGTCTTGCCAGATAGAAATAAAGCTTATATAAACATTTAGAATATTAAAAGTATGTTTAGTTTTGAAAGAGACTGCCTGTTTTCCACCTAAGACATGTCATACTCCATTCTCACCAGTAATGAATGAGATTTCCTCTTGCTTCACAGCTCCATCATATGGCGTTCTCAGTGTTTTGAATTTCAGCCATTCTAATAAGTGTCTGCTGGTATTTCATTTTGTTTTAGTTGCAATTCCTTAATGGTATGTGATGTTGAACATCATTTGTATGTGTATTTGCAACCTACATACCTTTTTTGGTGAAATGTGTGTTTAGAACTTTTGCCCATTTTTAATTGGGGTGGTTGTCTTAGTGCTGAGTTTTAAAAATTGAAGTATAGTTGAGTATGATATTATATAAATTACAGTTGTACAATATAGTGATTCACAATATTTAAAGATTATACTTCATTTATAGTTATTATAAAATATTGGCTATATTCCCCATGTTGTACAATATATCCTTGTAGCTTATTTTATGTAGAATAGTTTGTACTTCTTAATTCCCTACCCCTATGTTGCCCCTCCCCTCTTCTCTCTCCCCACTGGTAACCATTAGTTTGTTCTCTGTATCTGTGAGTTTAACTTCTTTTTTGTTTTATTCACTAGTTTGTTGTATTTTTTAGGTTCCACATATAAGTGATATAATATGGTATTTGTCTTTTTCTGTCTGACTTATTTCACTTAGTGTAATGCCCTCCAAGTCCATCCATGTTGCTGCTAATGGCAAAATTTCGTTTTGTTTTCTTTTTATGGCAGAGTAGTATTTCATTGTATATATATACAACATCTTCTTCATTCATTCATCTGATGATGGACACTTAAGTTGCTTCCATATCTTAGCAATTGTAAATAATGCTATGAACGTTGAGGTGCATGTGTCTTTTTGAATTAGTGTTTTTGTTTTTTTGGGATATGTACCCAGGAATGGAATTGCTGGGTCATATGGTAGTTCTATTTTTAGTGTTTTGAGACACTTCCATACTGTTTTCCACAGTGGGTGCACCAATTTACATTCCTATTAACAGTGTAGAAGGGTTCCCTTTTCTCCTCATCCTCGCCACATTTGTTGTTTGTGTTCTTCATGATGATAGCCATTCTGATGGTGTGAGGTGATAGCTCACTGTGGTTTTGATTTGCATTTCTCTGATGATTAGCAATGATGAGCATCTTTTCATGTGCCTGTTGGCCATCTGCATGTCCTCTTTGGAAATATGTCTATTCAGTTCTTCTGCTCATGTTTTTTTTTTTTTTAGAAACTTTAATTTAATTAAGTTATTTAAAAAATATTTATCTTATTTATTTATTTATTTTGGCTGTTCCAGGTCTTCATTGCAGCATGCAGGATCTTCACTGTGGCATGTGGAATCTTTTAGTTGTGGCATACAGCCTCATAGTTGCAGCATGTGAGCTTCTTAGTTGCATTGAATCTGTAGATTGCTTGGGGTAGTATAGTCATTTTCACAGTATTGATTCTTCCAATCCAAGAACATGGTATATCTCTCCATCTGTTTGTGTCATCTTTGATTTCTTTCATCAGCATCTTATAGTTTTCAGGGTACAGGTCTTTTGCCTCCTTAGGTAGGTTTATTCCAAGGTATTTTATTCTTTTTGATGTGATGGTAGACGGGATTGTTTCCTTACTTTCTCTTTCTGATATTTCGTGGTTAGTGTATAGGAATGCAAGAGATTTCTGTATGTTAATTTTGTGTCCTGCAAATTTACCAAAATCATTGATGAGCTCTAGTAGTTTTCTGGTAGCATCTTTAGGATTTTCTATGTATAGTATCATGTCATCTGCAAACAGTGAAAGTTTTACTACTTTTTTTCTAGTTTGGATTCTTTTTATTTCTGTTTCTTCTCTGATTGCCGTGGCTAGGACTTCCAAAACCATGTTGAATAGAAGTGAGGAGAGTGGTTTTTGTCTTGTTCCTGATCTTAGATGAAATGCTTTTAGCTTTTCACCATTGAGAATGATGTTAGCTGTGGATTTGTCTTATTTGGCTTTTATTATGTTGAGATAGGTTCTCTCTAGGCCCACTTTCTGGAGAGTTTTTATCATAAATTGGTGTTGAATTTTGTCAAAAGGTTTTTCTGCATCTATTGAGATGATCATATGGTTTTTATTCTTCAGTTAATGTGGTGTATCACATTGACTGATTTGCATATATTGAAGCATCCTTGCATCCCTGTGATAAATCCCACTTGATCATGGTGTATGATCCTTTTAATGTATTGTTGAATTTGGCTTGCTAGTATTTTGTTGAGGATTTTTGCATCTAGTTCATCAGTGAAATTGGCCTGTAATTTTCTTTTTGTGTGATATCATTGTCTGGTTTTGGTATCAGGGTGATGGTGGCCTCATAGAGTGAGTTCAGGAGTGTTCTTCCCTCTGCACTTTTGAATAGTTTGAGAAGGATAGTTATTAACTGGGCTCTAAATGTTTGGTAGAATTCACCTGTGAAGCCATCTGGTCCTGGACTTCTGTTTGCTGGGAGTTTTTAAAAAATTATTATTACTGATTCAATTTCATTACTGGTAATTTGTCTGTTCATATTTTCTATTTCTTCCTGATTCAGTCTTGCGAGATTGTACTGTTCCAAAAATTCATCCATTTCTTACAGGTTGTCCATTTTATTGGCGTATCGTTGTTCATAGTAGTCTGTTTTGATCCTTTGTATTTCTGTGGTGCTGGTTGTAACGTCTTTTTCATTTCTGATTTTATTATTTTGGGCCTTCTCCCATTTTCTCCTCATGAGCCTGACTGAAGTTTTGCTTATATTTTCAAAGAACCAGGTTTTAGTTTCATTGACCTTTTCTGTTTTTGTTGTTGTTTGGTCTCTATTTCATTTATTTCTGCTCTGATCTTTATTATTTCTTTCCTTCTACTAACTTTGGGTTTTGTTTTTCTTTCTCTAGTTTCTTTAGGTGTAAGATTAGATTGTTTTTTTGAGATTTTTCTTGTTTCCTGAGGTAATCTTGTATTGCTGTAAACTCTCTTAGGACTGCTTTTCCTGCATCCCATAGGTTTTGGATCATCCTGTTTTCATTTTCATTTGTTTCTGGGTATTTTTTGATTTCCTCTTTGATTTTTTTGGTGATCCATTGGTTGTTTAGTAACATATTGTTTAGCCTCCACTTGTTTGTGTTTTCTGCAGTTTTTTCCTTGTAGTTGATTTCTAGTCTCACAGCATTGTGGTTGGAAAAGATGCTTGATATGATTTCAGTTTTCTTAAATTTACTGAGGCTTGTTTTGTGGCCTAGCATGTGATCTATCCTGGAATTATCTTTTCCACTTGCACTTGAAAAGAATGTGTATTCTGCTGTTTTCAGGTGGAATGCTTTCTATATATCAATTAAGGCTATCTGGTCTAATGTGTCATTTAAGGCCAGTGTTTCCTTAATGATTTTCTGTCTGGATGATCTGTCCCTTGATGTAAGTGGGATGTTAAAGTTCCTGACTATTACTGTTTTACTTTCAGTTTCTCCTAAAGTGGCTTTTTTATGGACAACATTCAATAAGCTGTTATTTTTTAAAACCCTATGATGGTATCTGTCTTTCAGTTCTTATATTTAGACCATTGACATTTAAAATAATTATTGATATAGCTGGATTAATATTTACTATACTCTTACTATTTCCTTTTTTTAAAAAATATTTATTTATTTATTTGGCCGTACCGGGTCTTAGTTGTGGCACGTGGGATCTTTAGTTGTGGCATGTGGGCTTCTTTAGTTGCGGCATGTGGGCTTCTTTAGTTGCGGCATGTGGGCTTCTTTAGTTGTGGCATATGGGCTCCTTTAGTTGCGGCATGTGGGCTCCTTTTAGTTGCAGCATGCATGTGGGATCCAGTTCCCTGACCAGGGATCAAACCCAGGCCTCCTGCATTGCGAGTGTGGAGTCTTAACCACTGGACCACCAGCAAAGTCCCTCTTACTGTTTTGTATTTGTTGTGCTTGTTCTTTGTTTCTCTTTTGTCTTCCACCTTTTTTTCCTGCATTCTGGCTTTAATTGAGCATCTTACCTGATTCCGTTTTTTTTTTTCCTCCTCTTTTGGAATATCAATTATGTTTTTTAAAAAAACCCTTTTTTAGTGGTTACCCTTGAATTTACAGTGTATATTTACAGTTAACCTATGTACTCTTTCAGGGAACACTATAATACTTTACTGGTTTTATAACTTCCTCATAACAGAGTTCTCAATTACCCCTTCCCTGCCCTTATAACATTGCTTTCATTCATTTCAATTATCCATAAGCTATAATTACTGAAAACAATGTTGCTATTATTTTCAACATACTGTTATTTGTGAGATTAATTAAGAGTACGAAAAACAAATTATTTCATTTTCCCTTCAGTTATTCATTCTCTAATGCTCTACCTTTCTTTTTCATTTTCCTTGTTTGCGATTAATTTATTAACATTTCTTGCAAAGCAGGTGTACTGGTGACAAATTCCTTCAACTTTTGTTTGTCTCAGGAAGTCTTTATTTCTCTCTCACTTTTGAAAGATAATTTTGCTCAACACAGACCTCTTTGTGGGTGGTTTTTTTTTTTTTCTAATCTTCAACACAAACTTCTTTTTGTATGATTTCTGAAAAGAAGTCTGATTTAATTTTTATCTTTCTTTCTCCATAACTAAGGTGTTTTATTTCTCTTCTGATTTCTTTCAAGATTAAGTGTCTTAGTATGCCTTGTAATTTTTTGTTGGAAGCCAGACATGATGTGCTGAGACAGAGTAACTAAGATAAATGGGCCTTTAGTGTGATATTTTCAGTTTATCTGACTAGTCTTTGTTTACTGTTTGCTGTACCTGCAAGTGTCAGAGGTTGAACTTTTCTCTGGTGTCCTTCCTTTTGTTTCCTCTGTCATCTTTGGGGTTCACTTGAGCAGTGGTCCCCAACCTTTTTGGCACCAGGGACCAGTTTCGTAGAAGACAATTTTTCCGTGGATGGGGGTGGGGGAGAGGGGGATAGTTTGGGGATGATTCAAGCACATTACATTTATTGTGTACTTTATTTCTATTATTATTACATTGTAGTATATAATGGAATAATTATACAACTCACCATAATGCAGAATCAGTGGGAGCCCTGAGCTTGTTTTCACTTGCCACTCACTGATAGGGTTTTTTTTGTTTTTTTTAAAATAAATTTATTTATTTTTTATTTATTTTATTTTTGGCTGTGTCAGGTCTTCGTTGCTGCATGCGGGCTTTCTCTAGTTGTGGTGAGCGGGGGCTACTCTTCATTATGGTGCATGGGCTTCTCATTGTGGTGGCTTCTCTTGTTGTGGAGTACAGGCTCTAGGCATGTGGGCTTCAGTAGTTGTGGTGCGTGGGCTCAGTAGTTGTGGCTTGTGGGCTCTAGAGAATAGGCTCAGTAGTTTTGGCACATGGGCTTAGTTGCTCTGCGGCATGTGGGATCTTCCCGGACCAGGGCTCGAACCCATGTCCCCTGCATTGGCAGGTGGATTCTTGACCACTGTGCCACCAAGGAAGCCCCACTGATAGCGTTTTGATATGAGTCTGCAAGCAATTGATTTATTATGGTCTCTGTGCAGTCAAACCTCTCTGCTAATGATAATCTGTAGTTTCAGCCAACTACAGATTTGGAGGCTCCCTCCACACTGCCTCAACCTATATCTCTTGCATGTGCAGTTCACAGTAGGATTTGCGCTCCTATGAGAATCTAATGTTGCTGCTGATCTGACAGGAGGCGGAGCTCAGGCGGTAATGCGAGTGATGGGGAGCAGCTCTAAATACAGATGAAGCTTCACGTGCTTGCCCACCACTCACCTCCTGCTGTGCAGCCTGGTTCCTAACAGGCCACGGACCGTTAGTGGTCGTTGGCCCGGGGGTTGGGGACCCCTGCTCTAGAGGCTTCTTAAATAAGGTCTGAAAAGTGCATTTCCTTCAGCATATTCCACCGTTATTAAACAGGATCCCTCCCAACGTAGAGGTAAGTGTGGGTGGAGGGGAAGCCTTCTGTAGTTGGTGATTTGGTCTCAGTCTGTTAGTGAGCTTGTGTCCCTGGGCTCTGACCTTCTGTTGTGTAATAAGAAAGATATTTGTTCTTTGTCTCTGGTTCCTAGACCTCCTAAAGCCCTTGGAATTTCTTGAGTGAAAAGGGTGATAGAACATCTTTTCTTCTAATGAAGCAACTCTTGGCAGCTCCGTAGATTTAAGTTTCAGGATGGGGGTTGGTCACCAGTAAGATGCAGCCTTTATTAGAAACTTGGAATTTTCAGCCCCAGTCTTCAGAGAATTGAGAGGGGCAGGAGACTGAGCTAATCATGAATGGCAATGATTTAATCAATCATTCTTACATAATGAAACCTCCATAAACAACTCTTAAGCATCGGGGTTCAGAGAGCTTCTGGGTTGGTGCATGCATCGAGGTTCTGGGTGGCATGCCTAGTGGAGATGTGGAAGCTTTATGCCCTGCACATCCCCCAAACTTCATTCTATTCATTTCTTCCATTTGACAGTTTCTTAATGGTGTCCTTCAAAAGACTGGTGATTGTAAGTAAAGTGCTTTTCTGAGTTCTGAGAGTCGTTCTAATGACGTATCTAACCTGAGGCAGTGTGGAGGGAGCCTCCAAATCTGTAGCTGGCTGAGCAGAAATGTGGGTAGCCTGGGCATGCCATTTGTGACTGGCACCTGCAGTGGGACAGTCTTGTGGAATTGAGCCCTTAACCTGTGGAGTCTGATGCTAACTCCAGGTAGGTAGTTTTAGAATTGAATTGAAGCGTAGGACACATTTGTGTTGATGTTGGAGAGGTGGAGACGTGGTATTGAAAAAGACACCACGTATTTGGTGTCAAGAGGGAAAAAAGCTATCACCTTTAGAATTGCTTCTCAGCCCCCTACCCCTACCTTAGCGGAGGCAGGAAGGCTAGAGGAGACTCAAGTTGAGTATTTCTCTCTGCCCAGGGCAGTCGGTAGCGTCCCAGTCAGTTAGGCTCTGCTGAAACAGAATCTTTTGAGGACAGTCCTTGTTAAGAACAGAATGTTCTGGGCATATTTCAGAATGGTTACTTCCCTGTCCCTTGTTCCAATTTTGGAGACAGCAGTTTACCTTCTGACCACAGTTCTCTGATGGAAGTATTGTTGTTGTTTTTTGTTATTTATTTATTTATTTATTTGCCACAATGCGCGGCTTGTGGGATCTTAGTTCCCTGACCAGTGATGGAACCCACACCCTTGGCAGTGAAAGTGCAGAGTCCTAACCACTGGACCACCAGGGAATTCCTAGAAGTGGTGTTGGTTTAAGTGTGTTCACTCTTTTTTTTTCCTGTGAGGACAGCATGACCGGCATCTATGCTCCTTACATGCCAGACCAGAAGCCAGAGGTCTCTGACTTCATTTTTTAAACTGAAGTATAGTGGATTTACAATATTGTGTTAGTTTCAGGTATACAGCAAAGTGAATCAGTTATATATATATATTTTTTTTTCCAGATTATTTTCCATTATAGGTTATTATAAGGTATTGAATATATTTCTCTGTGCTCTACAGTAGGACCTTGTTTTTTATTTTATAAAGAGTAGTTTGTGTCTGTTAATCCCATACTCCTAATTTTCCTCTCCTCCCTCCTTTACCTTTTGGTAATCATAAACTTGTTTTCTATGTCCGTGAGTGTGTTTCTGTTCCGTAAGTTTATTTGTATTTTATTTTAGATTCAATATGTAAGTGACATCATACGGTATATGTCTTTGTCTGACTTAGTTCACTTAGTATGATAATCTCTAGGTCCATCCATGTTGCTGAAAATGGCATTATTTCATTCTTTTTTATGGCTGAGTAGTATTCCATTATATATATAGATATACCACATCTTCTTTTTCCATTCTTCTCTCAATGGACATTTAGGGT
This sequence comes from Balaenoptera ricei, assembly GCF_028023285.1. Classification (NCBI taxonomy): domain Eukaryota; kingdom Metazoa; phylum Chordata; class Mammalia; order Artiodactyla; family Balaenopteridae; genus Balaenoptera; species Balaenoptera ricei. The sequence continues at coordinate 174,356,227 of NC_082641.1, read as the reverse complement.
GCTTCCATGTCTTGGCTATTGTAAATAGTGCTGCTGTGAACATTGGGGTGTGTGTAGCTTTTTGAATTAGAGTTATGTCCAGATATATGCCCAGGAGTGGGATTGCTGGATCATATGGCAACTCTATTTTTAGTTGTTTAAGGAACCTCCATACTGTTCTCCATAGTGGCTACACAAATTTACATCCCTACCAACAGTGTAGGATGGTCCCCTTTTCTGTACACCCTCTCCAGCATTTATTATTGGTAGACTTTTAAATGATGGCCATTCTGACTGGTGTGAGTTGATACCTCACTGTGATTTTGACTTGCATTTCTCTAATAATTAGTGATGTTGAGCATCTTTTCATGTGCCTGCTGGCCATCTGTATATTTTCTTTGGAGAGATATCTGTCTATTTAGGTCTTCTGCCCATTTTTTGATTAGGTTGTTTGGTTTTGTTTTGCTATTGAGTTGTATGACCTGTGTGTATATTTTGGATATTAACTCTTTTTCGGTTGTATCATTTGCAAATATTTTCTCCCATTCCATAGGTTGTCTTTTCACTTGGTTGATGATTTCCTTTGCTGTGCAAAAGCTTTTAAGTTTAATTAGGTCCCATTTGTTTATTTCTTTTGCCTTGGGAGGCTGATCTGAGAAAATGCTGCTACAGTTTATGTCTGAGAATGTTTTGCCTATGTTCTCTTCTAGGAGTTTAATAGTGTCATGTCTTACATTTAGGTCTTTAAACCATTTTGAATTTACTTTTGTATATGGTATGAGGGAGTGTTCTAATTTCATTGATTTACATGTAGCTGTCCAGCTTTCCCAAAACCCTTTACTGAAGAGACTGTCTTTTCTCCATTGTATATTCTTTTTTTTTTTGCTTTTTAAAATTTATTTATTTAAAAATTTTTTTTTAAATTAATTTTTTATTGGAGTACAGTTGATTTACAATGTTGTGTTAGTTTCAGGTGTACAGCAAAGTGAATCAGTTATACATATACACATATCCACTCTTTTTAAGATTCTGTTCCCATATAGGTCATTACAGAGTATCGAGTAGAGTTCCCTGTGCTATACAGTAGGTCCTCATTAGTTACCTATTTTATATATAGCGTGTATATGTCAATCTTAATCTCCCAGTTTATCCCTCCTCCCCTTCCACCTTGGTAACCGTAAGATTTTCTACATCTGTGACTCTATTTCTGCTTTGTAAATGGGTTCATTTGTACCATCTTTTAAGATTCCACATATAAACGATATCATATAATATTTGTCTTTCTCTGTCTGACTTCACTTAGTATGACAATCTCTATGTCCATCCATGTCACTGCAAATGGCATTATTTTGTTGTTTTTTATGGCTGAGTAATATTGCATTGTGTGTGTGTGTATCTATCTATCTATCTATAGATAGATAAACCACATCTTCTTTACCCATTCCTCTGTTGATAGACATTTAGGTTGCTTCCATGTCCTGGCTAATGTAGATAGTGCTGCAGTGAACATTGAGGTACATGTATCTTTTCAAATTATGGTTTTCTCTGGATATATGCCCAGGAGTGGGACTGCTGGATCATATGGTAGTTCTGTTTTTAGTTTTTTAAGGAACCTCCATACTGTTCTCCATAGTGGCTGTACCAGTTTACATTCCCACCAACAGTGTAGGAGGGCTCCCTTTTCTACACACCCTCTCTAGCATTTATTGTTTGTAGATTTTTTGATGATGGCCGTTCTGACTGGTGTGAGATGATACCTCATTGTAGTTTTGATTTGCATTTCTCTGATAATTAGTGATGTTGGGCATCTTTTCATGTGCCTCTTGGCCATCTGTATGTCTTCTTTGGAGAAATGTCTATTTAGATCTTCTGCCCATTTTTTGATTGGGTTTTTTGTTTTTTTTTGATATTGAACTGCATGAGCTGTTTGTGTATTTTGGAGATTAATCCCTTGTCGGTTGCATCATTTGCAAAATTTTCTCCTAATCTGTAGGTTGTCTTCTCATTTTGTTTATGGTTTCCTTTGATGTGCAAAAGCTTTAAGCTTAATGAGGTCCCATTTGTTTATTTTTGCTTTTATTTCCATTACTCCAGGAGATGGATCCAAAAAAATATTGTTGCAATTTATGTCAAAATGTGTCTGCCTATGTTTTCCTCTAGGAGTTTTATAGTATCTGGTCTTACATGTAGGTCTTTAATCCATTTTGAGTTTACTTTTTTATATGGTGTTAGAGAATGTTCTAATTTCATTCTTTTGCGTGGAGCTGTCCAGTTTTCCCAACACCACTTGTTGAAGAGACTTCTCCATTGTACATTCTTTCCTCCTTTGTTGTAGATCAATTGACCATAAGTGCATGGGTTTATTTCTGGGCTTTCTATCCTGTTCCATTGATCTGTGTGCCTGTTTTTGTGCCAGAACCATACTGTTTTGATAACTGTAGCTTTTTAGTGTAGTCTTAAGTCAGGGAGCCTGATTCCTCCAGCTCCATTGTTCTTTCTCAAGATTGCTTTGGCTGTCTTTTATGATAGTGTTATCTTGGTGGTGGTATAACTATACATTTGTGAGAAGTTGCAGTTACAATTAAAATCATATGTGTTTGCACTAAAAACAATAGAAAACAAAAAAAAAAAACATGCTTTCATATGCCAGGAGAATGTTAAACTCCCCTGAATCTTGATTTTTATGTGTTCAGTGCTTCTTTCTATCACCTTGATATCCTTCTTTGGAAGAATTTAAGGACTGTGGAATAAGGACTTGGGTTCCCCACCAGGCCATTTTGGAACCCAGTGTGAAGTTAGGAAACACTTTTTAGTGCTTCACCTGCCTTCACCTCACACACATACTGGAGACAGATGAGGGAGCTGCCAAGATCTGTCTGCACGGACACCAGGTTCCTTGGGTTGTATCTTCGGAAATACTGTGGTTCTGGAACATAAAAGTGCACCCCACAGATCTTCTCAAGTAACATCCTCCTGGGACATGCTGATTCACGGGCATCAGCGTCATGTCTTTCCAAGGCCATCTTGAGGCCATTTTCAGCTCTAAGTTTCCCATCTCAAGCCTCTTCTGTGCTTTATTTCTGGGAAACATCTTTAAATAGCCACACCTGTCCCAAAGTGGGGATTTTTCTCTGTGGCAACCTCCAGTGGCTCTAAGGTAAAAGAGGAGACTTAGTGCCAAAACCCATGTCACAGGGCACACCCCCCTCAGCCACAATAACCCTTGCTCTCCCGTGATCATCTGTTCCACACCCACCTGCAAAGTCACATAACAGTCTCCAACCTGCCAAAAGACGCGCTGGCATGTCCCAGTTATAGGAGGACCTCTCACACCTCATGGTCCACGAATCACATGACCCAAATTATTTTGCGCATTCCCTTCTGAGAGGTTCTGCAGCACATGTGCTGGCTATGCCCCAGCCCCTTACGTAAGAGCCTTCCTCCCCGACGCTCATCCAAGGTGGGTTTGGAACCACTATCTACTTCTTTCTGGAATGGGATCCTTCCCCCCCCGCCCACTCCAGCTCTGTGGCCTGCTGGAAATGATGATCTTGGAGGCTCTGCAGCCCCTGGGGCCCCCTCACTTCACATGCACCCCGGAATGCAAAGTACAGCCGTCTCCAAATAGACTGTGTCCTGGAGCCTTTTGGGAGTCACGCTTTCCCTGAAGTGTGCAGGTGCAGGAGGTGGTGACCCCTCCCTTGTTGGAAGTGGGCCCACAGTTTCTTGGAGGACTGTATACATTGCCCTGGTGGGGAGGCTGTGTGCCCAAGTGCACTCGCAACTGCTTCCAGCCCATTCCTGAGTCCCAGAAGCAATATCTGTAGCTGGAAACTTGTCTGAGCTCAGGAGGCCTCCTCCTTCCCCCAACAGCAGATGTGACTACAGGCTGCATTCAGGACGCTTGGACCCTGCAGGGCTGATGGGAGCAACTTCTGTGGGCAGATGAGACCTCAGTGGAGGTGATGTCCACTGAGGAGAGCATGTGGAGGATGTGGTGGCTGGGCGGGGAGATGCAAACCTTTTCTACCCTTACTGATAGTGTTTGGAAAACCAAAGTGAATAAAGGGTCAAGTTAACAAGGGTGCCTTTCTGGAGGTGATTATAGCAGTGTGAGGGGGCTGGAACGTAATTGCAGCCGTTTTGGGTCCTCTCACCTCTTCAATTCCTGTTTTGCAGGTCTGTAGACATAATCTTTTTACACAGTGTGAGCTGAGGAAATGTGAGATCCCTTCCTCCCCAGGAGGGACAGATGGACCCTCCTTTGGGGATTGCTTTGGGGGCCAGGACACACCCTTCTGCCATGTGGCCTGGGGGTGAGAACAATTCACTCTGTGAAGATCAGGTGGCTGTAGGCCTGTGGTGAGATTTGTGTAAAAACCCTGTGTGTGTGTATGTGTGTGTGTGTCCAGTTATTCAATAAATGTCAATTCCCTCTTGTGTAACTGGCCTTCTAGTAGGTGCTGCAGTGAACAAAGCAGAACAAACACCTGTGTCTCCTTGAAGCTGACATTCTAGGAGATAAGTAAGGAGATACAGGTAAAATATACAGTGTATCTGATGGCGATGACTCAAAAGGAGGGGAGAGAGCAGGGGAGGAGTCTGAGGACCTGGGCTCTGTGTGTCTTTGCATCATCTCTGAGGGCTTATGAGTGTTCATATCTATGTCAGGGTGTGTCTACCTGTATGTGCAGTGACAAGGTCTGTGTGGTTTTATATGTCTGAGTAGAGGGGATATGTGTGTGTACTCTTCAAAATCTTGAACGCTTTATATTATTTCATTGTCCTTGGTTGCACCTCCCATACCATGTTGAATAGAACTGGCGATAGCAGACATCACTGTCTGGTTTCTGGTTGTATTAATCATGTTTTATATTTTCTGTGTCTTAAGATGTTTTGACATTTGGAGGTCTTTTAGACCTGGGGAGTGATTGCTCCTCCCAGAGGTACCTAATTCCAAGGGGTGGTGGTAGTGGACAGCTTGCCAGGAGCCTGCCTTTCCTGTACAGAATGCCTAATCCAGTGCCATATCTCCACCCACCTCCTTATGTTTCCCACACCCAAACCAGTATATGTTCTGTCCTAAACCAATCCAGGGTCAGGTGCTAGACAACTTGTGACAGCCCCCATGCTTTAAAGCCTTCTGTAATTATTGAAACTAGGCAATCATAAGATGTTTATTCTGCCCCATCTTACCACTCCTATGGAAACCCCAGAACGGCTTGGCCTAGGCCAAGTCCTCAACTTGATACAGAACTTCTAAAAAGAACACACAGCAAATATCATGCTTCATTCTGAGAAACTAGATGCTTCTCCACTAAGATCAGGAACAAGGCAAGAATGTCCCTTCTCACTGTTTCAATTCATCATTGTACTAGAAGTCCTAGCTAATGGAATAGAACAAGAAAAGGAAATAGAACGTATTGAGATTGGAAAGGAAGAAATAAATCTTTTCTAATATGATTGTCTATGTAGAAAATCCCCTCCAAGTTTATTTAAAAAGCTCCTGGCACTAATGAGCAATCAGAGGAAGATCACAGAATATGAGGGAAATATACAAATATCAATTACTTTTTTATATACTGGCAATATACAGTTGGATTTTTAAAAATAAATTTATTTATTTTTATTTTTGGCTGTGTTGGGACTTCATTGCTGCACACAGGCTTTCTCTAGCTGCAGCGAGCAGGGGCTACTCTTCGTTGCAGTGCGCAGACTTCTCATTGCAGTGGCTTCTCTTGTCGGAGCATGGGCTCTAGGCACGTGGGCTTCAGTAGTTGTGGCTTGCGGGCTCTAGAGTGCAGGCTCAATAGTTGTGGCTCGTGGTCTTAGTTGCTCTGCGGCACGTGGAATCTTCCTGGACCAGGGATCGAACCTGTGTCCCCTGAATTGACCGGCAGACTCCTAACCACTGTGCCACCAGGGAAGTCCCTACAATTGGATTTTGATATTAAAAACACAATACAATTTATAGTAGTACCAAAAAAAGAGAACTACTTAGATGTAAATCTAACAAAATATGTATAAAATCTATATGAGGAAATGACAAAACTGATGAAAAAATCAAATCAAAGTAGATCCAAATAAGTGTGGATATTCTGTGATCATAGGTAGGAAGGCTCAATATTGTTAAGATGTCAGTTGTCTCCAATTTGATCTACAGATGACTATTTTGTAGATACCAACAAATTGATTTTAAGGTTTATATGGCAAAATACCTAGCATAGCCAGCACAATACTGTAGAAGAAGAACAATCAGAGGATTGACACCAATTGACTTCTATATGAACTATAAAGCTATGGTAATCAAGACAGTGGGGGTGTTGCCAAAAGAAGAGACATAACATACATCAGTGGAACCAGGATAGAGAGCCTAGAAATAGACCCTACAAATATAGTCAACTGATCTTTGAAAATGGAGCAAAGGCAATTCAATGGAGAAAGGATAGTCTTTTCAACAATTGGTGCTGGAAAAATTGGACATCCACATGCAAAGAAATGAATCTAGACATAGACTTTTAAAAATACATCTTTATTGGAGTATAATTGCTTCACAATGCTGTGTTACTTTCTGTTGTACAACAAAGTGAATCAGCCATATGCATACATATATCCCCATATCCCCTCCCTCTTGAGCCTCCCTCCCACCCTCCCTATCCCCCACCTCCAAGCAGTCACAGAGCACCGATCTGATCTCCCTGTGCTATGCTGCTGCTTCCCACTAGCTATCTATTTTACACATGGTAGTGTATATATGTCAATGCTACTCTCACTTCGCCCCAGCTTCCCCTGCCCCACTGTGTCCTCAAGTCCATTCTCTATGTCTGCGTCTGTATTCCTGCCAGTACCACTTTTTTAAGATTCCATATATATGCGTTAGCATACGGTATTTGTTTTTCTCTTCCTGACTTCACTCTGTATGACAGACTCTAGGTCCATCCACCTCTCTACAAATAACTCAATTTCATTTCTTTTTATAGCTAATATTCCATTGTATACACATGCCACATCTTCTCTATCCATTCATCTGTCGATGGACATTTAGGTTGCTTCCATGTCCTGGCTGTTGTAAACAGTGCTGCAATGAACACTGTTGTACATTAGATATAGACTTTACAGTTTTCACAAGAAGTACCTCAAAATGTGTCATAGACCTAAATGTAAAATGCAGAACTATTGAACTTCTAAAATATAACATAGGAGAAAATCTATGAAACATTGGTTTTGATGATGAGGCTTTTAGATATTGAACAGAAGCAAGATCTAAGAAAGAAAAATTGATAAGGTGAACTTCATTAAAATGAAAAACTTCCAAATTGAAAAAGATACTGTTAAGAGAATGGAAAGTTAAGCCACACCCTAGAAGAAAATGTCGGATAAAGGACTTGTATCCAGAATATAAAAAGAACTCTTAAAGCTAAACAGTAATGAAACAAACAATCCAATTAAAAAAATATGCAGCGGATTTCCCTGGTGGTCCAGTGGTTAGGACTCAGTGCTTTCACTGCCATGGCCGGGGTACAATTCCTGGTTGGGGAACTAAGATCCCGCAAGCCACATTGTGCGGCCAAAAAAAAAAAGAAAAAGATATATTAAAATTAGAGAAAATAAATGTTTAAAAAATATGTAAGAGATCTGAACAGACATCTCACCCAAGAAGATATACTGATGGCAAATCCAACATATGAAAAGTTGATCAACAGTATCATTAATGTCCTTAGGGAATAGCAAATTCGGGAATCTTTTGTGAGGAGCATATAGATTGATTGTTATGTCTTCTTGGAGAATTGGCCTTTTTATCACTATGTTATGTCCATGTTTATCCCTGCTGATTTTCTTTGTTCTGAAGTCTGCTTTCTGTGGAGTTAAATTCTTGGTCTGGTCCTTCAAAAATCTCTGCCATATCTGAGTTTTGTTTTAATACTTACTTTATCTCTTCAAATTGTTTCCCTTTCCTTTTTGCATGTCTTGTAATTTCTTGTGAAAACTGGACATGATAGATCAGGTAATAAGATTTGAGTTAGATAGGCTTTTAGTGTCAGACTTTATGTTTTCTTGAACAGGAGTTCAATTCCTGCATGCTGTAGCTATGGGTGTTACAGGCATCAGTATCCTTTAGGGTCCTTGTATTTTTCTCCCCTGTTGTGCTTGCGTTTCCCTAGAAACTCATCCCTTAGTAGAGCCTATGTCTTACCGCTCTCTCAGTTGTAATCTACTCTTACTATTAAACTGAAGTCCTATTAATACGGTGATAGGTATTTGGGAAGGCAAGGGTGTTCTATAACAATATGATTAAGCCTGTGATGATTTGGTGTGACAGATTCTTGGGGCTGTGACCTTCAGAACAGTTTCTTTGCCTCTATTTTTCCTCCCCTTTTGTCATACAGGAAAGCTGGAAGTGGCTATAGTTGGCTAATTGCCCTTCCTCAGGTCAGATAAGGCTTTGGTGAATTAGTTTTCTTTGAAGGGTGGCATAAATTACAGAGAACAGAATGCTCTGAGTGTATTTAAAAATCTTTTTCTTCTTTAACTGTATGAAGCACAAGGCTTGGGCTCTTGGAGGTAAAATTCATTGTGGGGGGGTACCCTATGACTGGGCCCCCCCAGGATACTTTCAAGCTAGTCCATACTGTGTCTCCAGCAGTCCGTCTATAGTAGTTCACGTGTTACCACAGTTTGCTTGCTCCAGTGGTTTCTGCTCCCAGCGACTGGTAATTCTCTATATTCACACATCCCTCCAGTTTTTTAAAAATATTTATTTATTTATTTATTGGGCTGCACCGGGTCTTAGTTGCGGCAGGAGGGATCTTTGTTGCAGCATGCGGGTTCTCTTTTAGTTGCAGCATGGGGGGATCTTTTAGTTGTGGCATGTGGGATCTTTAGTTGTGGCACGTGGGATCTAATTCCCTGACTAGGGATCGAACCCGGGCCCCCTGCATTGGGATCGTGGAGCCTTAGCCACTGAACCACCAGGGAAGTCCCCCACCCCTTTCCAGTTTTTAGGGCAGTGGTTTACCCTATAATCTGAATTCTCTGATGGATTTAAGAACAATTGTTGATTTTCATTTTGTTCACCTTTTTTCTTATGATGTAACTGATGACTCCAAGCTCTTTTCATGTCAGAGCAGAAACCATTTATTCACTTCCGTTGCTGTGCGTTTTTCCCTTGTGAGACCATAGGATTTTCACTTGTTGATTTTATGGCTAGTGACCATTTGTGTAGTTTCAGAGTTTTTCTATAAAAACCAGTGGGTCTAAAAAGCTTATCATATGGGGAACTCTGCATTTGGATGTTTATCCTCATATTCCTTTCAGAATCTCCCACCCTAAGCTCCTGTTCCTCACCGCAAAAACATTTCCCACAGGTGACCTTTGGTTTAATCTTTGCCCCCTTTTGGGGAAGGATCAACCCCCTACCCAAAATGGGTTTGAGTGTCAAAACTGATGATATCACACACAGCAAGTGAATACAAAAATGTTTATTACTCAGTGTGACCTTCTAAGGAAAGGAGGGCAAGTGCAAGATGGCTCAAGTAAAGCAGACAGGGTCAGCTGGATCTTTATTGTGTCTGTAGGTTGAAGCTAGAGTTGTTCAAGGTTTGACAAATCTAGCTACTGGCACAAAAAGAAAAGGGACATTGTGAGCATTTTTAACTTGGTTATCTGTGTTGGGCCAGGCAGGGAGGATGGATAAGTATATAAAATCTGTTAATAGTCAAACATCAAAAATGGAGTCAGTGTCTTTATTAAAGTTTACTTCTGATGTTTGATGTTGACTGAAATATGCTATATCTCATTTACATGAATTTGGTTTTGAATATGAATTTTAAAAGCCAAGTGAAAAGCACAGACAACATTGTAAGTAAGACAAGGAAGGTTTGAAAAAGCACTTGAATCTAGTCATCCCAATGTTGGAGAAACCCAGGAAAATATGTTAGTGGGGCTCGAGCTGTGTTCAGTTATGTTAGTCATGTTTTTGGTTCTTTCAATCTGTTGTCTCATTTGTTGAATTATTGGTGGTGCTTTGTCATTGTTGTCTGCCCACACGCAGCACAAAACCTCTTTTAAGGGAACAGAGCTCTCTCTGACTGATCAATGAATAATCCAGAGCCACAGTTTCACCAGCTACCATGGCTGCCAGAGAGAGTTTTCCTTCACGGAAAGCATCTAAGGCATTAGCTGTCTGCTGCATGAGTTAGGAGCCTTTTTGATATTTCCTGACTGGTGTCAATGATGTGAGTTTGTTGAGTGGTGTCATGTATGCCCAGGGCAGTCCTGGAGATTCCCACAACAGTGAGTGCATGAGTGCAATTGGTAGGAAAACAGCACATTTGTGTTGAGATGGGCCTGAGGGTAGGTATCCAAAAGGAAATACTGGCACCTTGAGGAAGGCCCAGGTGTAGGACATGAATGGTGGCTAGTGAGCACAAAACAACAAATCAAAGGCCTGTGGGAGTGACCATTCTGATAGAAGCGTCTGGTATAGGAATGACTTTATTTGTAAGCTGTCCGTGCTCCTGATGATTAAGGCCCTACAGGCTGGGGGTTGAGCCCTCAAACAGGAGGGATACTCATTTAGAAGAACATGTTTAAAAGATATTTTGTGGGACTTCCCTGGTGGCACAGTGGTTAAGAATCCGCCTGCCAATGCAGGGGACACGGGTTCGAGCCCTGGTCTGGGAAGATCCCACGTGCCGCGGAGCAACTAAGCCCGTGTGCCACAACTACAGAGCCTGCGCTCTAGAGCTCGTGAGCCACAACTACTGAGCCCACGTGCCACAACTATGGAAGCCCGTGTGCCTAGAGCCCGTGCTCCGCAACAAGAGAAGCCACCGCAATGAGAAGCCTGCACACCGCAACAAAGAGGACCCCTGCACGATGCAACTAGAGAAAGCCCACGCGTAGCAACGAAGACCCAACGCAGCCAAAAAATAAATAAATAAATAAATTTATTTAAAAAAAAGATATTTTGTAATCTTAGCAAGGTTTGTCTAAATAAGTCATTATGGCATTTGATGAGGGCTGTCCTCTAATTCACTAAGTGGAGGTGTGATGTCACCTTGTTGACTGAGACCATGTTCCTGAGGGTTTCCAGCATCACATCTCTGTAGAGTTTCTTCTGAGAAGGATCCAGCAGTGCCTACTCCTCCAGAGTGAAGTTCGCAGCCACATTGTCAAAGGCCACTGAGTTCTGAAACTTCCCATGTATGAGTATAGGAGGATGGGTGAGGCTAAGGGCACTGGGTATCTACACTCAGTTCCTAAGAAAGTCACATGATTCTGTGGTCTTCAAACATTGATTCTAAGACTTAGCTGTCTGTGACTTGTCTGTCCATTTCACTTCCTTTGAAGGAACTAACAAAAACTACTGCAAACCTAATAGGAAGAACAGATGTCTACAATTGGTCAAAATTTTCTGAATCACAACGTGAGGACTGGCATAATATATATCAAGGATTTTAATACTATAGTATTACAGACAGTATATTAGCAGAGAGTTGACAAATACACCCCAAGGGAAAGGAAAACAGTCTTCAGTGGGCCGGCACGTTACGGAAATCTGATTAGATAGAGAAGGCATTACAGAGTAGTGGCAAAAATTGTGAACATTTTAATACATGGGGCAGGGACAAACTGTTATCTATGTTGGAAAAATACATGGCATTCCCCTCCGTACTATGGACGGTGATCAATTTATTGTAGATTTCGATGTGAAAGACAAAACTAAATACTTCAGAAGCCACAGGCAATTTTTTTTTCTTTTTTAATATCTATTTGGTTGTGCCAGGTCTTAGCTGCTGCTCACCGGCTCCTTAGTTGCGGCACACGGGCTCCTTAGTTGCACCATGCGGACTCTTAGTTGTGGCATGTATGTCGGATCTAGTTCCCTGGCCAGGGACCGAACCTGGGCCCCCTGCATTGGGACCATGGAGTCTTAACCACTGCACCACCCGGTAAGTCCCCAGGCAAATATTCTTTTGACACAGGAATAGGGAAGAATTTTCTTATACAAGAAAAAAACGAGTAAGCCATAAAGGATTCAAATACATCAAATACATTAAAATTAAGGGAGTTAAAAAGATAAACAACAAAGACATACTGTATAGCACAGGGAACTATATTTAATGTCTTGTAATAACCTATGATGGTAAAGAATGTGAAAAAAGAATATATTTTATATTATAGAATATTCTATATTCTATATAGTATTCTATAATTTTATATATATATATATATATATATGTAAACTGAATCACTTTGCCATACACCTGAAACTAACACAACATTGTAAATCAACTATACTTCAATGAAAAAAATTTAAGGGAGTTAAAAGATACACAAACTGGGAGAAACTTTTCTGCATTGCATGCAATATAAAAGGATTAGTGCAGAGAGTAAAAATGAATGAGCGAGTAATTTAAAAAGGAGAATATGACCAGAACATATTTCACAAAGGGTGAAAGATCACATATCAAAAAAAGGTGTGAACCTCCTTGGTAATGAAAAAGTATCCAAATACAATCTCAAGTAGTCCCATTTCACATTTATTAGAGGGGCAAGAATTCGTAAATAAAACAATCCCAAGTGTTGATGACCATATTGAGTAAATAGTTAGACAAAGAGTGGTAGGAGGGTCAGCTGATACATCCATTGCTACTTCCTGTAAATGTAGCCTTGACCATGGTCTACACCCCAACAGCCTTTCTCTAATATGCAAAGAATTTCTTGTACATTTACACGTGAGTCTGAAAAAGAAAGACAGCAGTGGTATTTTTCTCAACAGTAAAAAATAATTTTGATAAAACCCAGACACCAAAAGCATTGGAAGGGATGAACAAATTGGATGACTGCAGCCTCAGATGCCACCAAGTGAAACTACCAAGGCAAAGAAACAACAAAAAACCCCTTTCAGTGTAATTGCTTTAATATTCATTTATGGAAAGTCCCAAACAGGCACAACTAAATGAAAACTGCTTAGTGAAAAAGAATACATGGTAAAGATATGAAGAATAAATGAAGAATTATAGCGGTGGTCATCTATGTGCCATGTCAGAGCTGGGTTCAGTGAGGGGAACGTCGGAGGACCCTAACAAGTGCCCAAGGCCCATTTATGAATCTTGATGAGTCCTGGAATGTTTATATTGTTATTATTACCAAAACTTACCACAAGACATTTTATGTATTCTTTCCGGAATATGTTTCAAAATAAAACTTCAAAGCACTATTTAAATTTGGAACAGAAGAGAATTTTAATATACTTGTTTGCCTTGTAACATAACAACATGAGTTTTTGTTTGTTTGTTTTTTTGTTTTTGCCTTGCTGTGTGGCTTGTAGGATCTCAGTTCCCTGACCAGGGATTGAACCTGGGACCTCAGCAGTGGAAGTGTAGAGTCCTAACCAATGGACCACCAGGGAATTCCCACAATATGAGGTTTTTAAAAAATTAATTAATTAATATTTTTGGCTTCGTTGGGTCTTCGTTGCTGCACACGGGCTTTCTCTAGTTGCGGCGAGCGGGGGCTACTCTTCGTTGTGGTGTGTGGGTTTCTCATTGCAGTGGCTTCTCTTGTTGCAGAGCACGGGCTCTAGGTGTGCGGGCTTCAGTAGTTATGCCACACGGGCTCAATAGTTGTGGCTTGCAGGCTCTAGAGTGCAGGCTCAGTAGTTGTGGTGCACGGGCTTAGTTGCTCCGCGGCATGTGGGATCTTCCCGGACCAGGGCTCGAACCCGTGTCCCCTGCATTGGCAGGTGGATTCTTAACCACTGCACCACCAGGGAAGTCCCGACAATATGAGTTTTAATGAACAATTTTGGTAACAAAAGTTTAGAAACAAGCTCAGTGTCTATTTAGAAAGAATTGATTACATAAGGTCATCATCATATATACCTGTAATTAAAATGAGAGGTGGCATGTATTGATATGAAAAGATCTTAGAAGATTTATCAATAGAACAAATAAAGTACTGCAATGTATAAACTATCTTACCTTTTCTGTAACTGTTGTGGTCAACTGATGATGCAGGTATATAATTTTTTATATATATATATATATATATATATATATATATATATATATATATATGTAAAGTGAATCACTTTGCCATACACCTGAAACTAACACAACATTGTAAATCAACTATACTTCAATGAAAAAAATTTAAGGGAGTTAAAAGATACACAAACTGGGAGAAATCCACCCAAAGTTTGGTCCCAGTGTTGAGACTGAGGACTGCACATACAGACCAAGAGGGTATGAAAATATTAATTACTCAAATAATTGAGGGCTCTAGGGGGAGGAGGGCACGCTTCTCAAGCAGGTGGGAAATGGCTTGAGAAAGCAAGGAAAGGAGACTGCCTGGTTTTTTATTGTGGTCAGTGTGGGGTCAGGGTGATAGTTTTCACGCACATGTACTCAGGTAGGAAAACCTGAACCGTAATTGACAAATTGCTGGAGGTCACGTGTGGACAAGTTTTAGTGTTAAAAACCCCACAGGACACAGTCTTAGGGTGTCCCCACCAATTTGTGAATTTTACATCCAGAAATCCCTACCAGGTTCTTAGAAAATCTGAGAAAAATCTCTTTGTGCTTCCAGCACAAGGAGGGGAAAAGTATCCATCTTGAAATATGTCCCAAGTATTCTGTACTTCTTAAGAAGGCCTGCCCTCAAAAGAAACTATTTCACAAAGCCTAACCAACTAGGATTTTACTAGAGCCTAACTGACCTGGAGAAAGGGAAACAACCAACTCCATCATTCTCTAGCCTTTCTGCCTCAACCAAATTGGGGGGCGGGGTACGGAAAAGCGCTTGTGAAAATCACAGCCCAGGGACACAGGGTATAGACTATAGAATGCTCCTCCCTTCCTCCACATAAGAGGGCTCCTGTAAAATAACAGGGGAACACAACTGAAGGAACTGCACGCCTCAGACCTTATTTAAGAGGTTTCTAGGGGTACAGCAACAAATACCTAGATGAAATGGACAAGTTCTATAAACACACAAACTACCAAGCCTGATTCATGAAGAAAGAGAAAATCTGATCAGACCTATAACTAGTAAGGAGATTGCTGCAGTATGAAAACAAAAAACCCCACAAATCCCTCCCAACAAAGAAAAGTCTAAAACCAGGTTACTTCCCTGATGAATTCCACCATTGAAAGAACTGCAACTGTCCTCCTCAAAGTCTTTTGAAAAAGTGTAGAGGGGGAAACACTTCAGAACTCATTCCATGAGGTGTGCATAAACTCTGCTTTCAAAGCCAAAGACAGTACAAGAAAACTCAGACAAATTTTGCTTATGAACATTGATGGAAAAATCCTCAAAATATGCCAGCAAACCATATTCAGCAGCACCTTAAAGGATTAGAAACCACAGCTAAATGAGAGTTATTCCTGGAATGCAGAATTTTCAACATATGAAAATCAAATAACGTAATATACCATATTAGAATCACACACACACAAAATCATGATCATTTAATTGATGAAGAAAAAGCATTTGACAAAATTTAACACCTTTTTATGATAACAGCACTCAACAAACTAGGAATAGAAGGAAACTATCTCAACATAATATAAAGGCCATATATGAAAAACCCACAGCTAACCTCATACTCTATGATGAAAGACTGAAAGCTTTTCTTCTCACATCAGGAATAAAACAGGACGCCTGCTTTTAACACTTGTATTCAACATAATATTGGGAAATCTAGCCAGAGCAAATAGGCAAGAAAAAGAAATAAAAGACATCCAAATTAGCAAGGAGAAAATAAAATTACTTCTGTTTGCAGATGACATGATCTTACATGTAGAAAATACTAAATATCACACACACCCACACACACTCACACACACACCCCATTAGTATTCATAAAGTTATTCAGCCAAGGTGCAGGATACAAAATTAATGTGCAAAAATTGACTGCATTTCTAACACTAACAGTGAATAATCTGAAAAATAAATTAAGAAAACAATTCCATTTACAATAGCATAATGTTTTCAAGGGGTACCCATGTTGTAGCATGAATCAGTATTTCATTCTTTTTTGCGGCCCAGTAATATTCCATTGTATGGATCTAGCACGTTGGGTGCTAGATTTATCCATTTATCCACTGATGGACATTTGGTTTGTTTCTACTTTTTGAGTATTATGAATAACATTGCTATAAACATTCATACACAGATTTTATATGGACATATGTTTTAATTTGTTTTGGGAATGGTATTCTTCACCGAGGAGTGGAATTGTTGAGTCACATGTTAAGTCTATGTTTAATCATTTGAGGAGCTGTCACACTGTTTTCCAAGGTGGTTGCATCATTTCACATTCCCATCAGCAGTGTATAAGGGTTCCAGTGTCTCCACATCCTCACCAACATTTAAAAATTCTAGCTATCCTAGTGGGTATGAAGTGGTATCTCTTTGTGGTTTTGACTTGCATTTCTCTGATGACTAGTGATGTTGAGCATCTTTTCATGTGCTTTTTACCCACTTGGACATGTCTTGCTTGGACAAATGTCTATTCAGATTCCTTGTCCATTAAAAAATTGTGTTTCTTAAAATTATTGAGTTGTAAGAGTTCTTTATATATTCTAAATAGAAGTCCCTTGCCAGATATATGATTTGCTAATTTTTCTTCCATTTTATGGGCTGTCTTTTCACTTCATGTGTCCTTTGAAACACAAAAGTTTTCAGTTTTGATGAAGTCCAACTTATCCTTTTTCTTTGTTGCTCATGCTTTTGGTGTGACTTCTAAGAATCCTTTCCCAAATCTAAGGTCATGAAGATTTTACTCGGTGTTTTCTTCTAAGAGTATTATAGTCTTACCTCTAACATTTAGGTCTTTGATCCAGTTTTGAGTAGTTTTTGTGGATGGTGTGAGGTCAGAGCCAAACTTCATTCTTTTACATGTGATTATCCAGTTGTCCTAGCACCATTTGTTGACACGAATATTATTTACCATTGAATGCTCTTGGCACCATTGTTGAAAATCATTTGACATATTTGTATGGGTTTATTTCTGAAATCAAAATTTTATTCCTTTGATAGTGCCAGCACCACCCTGTCTACTGTCTTGATTACCATTGCTTTGCAGTAAGTTTTGAAATTGGGAAATGTGGTTCCTTTGTTCTTCTCTTTCAAGATTGGTTTTGTTTTTCTGTGTCCCTTGCAATTCCATATGAATTTTTGAAACAGCTTTTCATTATCTACAGAGAAATCAGCCAGGATTCTGATAGGAATCGCAATGAATCTGTAGATAATTTGGGGGAGTACTGCTATCTCAAGTATATTAAGTCTTCAAATCCATGAATATGGGGTATTTTTCCATTTATTTATAATATTATTAATTTCTTTCAACTTTTTTTGTTGTTTTCAATGTGTTTTGTACCTCTTTTGTTAAATTCCTAAGTATTTTATACTTTTTAAAAAAATTAATTAATTATTTTTATTTTTGGCTGTGTTGGGTCTTCGTTTCTGTGCGAGGGCTCTCTAGTTGCAGCAAGCAGGGGCCACTCTTCATCGCGGTGCGCGGGCCTCTCAGTGTCGTGGCCTCTCTTGTTGCAGACCACAGGCTCCAGACGCGCAGGCTCAGTAGTTGTGGCTCACGGGCTTTGTTGCTCCACGGCATGTGGGATCTTCCCAGACCAGGGCTCGAACCCGTGTCCCCTGCATTGGCAGGCAGACCCTCAACCACTGTGCCACCAGGGAAGCCCTATACTTCTTGATGTTATTGTAAATGAAATTGTCTTAATTTTACTTTCCCACCATTCACTGCAAGTATATCAAAATACAATTGATTTTTATATATTGATCTTGCCTCCTATAATCATGCTGAACTCAAGAACCAAAGGATCATCTCAATAGATGGAGAAAAAGCATTTGACAAAGCTCAACAACACTTTACATGGAAAACTCTCAATAAACTAAAGGGAACCTCTTCAACCTGATATAAGGCATCTAGAAAAACCAACAGCTAACATCATATTTGATGGTGAAACTCTGACTGCTTTCTCCCTAAGATCAGACACAGAGCAAGGATATTCAACTCTTGCCAGTTCTATTCAACATGGTAAGGGAGGGGCTACCATAGCAATTAGGCAAGAAAATGATATAAAAGCATTCCAAATTTTAAAGGACATGCACACATAGTCCCCCAGACAGACATACAAAATTACACAAAGGCACCGGCCCAGTCCCCCAGACTCCTCCCCTGCTCTATTTCTCTCCTTCTGAATAACCACTACCAGATACATTATGTATTTTACTTGTATCTCTCGTTTCTTATCTCCTGGAATGTCAGCTTCAAGGGGACAGGGATATTTGTTCGGCTTTGTTCACTTCAGCACCTACTAGAAGGCCTGTTACTACATAGGAGAGAATTGACACTTACTGAATAATTGAGCACTCTCACTCCCATGTACACTCCCCCCCTCCCCACACACAGGGGTTTTACACAAATCTCAGGCCTACAGCCACCTGATCTTCACAGAGTGAACTGTTCTCACCCCCAGGCCACATGGTAGAAGGGTGTGTCCTGGCCCCCAAAGCAATCCCCAAAGGAGGGTCCATCTGCCCCTCCTGATGAGGAAGGGATCTCACACTTCCTCAGCTCACTATACAAAAACATCGATCGTATCTACAGAAATGCAAAACAGGAGTTGAAGAGGTGAGAGTCAGGGCCAGAACATAATTCCAACCCCTCATGCTCCAGACTCACCTCCAGAAACGGACCATAGTTGACTTGACCCTTTGTTCATTTTGGTTTTCCAAACACTACCAGTAAGGGTAGTAAAGGTCTGTAAAGGTTTGCATCTCCCCGCCCGGCCGCCGCATCCTCCATGTGGTCTCTTCAGTGGACAGCACTCCCACGGGGGTCTCATCTGTCCACAGAGGTTGCTCCCATCAGTCCTGCAGGGTCCAAGCATGGCGACTGCGCTCTGTAGTCACATCTGCTGCTGTTGGGGGAGGGAGGAGGCCTCCTGAGCTCAGACAACAAGTTTCCAGCCACAAAAATTGCTTCTGGGACCCAGGAATGGGCTGGAAGCTGTTGCTAGTGCGCTTGGGAATGTGGCCTCCCTTATTTCTGCCGCTTCCCTCCCCCGCACTGTATATATAGTTGTCCGAAAAACCGTGGGCTCACTTCGGACAAAGGAGTTGCCACCTCCTGCGACTGCGCACTTCAGGGGAACGGGAAACTCTTTTGTTTCCAGGAGATGAGTGTACTTTGCATTCTGGGGTGCACGTGAAGCGAGGGGCCCTTGCAGGGCCTCCAAGGTCACCATTTCCAGCAGGCCACAGAGCTGGAGCGCTTGCGGGGTGGGGTGGGTGGAGGAGTGGTCCCATTCCAGGAAGAAGTAGGTATTGGTCTCAGCGGGTAGGGTCCAGGCCCACCCTGGATGAGTGTGAGTGAGGCAGGCTCTGAGGCAAGGGGTTGGGGGCAGGGTCAGCTCATGCGCCGCAGAACATCTGAGTGGACTTTGCAGAACTTGAGCCTTGTGATGTATGCACCTGAAATGTGAGAGGGCCTCCTATAGGTAGGATGTGGTAGGGCAAATATAAGTTCCTGATAGGACTTCTCCAACAATGTGGGGGCAAAATCTCTCCTGCTTCCCAGCTCCGTCCCGTCTGTGCTCCTTAGATAAGACCCTTGTTGAGCCTACCAGAAACCCCTGCTCCTTTTGGCTTGAAGCGACCAATCCCCGTCTTCAGCCTGGGAACCCCAGAAACATCCAACCCATGGACCCTAATAAAGTCTTATGCCCCAGGTCATGGTGCTCTTAGTGTGCCTGCACCCTGCCTTGACTTCCCGTGTACCTCCTCCAGGATCTGTGAGTAATAAACTTCTCTATTTCACTTCCCCTTGTGGCCTTTGTTGAACTGTGGCTCACCATATGTCTCCCACCTGGGGTTCCACTTAACAAATGTTAATTTAGCAAAATCATAATATTAGTATAGTTACATCTATAAATGTTTCTCTGAGTAGTATTTCAGAGGCAGCCCAGTAACTTTGCCCTGACTTTCATTCAACACACACTATTTTCTCATTTTTGTGTTAATTTCTTCTTTGATACATTGGTTATTTAGGGATGCATTAATTTACTTGTATTTGTAAATTTCCCCAATTTTCTTCAAGTTACTGATTTCTAATTTCATTCCATTCTCATCACAGGCCATAGATTTTAAATTTAATGAGGATTGTCTTATGTCCAGCATTTGTTCTACCCTAGAGAAAGTTTCCTGTGCATTTGAGAAGAATATTCTGTTTTTGTTGGGCCCAGTGTTCTGTAGATATATTTAGGTGTACCTGGTTTATAATGTTTTTCAAGTCTTATTTCCTTACTGATCTTCAATTTAGTTGTTGCATATATTATACAAGGTGGGATATTGAAGTTTCCAATTATCGTTGATTGATTTCTTTCTCCCTTTATTTGTGTCATTTTTTTGCTTCCTGTGTTTTGGCACACTGTTATTGGATACATATATTTTCATAATTGTTATAGCTTCTTGATGGATTAATCCTTTTATCATGATATAATGTTCCTTTTTATCTTTAGTAATATTTTTTGTTTTAAAGTCTGTTTTGCCTGTTATTTGTGTAGTCTCTGTAGCTTTCTAGTGGGTGATGTTTACAGATGTATATTTTCCCATTCTTTTACTTTCAATATATTTGTATTTTAAATTTAACCTGCATCTCCTGTTGATAGCATGTATTTAGATTTAAAAAATTTAAAAAAATCTAGGGTGACAATCTCTGCCCCTTCATTGGATTATGTATTCCATTCATATTTGGTATTATTAATATAGTTGCAATTACATCTGCCATTGTACCTTTTGTTTTCTACAGTTCTCATGTCATTTTTAGTTCTTTTATTCTTCCTTCATTTCTTTATTTTGCATTAGGTGAATATTTTGTAATGTTGCATTTTAATTTTTTGAATGAATTTCTTACCATATTTTTGATGTTATTTTTTATTGGATGCTCTACTGTTTATAGTAGTCTTCTTATTAGAAGCAGCTTCAGGTATATTCTAGTTTAATTCAAATGACATATAGAAAGGTTACTCCTATACAGCTCTATTCCCTTTTGCCATTTTGTAGTATTATTATCATACAGGTTATACCTATTAATGGTATAACCCAATAATACACTGTTATGCTTATTACTTTACCACTTGTGCTCATTTTGTCAGCCCAATACAGTTTTGCTTCTGCCTTTGTAGGATTCATTGGCAAACATATTACAAACATATATTATATTTCTTTATGCTATAGACCCAACATCACATTATATACATAATTACTTTATGTAATTCATTTGATATCAGTTAAGAAAATAAAGGATTAAATGTGTACTTATTCTTTCATAAATACATAATTACTTATACTAGCACTCTTTATTTTTTCATGTTGCTATGCATTACCATCTAGGGTCACTCACTTTCAGCCTGAAGAACCTCCTTCAGTATATCTTGTAAGTTGGATTGGCTATCAGTACATTTTCTCAGTTTTTGTTTATTTGGCAAAGTCTTTGCCTTCATTTTTAAAAGGTAGCTTCACTGAATATAGGTTGACCAAATGTCTTGGTTGACATTTTTTTTCTTAATGCACTTTGAATATGTCATCACTCTGCATTTTGGCCCCTCTTTTTTCTGCTGAGATGTCTGCTGTTAATTTTACTGAGGTTTCCTTGTAAACCTTGATTCTTCTTCCAGTTACTATTGATGTTTTGAAGATTTTGTCATCGACTGACTTTCAGCATTTTTATTATGATGTGTCTCTTTGTGGCTCTCTGTGTTTCTCCTGCTTGGAGTTTGATGAGCTCCTGGATGTGTAGGTTAGTGTTTCCATACATTCTGGAAAAGTTCAGCTATTATTTCTTCACATATCTTTTCTCATTTCCTCCTCTCTTCTCCTATTGATACTGCCATTATAATATATTGGTGTACTTAGTGGTATTCCACATAATTCTGAGGTTCTGTTCATTTTTCTGCATTCTTTTTTATCTCTTTTTGGATTACATAATCTCCATTGGTCTATCTTCTTTTTTTCCCGGGATCTTAGTTTCCTGACCAGGGATAGAACCTGGGCCCTTGGCAGTGAAAGTGCAGAGTCCTAACCACTGGACCACCAGGGAATTCCCCGTCAGTCTATCTTCAAGTCTGATCATTCTTCTGCAGTTCAAATCTACAGTTGAGACCCCCAGTGAAATTTTCATTTCAGTTGATGTACTTCTCAACTCCAGAATTTCCTTTTGATTCAATTCATAATTTCTATGTCTTGATTGGTAATTTTATTTGATCAAACATTTTCAACATCTTTTTTAAAAAAATAAATTTATTTATTTATTTTTGGCTGCGTGGGGTCTTGGTTGCTGCGCGCAGGCTTTCTCTAGTTGTGGTGAGTGGGGGGACTCTTTGTTGTGGGGGGCAGGCTTCTCATCGCGGTGGCTTCTTTTGTTGTGGAGCATGTGCTCTAGGCATGTGGGCTTCAGTAGTTGTGGCACGCGGACTCTAGAGCGCAGACTCAGTAGTTGTGGCGCACGGGCTCAGCTGCTCTGTGGCATGTGGGATCTTCCTGGACCAGGGCTCGAACCTGTGTCCCTTGCATTGGCAGGCGTATTCTTAACCACTGCGCCACCAGGGAAGTCCCTCAACATACTTCTTTAATCATGCTTTTTTCTTATTCCGTGAACATATTTATAATGGCTACTTTGAAGTCTTTTTCTGTTAAATCTGACATCTGATTGCTCACACATGCAGTTTTGATTGCCTGCTTCTTTTTTTTGTTGTTGTATGATTCACACTTTCCTATTTCTTTGTATGTCTCCTAATTTTATTGCAAAGGCATGTTATTTATTTATTTGGCTGCATCGGTTCTTCATTGCGGCACATGGGATCTTTGTTGCAGGCGTGTGGGATCCTTTTTTAGTTGTGGCATGTGGGATCTTTTAGTTGCGGCATGAGGGATCTTTAGTTGTGGCATGCGGGATCTAGTTCCCTGAACAGGGATGGAACCTGGGCCCCCTGCCCTGGGAGCACAGAGTCTTAACCACTGGACCGCCAGGGAAGTCCTGCAAAGGGACATTTTAGATGATACATTGTAGCGACTCTGTAGACTGGTTCCTTTCACTCTGGGGCTTGTTATTTTCACCAAAATTGTCATCCTGCCTGACTTGGTTGTTGTCTTGATAGTTTTCCATTGTCTTCAATCACAGGGCATGGTCATAATAAGAGATGCCCTAACGGATGTCCGGTAGATCAGACATACTCTTCCTTGCCTCATTTGTGGAATAGCAGACCAATTTCCACTTGGTAGGCAGGATCAGTAACCCTAGCCATCACAATAACTCCCTTCTTTGTTGATTCAGAGGCATGAGGCTCCTAAGGTGGCCAGATGGCTGTCTTAACTTCCAGTTCAGTGGAATCATTGTTGTATGTCCTGATGAATTCATCACTCTGTTTGGAACAAAGACCTCCGGGATGGTAGAGCATAAGGTCATAGTGGCAGGAAGCAAAAATTTTGCTGGGGGTCATCAGGAGAAATAGTGCCATCCCATTTTCACCCTTTGATTCCTTGACCTGTGCATCCTACAGGACAAACATTACTATATATTGGATGCTAAGTTAGAGCATATGCAGCCTCCTGGAAAACCTTGTCCCAGCCCTAAAAGTTATTGTCACCCAGCTGGTGCTATAACTCAGTCTTCAAATGGCCATTCTACAGTTCTGTCAAGCCAGCTGCTTTAGGATGGTGGGGAGCATGGTTAGACCAGTGAATTCCATGAGCATTTGTCTGTTGCTGCACTTCATTTGCTGTGAAGTGAGTTCCTTGATCAGACGAAATACTGTCTGGAATACCATAGTGGTGCATAAGGCATTGTGTAAGTCCATGGATGGTAGTTTATGCAAGAGCATTGCATATGAGTGCATGTGTGTAAATCTGTATCCAGAATAAATGTCTATTCCAGAAAGAACAAAATGCTGCCCCTTACATGATGGAAACAGTTCAATGAAATCAACTTGCCACTGAGTGGCTGGCTGATTATCCTAGAGAATGGTGCCTTATCGGGAATTCAGTGTTGGTCTCTGCTGATAGCAGATTGGGCACTCAGTGTGTACAGCTAGGTCATCCCTGGTGAGCGAAAGTCCATGTTGCTGAGCCCATGAATAACGTCTATTCCTGCCCCATAGTCACTTGTTCATGATCCCATTGGGTGAAGACAGGGTTGGCTGTGGAAAAGGGCTGACTGTTATCCACAGAATGGGTCATCCTATGTATCTTGATGATTAAAATCCTCTTCTGTTGCAGTCATCCTTCGGTGAGCATTCACATGGGACACAAATATCTTCACTTTTTTCAACCATTCAGAGATATCTATCCACATAACACTTTCACCAACTCTCTTGTCATCCATTTTCCAATCATGTTTCTTCCTTGTCCATGACCATCCAGCCAATACCTTTGGTCACAGCCCATGATTCAGTGTATAATCATACTTGTGGCCATTTCTCCGTCCAAGGAAAGTGAACAAGCAGGTGCACTGCTTGCGGTTTTGCCTGCTGAAGAGTATTGCCCTTCACCATCTCCTTTAGGGAGGTCCCAGAAAGGGGCTGTACTGCTGCAGCTGTCCATTTCAGGTGGTGCCTGCATCAGAACTTTCTGTTAACCAGGCCCTAGTCTCCTTTTCTCTGTCAACTGATTGCAGGGAACTCCCCATAGGTGCCGTAGGTACAGGTTGGGAGGGAGAATGTAGTGTAGCAGAAGTGGAGACAATGGGCATTTGATCCACTTATTTACTTGCACCTTCACGGTCTGTACATCTTCTTGTATATACTACTTCCTTTTTTTTTTTAAACAAATTATTTATTTATTTGGCTGCACCAGGTCTTAGTTATGGCACACGGGATCTTTGTTGCTGCGTGCAGGATCTTATTTTAGTTGCAGCATGCGGGATCTAGTTCCCCGACCAGGGATCGAACCCAGGCCCCCTGCATTGGGAGCGCGGAGTCTTAACCACTGGACCATCAGGGAAGTCCCCTATACTACTTCCTTTTGATGCTACAGTGCTGCTCTGCATACCGAACTTCATGTCTTGGTCTGTCAGATAACACCCAGTTCATGACGGGTGGCTCAGTTAGCCTGGCAACCTGGGAGCCCCTGGTTAAATGTTTAGTTTCTACTAAGGATCACTAGCAAACCTTTTCTCAAAAGGAGGTGAATCATCGGCAGAGGATATCAGGGCTTTGGTCCAAAATCCTACAGGTCTTTGTCATGTTTCACCAATATGGGCCTGCCCAAGGCTGCAAAGAGTATCCTATCTGCCATTAACACTTCAAGCAACATTGGACCTTCTGGATCACATGGCCTAAGTGAAGGGCAGCTTGTAGGCAGCCTGGATCTGTTAAAAAGTCTTTTCTTGTTCCAGGCCCCACTCAAAACTAGCAGCTTTTTGGATCACCTGGTAAATAGGCTGGAGTGGCACACACAGATGAGGTTTATGTTGGCTACCAAAATCCAGAGAGGCCCACTAGGCGTTTTCCTCTCTTTGGTATATGAGGGGCCAGATGCAATAATATACCCTTCACCTTAGAAAGAATATTTTGGTATGTTCCACACCATCAGACCCCTAGAAATTTCACCGAGGTAGAAGGCCCCTGAATTTTTGTTGCATTCATTTCTCATCCTCTGACATGCAAATGTCTTCTCAAGAAGTCTAGAATAGTTGCTACTACTTGCTCACTAGTTCCAGTCAGCAGAGTATCATCAATGTAATGTGATATCTTTTGGAATGAAGAGGTGATCAAGGCTGGAAAACTATATTATGGCTTAAGGCTGGAGAATTGATATACTCCTTAGGTAGGAAGGGAAGGTGAATTGCTAGCCTTGCCATGTGAAAGCAAATTACTTTTGGTGGTTTTTATTAAGAGTAATGGAGAAAAAAGCATTTGCTAGATCAACAGCTGCATAGCTGGCACCAGGGGTTGTGTTAATTTGTTCAAGCAATGAAACCACATCTGGTAAAACAGCTGCAATTAGAGTTAGCACCTGGTCAAGCTTATGGTAATCCACTGTCATTCTTCATGTTCCATCTGTTTTCTGCATAGGAGAAATAGGTGAGTTGAATGGGGATATGTTGGCCATAACCTTGCCTGCATCTTTCAAGTCCTTGATAGTGGCATTAATTCTGCATCCCTCCAGGAATGCTGAATTGGTTTGGGTTTACTATTTTTCTAAGTAGAGGCCATTCTAGTGGCTTTCACTTGGCTTTGCCCACCATAATAGCCCTCACTCCACAGGTCATGAAACCAATGGGAGATTCTGCCAGTTGCTGACTATGTCTATTCCAATTATGAATTCCAGAACTATGGAAGTAACCAAAGGATAAGTCCAGGGAATCACTGGGCCCACTCTGAGATGGATCTGAGCTAAATCTCCATAGATCACCTGACCTTCTTAAGCCCCTCTGAGTAGTGGATCATAGTGACATTTTGGGTCTCCTGGAATTAATGTAATTAATCTCCAGTAGGTCTGATTATTTCCTTTTCCCCATGTACTGTCGCCCTGACTATAAGGTCCTGTTGGGAAGGCTGGGAAAAAGATTAAATATATACATTTGGCAGTGTACCTGGGTCCTTCCTCATGGGGAATTATCCTCGTCTTAATTCAAGGGGTTCTGGAACTGTAAAGTGACTCAAGTCTGGGAATTGATTGAGGAACTATGACTCTCTTTTGATGATTCAAGTTAGAATTTTGTTCACTAACCTAGAACCTTTCTGCTTATACAGATCAAGTAAGAATTTATTAAGCTTCCTATGTATATCACTTCTAGGAACAACATTATCAACCAGACAATGCTGTAGGTCTCCCTGAGACAAACTTTTCTGATTCCTGCTTTGACTCTTATGTCCATGACGGTAACCATGTCCATCTTGCCTTTGCCGAATTCCATGCTACCACTTGGCCCTTGTTATCCCAGGATCTAATGACTCCTATTCCATTTAGATTTCCCAACTCAGTGTCAGGATTTCCCAGTGTAAGTTCTGGCCTAAGGAAAACAGTTATCACAGAGCTCATCAAGGAGGCTGAAGCTCCCCTCATAAACTGGTTTCTCACAGTTGTGATAAAAGGTGTGTCCAGCCTGTGAGCGAGTAGGTCTTTGGTGACAAATCTACTTTAATTCCATCCTCCATAAGTTTTTGAATCCCTTCTGCTACAGTAAACCAAGAGAGTCTTGGCATTGCAGGCTCATTTACTTTTAGTTGCCTTTTGGTCTGTGTTTCACCTACCTAACCAACAAAGCTGGCAGATAGCTACTCAGTTCCCTAAGGTGCAACATTAAATGCGGAATCTCTGCTAAGTAGGCCCATATTAATAAATTCAGCCTGAAGCAACATTCGGTTCCTTTCACCATTATCTTACATGTTTGATATCCATTCCCATGCATATACTCTGGATTTCTTTCTCTATAAATTAGAAAAAATAAGTATTTCTTTTGGAGTGTAATGCTTATCTTCATGGGTCACACTTCGTACTTCACCCTTAGGGGCTTGCTGGGAATTGAGTCTAGTTATAAGTCTAGAAGAAAAGAGGGCTAATAGGGGTAGTTCCTGAGGAGAATCAGCAGTGTCTTGTGTTATTATAGTTTCCTGAATAAATGCAGGGTTAATTTCCTTACGTGGGGGTGGAGAGGCTGCTGCTTCTGGCAAAGAAGACTCCTCACAATTTAGGGGTTCAAGGGCCCCTGCTTCATCAGGGTCTTTCCATACATCCCCACTCCAATTTTCAGGATCCCGCTCCTTCCCAGACAATACCCACCCTCACTTTAACAGTAGATGTCTTATGAATTGGGAATTCAATTTATCTTGTAATTCAGCCATTCGAAGCATGAGATTCTACGTTTTGGTTTTTAGAAGTCTCAGCTCTGCAGCTACAGGAGATAATGGGTCTTTTTCAGGGCAGATTTGTCAACTTTCATATCATTTATGCAGCACTTGATCTGGGACTTCCTATCTCTGAGCCTGTCCTCTTCTTCCCCTGCTTTGATGAATCATATTAGGAGCAACCAGCCAATCTCTTTATGCTCATTAGTTTCACAAAAATGTTCAAAGGTATCATATACATGAGCATACAGAACTTTGCCTCTTATGCTTGTTTGATTAGGAATATGCAGTGGTGGTATTTTGTATATCTCTGTTGCCACATCACATTATGCACCATCAGTGCTCTCTTTCCTACTGGAAATAGAGTCATTAGTGTCTTTAAATCTAATCATATTAGCCAATTCCAGAGACTCCAAAACCATTGTAGAAAACTAACCCTTAAGCTTATATTCCTCCAAAACTACTCTTGTTACCAAAATTTGTATTAGTCTGTGTACTCCAGAGAACCAGAACCAAGAACATGTGTATGCATATATATATATGGAGATGGAGAGACAGAGAATAATTAATTTAAGGAATGAGGTCATGTGATGCTGAAGGTTTGAAAAGTCAAAAACATGCAGTGTAGGCAGGCAGGCTGGAAACCCAGGGAAGACTTGTGGTTCCGTTCCAAAGGCAGTCTGCTGGCAATATTCCTTCTTGCTCAGGGTAGGTCCGTCTTTGCTCTATTAATGCCTTTAATTTATTGGATGAGGTATATACACTGTGGAGGGTACTTTGCTTTACTCAACATCAGCTGATTTAAATGTTAATTTCATCCCCAAAACACCTTTCACCCCCAAAACACCTTTGACCAAATATCTGAGCACCATGTCCCAGCCAACGTGACTTGTAAAATTAAACATCACATATGATTAATACAAATTTTTGTTTGTTATGAATTAATAGCAAATGTCAAGTTTCAAACAATCAGCCTGACATTTTAACAGTATACCTGAGGACTTACTCTTAGTATGTCAACTCACACTTCTGTCTCCTTACCCCAAAGTACCTAGGTAATAATTTTATTAGTTTCTTGTACAAAAAAGTCAACAGTGGAGCAGTGTTTTAAAAAAGACAATGTAATTATGAACCAAGGATTTTACATGCTTTCCGTCAAGTATCAGGGCTATGTAAAGACAGCTTGCAACAGATAAGAACATAGAGTATTCAGCTACCATCAGCTTCTTGAGTCTACTTGATGATGAACATTTTCCACCGAAGTGACAATTGGGAAACTGCAGCAAAAGGACTGATGATGAGCACTTAAAATATGTAAATATAAGTTGCAGACTAAACCAAACATGGGAATGAGGGTGGAAGACAAAGGTACAAATATTCACATTCTGACAAGGTAGAAATAATGTAACTGTAAATGAGAGGAAAAGGGAGATACAAAAATGAAGCAGAGTAAAGCTCATTGATGTATAGGCAATAGGAGGGCATTAAAGGATATAAAAGCAAACCTGACAATTACCCAGACAGTGAACAGTTAAATAAGCAAACAGAAATAGAGGTATTAAAAAGGAATAAGTACAAAGATAACAATTATCTATAGAACAAAAATTCAAGCCTTAAACTGCAAAAGGAGCGAAGAATACGTATGTCATAAAGAAACAGCATAGAAAACAAAATATGCGTAATTGTAAAACCTTATGATACTTAGAAAAAAAGGATACCCTAATAGCAAAAAGCTTACCTATACCCATGTCTTGGTTACTAAGACTATTATTGAATAAAAGAAACCAAAGCTTCTTGGAGAAATTGCTGATTTTAGGACTGGGAAGGAAATATAACAGATGAGCCTGGAGCATCGTATAATACCAGCAAATGCTTTTAAAACAGTACGACAAAAAGACACAGAGCCAACTGAAAGAGCTCCCAGTGGCCAAAGCTGGAACAATTTGAGCAACAAAGTAGATAATGTCATATTAGGATAGGACCCAAAGTTTAAAATAAATATCCATGATCCTTATTGATATGAATGAATGAATGCAGAGAAGAGTATATCTCCCATGCAGAAGAATTCCAAATAATGTACTTAGATACTCTTCCCTCGAGGAGGTAACTCCCCACTCTGTGTGACCTCTGCATAATGAATACTTTGCAAAGAGTACAGTATGCAACTGGGATGAGAAAAACTTTATAATGTAGGTACTCAAGAAACACAGCCTATGTCTGGTGATCAAGGTCAACATGAACAGTGGTAAGTCATGTTGAGGGTACGTACCTTTGATATGACATAATAAAAATGGCACTTTACCTATGGGTTTATCCTCCCCAAAACCCATGATCCTAGTCTAATGATGAGAAAGAACTTCAGAAAAATTCCAAAGTGAGACAATTTCAAAAATATCTGATCAGTACTCCTCAAAACTCTCAAGTTAATAAAAAACAAGGAAAGTGACATATGGACACAGTGAAGAAGAACCTGAGCGGATGAATGACCAAATGTAATGTGATATCCTGAATCTTCTCCTGGAACAGAAAAATGACATCAAGGAAAAACAAAACTGAAAAATATATGGAAATTATTAATAATTGTGGATACTGGTCCATTAAGTGTAACAAATTTCCCATACTAATGTTAAGATGTTAATAGTAGGAGAAATTGAGCACAAGTAAATAAGAACTCCCTTTACTATCTTTGAAATTTTTTTCTAAATCTAAAATTGTTAGAAAATGGCAAGTTTTATGAAAATTATTATGACAGGGTTGAGACCAAACATACCATTCATATACGAATATAAACGTATTAAAAATATTTTTGATTTAGTTTACAAAACAAGATGCAAGTGTATACTGTATTCAGAAGACATGCAGGACAGGAATAAAGACAGATGTAGAGAATGGGGTTGAGGACACGGGGAGGGGGAAGGGTAAGCTGGGACGAAGTGAGAGGGTGGCATTGACATATATACAATACCAAATGTAAAATAGATAGCTAGTGGGAAGCAGCCTCATAGCACAGGGAGATCAGCTCGGTGCTTTGTGACCACCTAGAGGGGAGGGATAAGGAGGGTGGGAGGGAGACACAAGAGGGAGGGGGTATGGGGATATATGTATATGTATAGCTGATTCACTTTGTTATACAGCAGCAACTAACACAACAATGTAAAACAATTATACTCCAATAAAGATGTTAAAAAAAAAAATGAAAGCAGTCAGTATGGCCAAAAAAACCCAAAACCCAACAAACAAACAAACAAACAAAAAAACCCAAGGGGATAGACAAGGTACACTGGGCAAATGTAAACAAAAAGAGAGCAGGGGTAATGTTCCAGTATCCGACAAAGTAGAAGTGAAGCCTGAAGCCTTAAAGGTGATAATGGACACTTTTGTTTTTTTTTAAGTTTTTAATCATTTATTTATTTATTTATTTTCGGCTGTGTTGGGTCTTCATTTCTGTGCGAGGGCTTTCTCTAGTTGCGGCGAGCGGGGGCCACTCTTCATCGCGGTGCGCGGGCCTCTCACTATCGCGGCCTCTCTTGTTGCGGAGCACAGGCTCCAGACGCGCAGGCTCAGTAATTGTGGCTCACGGGCCTAGTTGCTCCGTGGCATGTGGGATCTTCCCAGACCAGGGTTCGAACCCGTGTGCCCTGCATTGGCAGACAGATTCTCAACCACTGCGCCACCAGGGAAGCCCGGACACTTTTTTAATTAAAATTTTTTTTTCTTTTTCTTGGTTTCTATTGTTTATTTATTTTGAAGAACACTTTTTTGATGCTAAAAGCCACAGTTCATGATGAAAATATAACACTTCTGAATAGGATGTATCCAATGGATATATATGGAAGACAACATTCTAATAATAAGAATGTACGTTTGTCTTAGGTGACAAGGCATTCACCAAAATATACATTAAAGCATAACAAAATATCAGTGTGTCCATAATGCAGAAATATGACTAAGATGGTCTCAGAAGACAAGGCAAAATAACACATTTAAAAATAGAAATTAACAAAAACAAAAGACAAGAAGGCTCTTCCACCTGGAAATGTACAAAACTTCCCATTAAATATCCTTGGGTAATATACATTGAAAGAATCTAACTCAAGACACCCAGGAGAGCAGAGATGTGGGCTAAGGATGAAGATGATAGGATATTACTAGGCACAAGTACATAAGGGAGTCTGAACTACCTGCTAATTAAAAGTCAAACTTATAGAAACAGCAGAATGGTGGTTACCAGGGGGTGGGGGAATTGGGGAGATGTTTTACAAAGGTGCAGACTTGCAACTAGAAGATGAAAAGTTCTGGAGATCTAATGCACAGCACAGTAATTATAGTTAATAACACTGTATTATATACTTCAAAATTGCTAAGAGATGAGACCTTAAATGTTTTCACCACAAAAGAAGTAATAATTACGTGACATGTTAGAGGTGTTAGCTAAAGTTACAGTGGTAAACATATTACAGTATATAAATGTATCAAATCAACCCATTGTACACCTTAAGCCTCCACAATGTTATATACCAATTATATCTTAATTTTTTAAAAAAGGAACTTGTGTTATTTTATTTTTTTGATATGGACCATGTTTAAAGTCTTTATTGAATTTGTTACAATATTGCTTCTTTTATGTTTTGGTTTTTTGACCTCGAGGCATGCGGGATCTCAGCTCCCTGACCAGGGATCGAACCCCCAGCCTCTGCATTGGAAGGCAAAGTCTTAATCACTGGACTGCCAGGGGAGTCCTGGAACCTGTGTTCTGAAACATGCTCAGGCCCAGTCGTTTATGTATACCTTTCCCATATTATAATGAATGCTATTCTTAACGCAGTTTTATGGTTCAGTGCCCAGTGATGATGGGCATTAAAGGTCAACATTATATAGTCCCTTGAGGTCAGAAATTTAGTCTGTACCAGGACCCAGTAGGAAGCTAAGGTTAGTTTTCAAAGGTTGAAATGTTTTCAGGAGAAGAGGGTATGACTAGACTGTCAGTGTCAGGGATCTACTCTGTGATTCTACTATTTGGGATTTCCATCAGTTCCACACAGCATATTCCAATCAGATCTGTGTAATAAGACCTAAATAGGCAGTTTCATCAAGGACATGATGCAGAACTTTTCCTGTTCTGGTTCCTGTGCAAAACTGGCACTCTTATGTGTGACCAGTAGATGAATCTGAGTGGCAAACTCAAATATGTATATGGTCTCCATAATCTAAACATTCCCACTGACCTTGCTACCTACCTGATGGAGGACAGTACAAGGTGCACCAGTTTATCTCCCATACTTCAGGTCATATTTCATCCTGTTCTCAGACAACTGAAACCCTAGAAAATCCACAAACATACATGGCCATGTATGTTCATGGCATTTATACCCTGATATCTGATATGCGTGTCTGTACTCTATTTTGATAAAGGTAAGGACTTACGACCTAGCCCTAAGACAAGACAGTAAAAATATACACTATTGTGATTGCCAAGAAAGGGAAAATTGATTCTGATGAACTCTACTGGCCGAGATGGGCAAAAAGCAGAAGCTGTATACCAGATGCCACAAAGCTTGTTCCTATGCTCCAGTAATGATACCATAGTTAGAAAACAGCTGTGATTAACATCCCAAACTATTTATGTATGTAATATTATAAACTCACTCTCCATAGTTTTGTATTGTAACAAACATGTGAATTAAAAAAGAAGGTGGTAAAAAAAAAAATGCTCCTGTATCTTTCAGGTCTTTGATGACAGAACTTATCTATGTAATTCTTCCATGGATAAGGTGTCACTTCTGAGTTATTATCTTGGTTGGGGAACAGATCAAGAAGCATCCATTTGGCCTTTCCTACCAGAATATGCCTCAACAAAAGTGTTAGAAACCAATAAAGGTTAATAAGTACATCTATTCTAACTATATTTCTTGGGCCTGAGAAGTTCACTTTGGAAGACAGTCTGATAGTTTCTTGCAAAACTACACCTAAGTCTTACCATATATATGATCCAGCAATTGTGCCTCTACATAGTTACCCAAATGACTTGAAAACCTATGGCCACACAAAAACATGCACACACACATGTATAGAAGCTTTATTCGTATATACCAAAAACTAGAAGCAATCTAGAGGCCCAATAGATGAATGGATAAACAAATCGTGGTATATCCAAACAATGGAATATTTATTCAGGGACTAAAAAGAAATGAACTATCAGGAAAATATATGGGAACCCTAAATACATTTTGCTAAGTGAAAAAAACCTCCTACCCCCAAAGGCTACAATCTGTATGATTACAACTATATGATATTCTGGAAAGGGCGAAACTGTTGAGACAATAAAATATCACCAATGCCAAGGATCTGAAAAATGGGAGTGTGTGGTGATGTAAGTAAATAGGGATGAATAGGGGAAGTACAGGAGATTTTTTGGACAGTGAACTGTATCTGGAAAATATGGTAATGGTGAATGTATGACATCATGCATTTGTCAAAAGTCATAGAAGTGTACAAAACAAAGAATGAACTGTAATGTTATCTACAGACGTTAGTTAATGTTCCAATATTGGTTCATCCATTTTTACAAATGCACACTAATGCAAAATGTTAAAAATAGAGAAAACTGTAAGCAAGGGGGAAGGAGTATGTTTCCTTTTCTTGTCTTATTAGCTAGGATTTCTAGTATGAATAAGAGTGGTGAGAGAGGACATCCTTATCTTGTTCCCAATTTTGGGGGTGGGGGGAGGAAGGGTTTAGTTTCTCACTATTAAGTATGATATTAGCTGAAAGGTTTCTTACGTGTTCATTGTGAAGTTGAGGAATTTCCATTCTGTTCCTAGAAGGCTGATAGTTTTGTTTTGTTTTTAATTTTTATTTATTTATTTATTTATTTATTTTTGGCTGTGTTGTGTCTTCGTTTCTGTGCATGGGCTTTCTCTAGTTGCGGCGAGTGGGGGCCACTCTTTGTCGCGGTGCGCGGGCCTCTCACTGTCGCGGCCTCCCTTGTTGCGGAGCACAAGCTCCAGACGCGCAGGCTCAGTAGTTGTGGCTCACGGGCCTAGTTGCTCCGCGGCATGTGGGATCTTCCTAGACCAGGGCTCGAACCCGTGTCCCCTGCATTGGCAGGCAGATTCTCAACCACTGCACCACCAGGGAAGCCCTAGTTTTGTTTTTAAATCAGGAATGGGTGTTGGATTTTGTCAAATGCTTGTTCTTCATCTATTGATATGATTCTATGACTTCTCTTTTAGCCTGTTGATGTGATGGATTACTTTAATTGATTTTTGAATGTTGATCTACCCTTGCATACCTGGAATAAACTCCAGTTGGTCATGGTCTATAGTTGGTCATGGTCTATAGTTCTATTTATACATTGTTAGATTCAATTTGCTATTATTGTTGAGGATTTTGCGTCTATGTTCAGAGAGATAATAATCTGAATTTCTCCTTTTTTATGTCTTTTTCTGGTTTTGGTATTAAGGTAATGGTGGCCTTATAGAATGACTTAGGGAGTATTCCCTCTGTATCTGTTTTGTATAAAAGAATGAAGAGAATTGATATAATTCTTCCTTAAATGTTTGGTAGAATTCACCAGTGAATTCATCTGGGCCTGGTGCTTTCTTATTTTTAGAAGGTCATCAATTATTGATTCAATTACTTTAATAGATATAGGTCTATTCAGATTACCTGTTTCTTTTCAGGGGTTTTAGTAGATTGTGTCTTTCAATAAATTGGTTCAGTGGATCTACATTATCAAATTTGTGGGCATAGAATTGTTCATAATACTCCTTTGTTATCCCTTACTGCCAATGAGATCATTTGTGATGGCCTCACTTTCATTTATGATATTAATAATTTGTGTCTTGTCTTTTTTTCTTGGCTAGCCTGGTTAGAAGTTTATCAATTTCATTGATCTTTCCAAAGAATCAGCTTTGGTTTTTATTGTTTTTCTCTATTAAAAACTCCCTGTTATTTTAATTTCATTGATTTATGTTCTGATCATCTTATTTCTTCTAATTTGTCTTACTCCAGTTTCCTAGAGTGGAAGATTACATTATTGATTTTCTTTCTCTTTTTAATTGAAGTATAGTTGATTTACAATATTAGTTTTATGTATACAGCATAGTGATTCAGTATTTTTAAAGATTATACTCCATTAAAAGTTATTACAAGATAATAGCTATAATTCCTTGTGCTATACAATGTATCCTTGTTGCATATCAATTTTATATATAGCAGTTTGTACCTCTTGATTCCATACCCCTAACTGCCCCTCCCTGCTTCCCTCTACCTACTGATAACCACTGGTTTGTTTTCTATATCTGTGAGTCTGTTTTTGTTTTGCATATACATTCATTTCTATTATTTTTTAATTTTAATTTTGTTTTTTATTGAAGTATAGTCGATTTACAAGGTTGTTTTAGTTTCAGGTGTACAGTATAGTGATTCAAGTTTTTTTCAGACTATATTCCATTATGGCTTATTACAAGATATTGGTAATAATACAGATCCCTGTGCTATACAGTAAATTCTTGTTGCTTATCTATTTTTACATATAGTAGTTTTTTATCTGTTAATCCCATATTCCTAATTTCTCCCTCCCTTCCTCCCTGCTCCCTTTGGTAACAGTAAGTTTGTTTTCTGTGTCTGTGAGTCTGTTTCTGTATTGTATATAGATTCATTTGTACTATGTTTTAGATTCCACATATAAGTGATATCATATAGTATTTCTCTTTCTGTGTCTGACTTATTTCACTTAGCATGATATTCTCTAGGTCCATCTATGTTGCTGCAAATGGCAATATCTCATTCTTTTTTATGGCTGAGTAATATTCCATTGTATATACCTACCACATCTTCTTTATCCATCTGTCTGTTGATGGGCACTTGGGTTGCATCCATATTTTGGCTATTGTAAATAGTGCTACTATGAACATGGGGTGCATATATCTTTTCAAATTAGAGTTTTCATTTTTTCCAGATATGCCCAGGAATGGAATTGCTGGATCATATGGTAGTTCTATTTTTAGTTTTTTAAGGAACCTCCATACTGTTTTCCATAGTGGCTGCACCAACTTATATTCCCACTAATGGTATATGAGGGTTCCCTTTTCTCCACATCCTCTTTAGCATTTATTATTTGTAGACTTTTTGATGACAGCCATTCTTTTTTTTTAAATTGAAGTAGAGTTGATTTACAATGTTGTGTTAATTTCTGCTGCACAGCAAAGTGATTCAGTTACACATATGTGTGTGTGTGTGTGTATACACACACACACACACAGGATTCTTTTTTTTTTTGGCCGCACCACACAGCATGCAGGATCATTGTTCCCTGACCAGGGACCCTGCAGTGGAAGCATGGAGTCCTAACCACTGGACCACCAGCGAATTCCCTATACATTCTTTTTCATATTTGTTTCCATTATGGTTTATCACAGGATATTGAGTATAGTTCCCCATGCTATATAGTAGGACCTTTTTTTTAAAATTTAAATATTTATTTATTTATTTATTTATGGCTGTGTTGGGTCTTCATTTCTGTGCGAGGGCTTTCTCTAGTTGTGGCAAGTGGGGGCCAGTCTTCATCACGGTGCGCGGGCCTCTCACTATCGCGTCCTCTCTTGTTGCGGAGCACAGGCTCCAGACGCGCAGGCTCAGTATAGTAGGACCTTGTTTGTTTATTCATTCTGTATATAATAGTTTGTATCTGCTAACCCCAAACTCCCACTCCATTCCTCCCCCCCGGCCCCTCCCTTGGCAACTGCAAGTCTGTTCTCAATGTCTGTGAGTCTGTTTCTGTTTTGTGGATAAGTCCATTTGTGTCATATTTTAGATTCCACATATAAGCGATATCACATGGTATTTGTCTTTCTCTTTCTGACTTACCTCACTTAGTATGATAATTTCTAGTTGCACCCATGTTGCTGCAAATGCGTTATTTCATTCTTTTTTATGTCTGAGTAGTATTCCATTGTACATTTGTACCACATTTTCTTTATCCATTCATTCGCTGACAGACATTTAGGTTGTTTCCATGTCTTGGCTATTGTGAATAGTGCTGCTATGAGCATAGGGGTGAATGTATTTTTTTTTAAGCTTACAAAACAATAGTTATTTAAATAGGCACTGGCAGTTTCACATCAGTCTGCTCAATAGTGTCTATGTAGCTTTTTTCTTTAAATCTTCTGGCCTGAAAGTATTTTAAAATCTACTATATTTATGCTATTATTTTATTTATTTATTTTTAAAATATTTATTTATTTATTTATTTGGTTGCGCTGGGTCTTAGTTGCACTTGCGGGCTCCTTAGTTGCAGCACATGGGCTCCTTAGTTGAGGCAGGCAGGCTCCTTAGTTGCAGCTCGTGGGCTCCTTAGTGGTGGCATGTGAACTCTTAGCTGCGGCATGCACGTGGGATCTAGTTCCCTGACCAGGGATCAAACCCGGGCCCCCTGCATTGGGAGCACAGAGTCTTATCCAGTGCGCCACCAGGGAGGTCCCCTAAGCTATTATTTTATTAAAAGCACATTTTTTTTTTGTAGAAATCCCTCAATCAAACAAATCATGAGCATTTATCTACGTTGTGGCTGCTTCTGAATCTCGGGGAATTAACTGTCT
Source organism: Balaenoptera ricei (assembly GCF_028023285.1). Lineage (NCBI taxonomy): Eukaryota > Metazoa > Chordata > Mammalia > Artiodactyla > Balaenopteridae > Balaenoptera > Balaenoptera ricei. Next base: position 174,317,766 of record NC_082641.1, on the reverse strand, counting down.
GTGAGCCTTCCCTTCCTGGAGAAGTACCACACCAAGTGTCAACCAGTAGGTGTAATGCACAAGAACAAAGCCTCAGGAGCAGGCCAGGCCTAGGTCCAGAATACTAAATGTCACAGTTGTGAGTCTTTTATAATTTTATAACAGCCTAACTCCAGATGTTTATTAGAAAAATATCCAATTAAAAATTAATATAGACTATTTCCATTGCAAAGCTGATTTTCTCTTTCACCCCCTAAACCATAGTGGAGGGTTAAAACTACTTAGGTACATCCTCTTTTCTACATGCATCCTGGGAACACAGACACTCATTATCATCATTATCATTAGATGCATCTGTTACATCAGATAGGAAAGACAGGAAATAAACTTAAATGAATGCATATGAAATCTGTAATGTAGTGAAAGATAGAAAAATATTTTTGTTGTGAAGGTGAGGTACCAATATATTGTGATATTCTGCATTGTCCTTTTTTCTTTTTTTTAACTCCACTGTGGTGAAGTAACTTTCAATCTTGATTTTAAACCCTTGTTGGGTTTTTATTTAAGAATGTTGTTTATTTATTTTAAATTAATTTTTAATTGAAGTATAGTTGATTTACAATGCTATGTTAATTTCTGCTGTACAGCAAAGTACTGCTGTACTCAGTTATACACATATACATATTTTTTAAATATTCTTTTCCATTATGGTTTATTCCAGGATGTTGACTATAGTTCCCTGTGCTATACAGTAGGACCTTGTTTATCCATTCTATATGTAATAGATTGCATCTACTAACCCCAAACTTCCAGTCCATCCCTCCCCCATTCCCCCTCCCCCTCGGCAACCATAAGTCTGTTCTCTGTGTCTGTCTGTTTCTGTTTCGTAGATAGGTACATTTGTGCCATATTTTAGATTCCACATATAAGTGATAACATATGGTATTTGTCTTTCTCTTTCTGACTTACTTCACTAGTATGATAATCCCAGCTGCATCCATGTTGCTGCAAATGGCATTATTTCATTCTTTTTTTTATGTCAATATATGCTATTTAAATTTATTTATTTATTTTTATATATTTTTACTTTTTGGCTGCGTTGGGTCTTCGTTTCTGTGTGAGGGCTTTCTCTAGTTGCAGCAAGCAGGGGCCACTCTTCATCACGGTGCGCGGGCCTCTCTTGTTGCAGAGCACAGGCTCCAGACGCGCAGGCTCAGTAGTTGTGGCTCATGGGCCTAGTTGCTCCGCGGCATGTGGGACCCTCCCAGACCAGGGCTTGAACCCGTGTCCCCTGCATCAGCAGGCAGATTCTCAACCACTGCGCCACCAGGGAAGCCCCTCATTCTTTTTTTTAATGGCTGAGTAATATTCCATTGTATATATATGTACCACATCTTCTTTATCCATTCATCTGTTGATGGACATTTAGGTTGTTTCCATGTCTTGGCTATTGTGAATAGTCCTGCAATGAACATAGGGGTGGATGTATCTTTTTGAATTAGAGTTTTTTCTGGATATATGCCCAGGATTGCTGGCTCATAAGATAATTGTTTTTTTTTTAAGATTTTTTTTGATGTGGACCATTTTTAAAGTCTTTACTGAATTTGTTACAATATTGCTTTTGTTTTATGTTTTGGTTTTTTGGCCACAAGGCATGTGGGATCTTAGCTCCCTGACCAGGGAACGAACCCACACCCCCTGCATTGGAAGGTGAAGTCTTAATCACTGTACCTCCAGGGAAGTCCCAAATTGTAAGTAACCCCCGAGGTAATTCTATTTTTAGTTTTCTGAGGAACCGCCATACTGTTTTCCACAGTGGCTGCAGATTGGCGTACATTTAATCAGTGGAAATGCACTGGTGCTCAAAACCTCATTACCGGACTTCCCTGGTTGTGCAGTGGTTAAGAATCCGTCTGCCAGTGCAGGGTACATGGGTTCAAGCCCTGGTCTGGGAAGATCCCACATGCCATGGAGCAACTAAGGCCGTGTGCCACAACTACTGAGCCTACGCTCTAGAGCCCACAAGCCACAACTACTGAGCCCACGTGCCACAACTACTGAAGCCTGCGTACCTAGAGCCTGTGCTCCGCAATGAGAGGCCACGCAATGAGAAGCGCATGCACCGCAATGAAGAGTAGCCCCCGCTCGCCACAACTGGAGAAAGCCCGTGCACAGCAACGAAGACCCAATGCAGCCAAAAATAAATAAATAAAATGAACAAACAGACAAACACACACAAAAAAACCTCATTACCATTTGAAGTGACTATTCACAAATGCCGCTTTTTTTTTTTTTCCAGCCGCACAGCGCGGCTTGTGGGATCTTAGATCACTGACCAGGGATCAAACCCGGGCCCCAGCAGTGAAAGCACTGAGTCCTAATCACTGGACCGCCAGGGAATTCCTACAAATGCCACATTTTTAAATCATTGAAGCCTTTTCTGTCTTTCCAGCAGGGACTGTGTTTCATGATAACCAGATCGTGCCTGCTGATCAGAAGAAAGCTCTATTTCCAATAGAATGGCAATTAATAAATGTAGGTGAAAGAATAGACTGAGGTAATCATTTTGTAACCCTTAATGATCTAATTTATTCAGTCAAGAATCATGACTGAGATTTAAAAAAAATTTTAAGCCATCTTAACCATTTTTAAGCGTACAGTTCAATGGCATTAAGTAATTTCACATTGTGGAACTATCAGTAGCTTCCATCTCCAGAACTCTCTTCATCTTGTGAAACTGAAACTCTGTCCCTATTAAACACCAACTCCTAGGGTGGTGGAGGAGGAATGGATTGGGAGTTTGGTATTAACAGATGCAAACTACTATATAGAGAATGGATAAACAACAAGGTCCTACTATATAGCACAGGGAACTATAGTCAATATCCTGTGATAAACCATAAGGGAAAAGAATATGAAAAAGAATGTATATATATGTATAACTGAATCACTTTGTACAGCAGAAATTAATACATCATTGTAAATCAACTATACTTCAATAAAATAAAATTTAAAAAAAATATGTGCTATGTATATACAATGGAATATTACTCAGCCATAAAAAAGAGTGAAATAATGCCATTTCCAGCAACATGGATGGACCTAGAGATTATCATACTAAGCAAAGTCAGTCAGACTGAGAAAGACAAATACCATATGATATCACTTACGTGTGGAATCTAAAATATGACACAAATGAACTTACCGAAGAAACAGAAACAGACTCACAGACATAGAGAACAGACTTGTGGTCTCCAGGGAGGAGGGGGGGTGGGGGAGGGAAGGAATGGGAGTTTGGGATTAGCAGATGCAAGCTGTGATATATAGGATGGGTAAACAACAAGGTCCTACTGTATAGAACAGGGAACTGTATTCAGTATCCTGTGATAAACCATAATGGAAAAGACTATGAAAATGAATATGTATATGTATAACTGAGTCACTTTGCAGTATGGTAGAAATTAACACAACATTGCAAATGAACTATACTTCAATTAAGAACAAAAAACAAAAAAAACCCCCACTAACTCCTCATCCCTCCCCAACCTCAGCCCCTGGCACCCACCATTCTGCTTTCTGTCTCTCTGGATTTGACTCCTTTAGAGACCTCATACGAGTGGAATCACACAGTATTTGCTCTTTGTGACTGACTTATTTCACTGAGCATGATGTCCTCAAGGTGCATCCACATTGTAGCAAGTGTCAGAAGTTCCTCCTCTCTCTTTTTTTAAAATATTCTCTTTAGCCTTTTTTTTTTTTTTTGGCTACACCGCACAGCTTGTGGGATCTTAGTTTCCTGACCAGGGATTGAACCTGGGCCCTTAGTGGTGAGAGCACAGAGTCCTAACCACTAGACCGCCAGGGAATTCTCAGAAGTTCCTTCCTTTTTTTTTTTTTTTAATAGTTTTAAAAATTATTTTAAAAATAAATTTATTTATTTTTGGTCTTCTTTGCTGTGCACAGGCTTTCTCTAGTTGTGACGAGCAGGGGTTACTCTTCGTTGAGGTGAGTGGGCTTCTCACTGTGGTGGCTTCTCTTGTTGCAGAGCACAGGCTCTAGGCACGCGGGCTTCAGTAGTTGTGGCATGTGGGCTCAGTAGTTGTGGCTTGCGGGCTCTAGAGTGCAGGCTCAGTAGTTGTGGTGCACGGGCTTAGTTGCTCCGCGGCATGTGGGATCTTCCCGGACCAGAGCTCGAACCTGTGTCCCCTGCATTGGCAGCCGGATTCTTAACCACTGCACCACCAGGAAAGTCCCTCGTTTTTAAGACTGAATAATATTCCGTTGTATGAATGGACCACATTTTGTTCATTCATCCGTTGATGGACACTGTGGTTTTTTCCACCTTTTGGCTAGTGTGAATCATGCTGCTGTGAATGTGGATGTACAAATATCTGTTTGAGACCCACCCCCCTTTTCTTTAATCTTTTGGCCATGCCGCATGGCATGTGGGATCTTAGTTCCCTGACCAGGGATCGAACCCGTGCCCCCTGCAATGGAAGCGTGGAGTCTTAACCACTGGACTGCCAGGGAAGTCCCGAGACCACACTTTCAATTCCCAGTAGAATTGCTGGGTCATATTTCTATTCTACAGTAATTCTATTTCTAATTTTTTGTGGACCTGTCATACTGTTTTCCACAACAGCAGGGTTTTTTTTTTTTTGGTCTTTATTTAATGAAATAAATATTCAAGGCACAGCGGAAGCCCATTTGTGTGCCTCTCGGATCCCCGTCTGCTGCTTCCCCAGACACAACCACTATGAAAGTGTTGGTCTGTCTCCTTCCTGTCCAGGTTTTCCCACAGTTATCTCATGTCCCTAAACTCAGTTATTCTGTGTCTTTAAAAACATTAGGTTAATCTATTCTACCACACATATCTATCTGCAGCCTGCTTTGCTCCCTCAAGCATGTTTGCAGTTTTTAAAAAGCAAGCTATAGAAAAAAAGACACTGAATCCCAAGACAGTCAAAACGAATGGTCAGCACTTGTTTCCTCTTTTTGTGTCATGAGGAAGCCTTTCTAACACCCCATCATCACCACAGTGACCATAATCACGCACATGTGTAATGTGCCTGTCAGCTTTGTCCACACTGACATGCAGTCATTTGCAACTACTAATCAAAAACTTACACAGACATCGTCACACAACCACTGATCTACCGCTGACTATTGCAGTCCTGGTTCTGGGGCTGGGCATGCACGTAGCAATAAGACAGACCAATGCCGCCCCTGCCTGTCTCAAGAACAAGGCAGGCAGGCAAACTCCACAATGAACAAGGGGATTTGAAAGAGTGAGAACTGCTACAATCAAAATAAAGCAGAGAATTGGGATGGAGTGACTTTGACCTTTGCTTTGTTCCTCTCCAGATTTTATTATTAAAATACACAGATCTTATATGTGTAGCTGGATTTTTTTAAGGGTCTGACGCCTTTTTTTTAAGGGTAGCTGGATGTTTTACGTGTGTATTTGTCTGTGTCATCAACCGCCCAGATCAAGATGGAGAAAATTCCCATCACCTGCCTGGCACCCCTCGCAAGTGGGTCCCATCCCCATTAAGAGATGGTCACAGTTCTGATTTCTGTTACTAAGCATTAGTCTCGCCTGTTTGAGAACTTCACACCAATGGAATCATATGGTATCTATTGTTTTGTGTCTGTGACATGCATCCGTGTCACCGTGCATCAATGTCATTTGCTCCTCTTTATTGCTACGTGGTACTCCATTGTAGAGATGGAAGACAGTTTTTTGTCCATCCATTTGTTGATGGACTTTTGAGTTGTGTTATGACCTGAACTGTGTCCCCCCAAAATTCATATGTTGAAGCCCTAACCCCCAGTACCTCCGAATGTGAGTGTATTTGGAGATAGAGTCTTTAAAGAAGTGATTGAATTAAAATGAGGTCATTAGGATTTGCAGCAGCATGGATGGACCTAGAGATTATCATACTAAGTGAAGAAAGAGAAAGACAAATACCATAAGATATCACTTACATGTGGAATCTAAACTGTGATACAAATGAACTTAGGAAACAAAAACAGATTCACAGATATAGAAAACAAACTTACGGTTACCAAAGGGGAAAGGGGATAGGGGAGGGATAAATTAGGAGTTTGGGATTAGGAGATACAAAATACTATATATAAAATAGATAAACAACAGGGTCCTATTGTATAGCACAGGGAACTATATTCAATATCCTATAATAAACCATATTATAGGATATAATAAACCCTCCCTCCCTCCCTCTCCCTTTCTCCCTCTCCCTCCCTCTCCCTCCGTCTCTCCCTATTTGTAGGATTTATATTCTTTACTTTTCAGGCGTGTTTTATGGCCCAGAATGTGATCTATCTGGTAAATGTTCCATGTTATCTTGAGAAGAATGGCTAGTCTGCTGTTGTTGGATGACGTATTCTATAAATATCAAATAAAACCAGTTGATTGATGGTACTGTTCTCTTCAAAAATACGTTTACTGACTTTCTGCCTGCAGGATTGGTCATTTACTGACAGTGACATTGAAATGTTCAGTTAGAATTGTAGATTTGTCTACCTCATATTCCAGTTTTGTACATTTTTGCATCACTTATTCTGTCAGTATGTTTCAGCACATGTATAATAAAGGCTTCTTATGTCTTCCTGGAGAGTTGGCACTTTTTATCTGTATGTAATGCCCCTCTTTCTCCCTGATAATTTTCCTTGTTCTGAAATCAGCTTTGTGTGAAATTAATAGTTATTTTAAATTAATAGCCTGGTCATTCAAAAATCTCTCCTGTACTTGAGTATTGTTTTGATGATTGCTTTCTCTCTTCACAATGTGTTTTCTCTTACCTTTTAGTATGCCTTCTAATTTTTGGTTGAAAACCAGATGTATCAGGTAATTTGAGGCAAATAGGTCTTTAGTGTGAGGTTTTATGTGTTCTTGAACAGGAGGTTAGAGTATGTTTAATGCTTGACATAGCTGTAAGTATAAGGAGCTTCAATATCCTCTAGTGCCCTTGAATTTTTCTTCCTGGTGTTTGAGTAGTCCCAGAAGCTCATTCTTGAGTAGAGTCTATGTCTTGCAGCTCTCTGTTTTAATCCACTGTTACTGTATTGGGACCCTGATGATATATGGTGGTAAGGTATTTGGGATGGAATATGTTCTATTATATTATGATTAAGCCTGCAAAGTTTTGGTGGAACAGACTGTGCATAGGACTGTTTCTATGGACTGGACTATGAAAATCAGAGAAAGTTCTCAGCCTTTCTTTTTTTCTTTTAATCATAGAGGAAAGCTGAAAAGGGCTGGAGTTGCATAATTGCTCTTTCTCTAATCAGATAAAGCGTTGGCAAGCTAGTTTCCTTTGAGAAATAGCCTAAGATACAAAGAACAGAATGCATTGTGTATATATCAAAATATTTCCCTGTTTGCTGCATGAAGCATGAGGCAATTTTTTAAAGAAAAATCTTTATGGTAAGAACATGGTTTGGCTCCTGCAGGAAGAATTCGTGAATTGTGGGTGGCCCTCTAAGACTGGGTTCTGCAGACCTTTTAATTCTCAAGCGAGTTTACACTGTGTCTCCAGCAATTCATGTGTTCCTACAGTTTACTGGCTCGAGTGGCTTCTGGTCTTGGTTTATTCCACAAAGGCAATTTTTAGGAGAGTAGGGCAAGTGTTAAGTGGGTGCAGGTGGCTGCAGCAAAGAGGAGAGTGGGTTGGGCCTTTAATGTATCAAGGAGTTGAGTTTGGGTATTCAAGGTTTGACCCTCCTATCCACTGGCACAAAGAGAAAAGAGGCACGTGTCTACCTTTGTAACTTGATTGCCTATTGCAGACCAGGCAGGGTGAGTGGGTATCTAAAACCAATGAACAGTCACACATCAAAAATGGAATCAGTGTCTTCATTAAAAGTTCACTCCTGACGACTGTTGACTAAATTATGCCACATCTCACAAGAATTTGAATAGCCATGTGAAAAGCACAAGCAATGTGTTATAATTAAGATGAGGAAGTCTTGAAAAAAGCATTCCAATTCCAGTCATCCTAAGGTGTTGGAGAAATCCAGGAAAATATGTCAGTGGGGTTCCAGAACTCAATTCAATTACCTTGGTAATGTTATTCGTTATTTTCATTTGTTTTCTCATGTGTTGAGTTCTTGGTGGCCCCTTGCCACGTTGTTTACCCACAGGCAGCAAGCAATCCTTTAGGGGAACAGAACTTTCCCTGGGTGGCCAATAAATAGTCTAAAGCCAACAAGTCAGCCACCCCTTCATGGAAAGCCTCTAAAACGTTAGTTGCCTGCTGCATGTGTTTAGAATGTTTCAGGCATTTCTTGACTGGGATCAGTGATGTGAGTTTGTTGAATGGCATCGTGTGTACCCTGGGCAATGCCAGTGACTCTCAGGACAGTGAGTGAAATTGGTAGGAAAACAGCACCTTTGTGTTGGGAAGGGCCACACCGTGTTATGAAGGAGGATGCCCTAAAATAAAATATTGACATCCAGGGTACAGAGTATAGGTGGTGTTAGGAGGAAGGTCCGGTGGTGGGATATGAGTGTTTGCTACTGGAAACTCTTACGGTAAACAAAAGGATTGTTGAGAATGACCATTTGACAGAAATGTCTCGTGCAGAAAGGCCTCTGTTTATAAGGTGTCACTAAGCCTGAGGATCAGAACAAAGTAATGGGCTCATATACCGTGGTGGGGGGGGGGGGTGGGGGGTGGGAGGGTCTAACTAATGCCTCAAACAGTAGGAAGAGACTCATTTAGAAGTTAACACGGTTTGTCTAAAGAAGCCATTCTAGCTTCTATGAGGGCTGTATCCTGGGGTCATAAGAAGTAAAAGTGCCGCCGAATGCCTTTTTTTAGAGCCCAGTGTCTTGAGGTTTTTTTTTGTTTGTTTGTTTTTGAGAAATGAGTAGGTCACATCAGTGTCTTGGTGAGTCCTTCCGTTTTGGCTTCATCAGTGGCGTGTCTAATAGGATAAGTGAGGAATATAAGTATATACCATGGTCAGAGCATAGCAAGTAGTCCTGCTGATTGGATGAAGGGTCCTATTAAGTCTATTTTCCATCAGCTATAGGGACCCCTTCCTCAGCCTGGAAATTATGTCCATTGATTATACTACTAGGAGCATTTCTTTCCTTATCAGGTAAGCTTGGCAGTTAGTAAGTTAGCCATGGCAGAGGAGGGAAGTCCCTTGCATTCTGCCTAGAGCTTTAGGGTAGAGGTCTCTCAATGGTTTCACACATCATGGGCCCACAGGGCCAAGATTAATATCATCAGGTCTGAGAGGTTTCATATGTGCAGAGTTAGGAGTGACCTTGATTGGGTAACTGTGAAGCAAGACATTCCCAGAGTTCTTTATTCCAGAGCGGTGATAAGGAGTTAGATAAGTTCTTGTCACTATTGGTGGGACTGGATAGCAAGATCATTGGCAACGGTCAAAGGGTCTGTGAAAATGTGCAGATGAGTTTGACTATTGGCCAGGGCATCCTGTAGTGCTAGCGTGCTTGCTGGAATTTGAGCGGATGCTTGGGTGCAGTTTTTATCAGGGATATCTTGTTTGATCGGGGGCAGAACCTGCCGTTCTCTCCAGTGGACTCCATCAAGTGTGGTGGTAGCACATGGTCTATAAAGTATATGAACTCTCATGGTCCTTCATGTGATCCTAAGCGACTCCCCAAATGGCCAATGAGTCTAGAAAAGGGGTGACCTCCTCCAGAACAACTGCATTACTCAGAAGGGAACACACTTCCTCCTGTAGTTGAGATGTGCCAGAGGTCCCATTTTTGGCTTTATCCTGTAGGTACCATTGTCTTTTCAATGAGGAAGCCTCTGTGGTGAAAAAAGCCTGAGGGATCCTGGCTTCATGACCCAAGACAAAATGGAAAGCTGGCTACACTGAATCATCAGCTCAGGGCCTCTGAGATCCTCCATTTCCAGACTGTGTCCATTACCAACAGTGGCTGTTCTGTGTTTAGCACTAGGCTGAGAATAGTTTCTTACACCAGAATGTCCTGGTTTATGGCCATCTTGGGTGGTTTAGAGACTTGAGAGGCATGAGGGGTGGCTGCTAGGGCCTTTGTGGTGTAGGAGTGTGGGGAGGGCAACGCTAACGTAGTGCCTGTTATTTGGTCAGAGTCTAGATCCTTTTGTTTTCTTGTTCAAAATCTGCAGATGTTTAAGTATTTTGTAAGTAAGCAAGTAGAGATGATAATTATGGGACACCTGGGATTGTTGCAGCTGAGAGGTATGTACCCATGACATGGGTTTGACCACTGTTTCTTCCACCATCTCAGCTCACAGCCCCCTGGTGTTGCCACAGAGAAATTTTCCAGAGTGGGGCAGGTGTGGATTTCTAAAGATGTTTGCCAGTAGGAGATACAGAGTAGGCTTGAGCTGGGAAATGTAGAGCTGGAAATGGCCTTAAGATGACCCTGGAAAAGATATGATGCTGATGATCATGAATTAGGATGTTCCCAGGCAGGTTCCACTTGGGGAGACTATGGGATACACCTTTATGTTTCAGAACCATAGTACTTCCAAAGATCTGACCATGGAACCTAACTTAAACTCAAAAGATCTTGGAACCCTCTTACTCCACTCCTGTTATGAGATGAGGGCCAGTGCAGCCCTAGAGGGTGTTTTCTAAATTAAGATGAGATTTCAAGAGAGGCTTGTTGAGGACTGAGTCCTTCCTCCTGGTCCTTCAATTCTTTGTAAGTAGTACCAAAAGATGGTGGAAATAACTGTTGCACACGTGAAAATCAAGATTCAGCAAAGATTAACATTTTCCTAGCATGTGAAAGCATTGTTTTTTGTTAATTATTTTAAATATGTATATATACCATATTTTAAGTGTAGTTGTGAGTTTTCACAAATGTACAGTAACGCTACCACCAAAAGATGAGTTATACTCCATCACCCCCAAAAGAACATTTTTGTGATGCCCCTTTCTACCAGACCCCTTCACCACTGACTGATGTTTTAGGTCCCTATGTATGCCTTTCCAGAATGTAACATAAATAGAACATATTGCCACTTGAGTCATCTGTGAAATTTGATGCCATATTTTCTTTCATAGTGAGTAATTTCTTGCAGTGTTATTCTTCTTTTTTAAAAAATTTATTTATTTGGCTGTGTCAGGTCTTAGTTGCAGCATATGGGCTTTTCAGTTGCAGCATGCAGGATCTTTAGTTGTGGCACGTGGGATCTAGTTCCCTGACCAGGGATTGAACCTGGGCCCCTTGCATTAGGAGCGCAGAGTCTTAGTCACTGGACCACCAGGGAAGTCCCTGGCAGTGTTCTTCTGAGTTTAAAATTTTGACAAGTGTTAAGTTGGTGGCATATGCTAGGCTTTCAAAACTGAGATTCCATTACTGTGAGCTCTGTACGTTTGGGTAATAACCTCTTCTACCATGGTTAACCTTCTCGTTAAGATGTTAGGAATGATGGAAGGAATGATTTGCAGGGATGTCAAAAGGGAGACTAATAATTATGAAATGACAATCTTTACAGTGCTAAGAAAATGTAAGTTAGCACTAAAAATGGACAGAATTTGGCTTTCCTTTGCTCTTTAATAAAACTCAGAGCTGTTACTTTTGTATCCTCCTACTCTAGAATATGTGCTTGAAGTCTAAGCATATAGAAATGATACCTGTGAACAGTAAGATGGGATACGAGGCTTTGTGGGTCACTGAAAAAAAAAAGCTTTCAACTAATTCTCTTATAGAAAGGCATTAAAATTTTCCACTATCTCCTTTCACATTAAATTAGGATATTACTCAAAATGATACCCTCTCTCTGTAGCTCACCTCAGTTATTCCTTGGATAATTGCCTTCTAAACATACATAGCTCTTTTTGTTGTTTCCACCAGGAAATCACAGTAGACTTAAATAAATATCACTCTACTCACAGTATAAACTCAGGATGGGCTAGAACAGTGCAGATGAACATAACCTTTTCTCAGACTGGGGGGAACTCCAGGGTTTAACAGAGTATATACTGTGTCAGTCAGTATACAAGAAAAATGAAAATGCCAAATATAAAACCTGAAATAGTTAAAGTGAATAGTTTCTTAAAGGATGTTAAACAAAAAGATGCCACAAATATTTGTGGCCAGATCAAAGGAAAGTCTCAAGTCCCAGAAACCTATGTCCAAACTCATGATCACATGTTGTATACAGGAAACTGCAAAAATGAAGATGAACCATATCTATATCTTTACCTTTATGGGGAATCTTTACTGTTAATCAAAGAAAGCAAGACTTTCTACACTGCTGCCCTCTATTTACTTCCACACCCAAGCAGTTCCTGTAAGTTAATAGAAATGCAAGTGATCAGTAATGACATCCTCACTCACTTGAGGCTCCTACCCTCGTAAGAAAGATATACACACACTCCCAGCCTCTCTATTATCTGACATGTCATAATTTACTTTCCTTCAAAGCTCTCATTTCCATCTTATAAACCAAAGCTTTATCATTTGTTAACTATCATCTCCCTTTTCCCACAAAAATATGAGCACCAGGACTGTAAGAACTTGTTTCATGCCTCTATATCCAAATCCTAGAGTGCCTTATTTGTGCTAAACTGGGTATGTGTTGAATCTAGTGCCAGGCATGTTGAAACAGCATCAAGAGTATAGTCCCTCTGAGCAAGGAATGCTTAACTGGAACAGTGATCCTGTCTCTCTCTCTTGCTAGGTTTGTGTTCTCTCACAATTTACCTGAACATATAGGTCTCAGCTGAGTTATAAAGGAGATATTAAAAGGTATCGTATACTTTACTAAGAAGTGAATTTATATATTTTCACTGAGGTACTTTATGGTAAACACTATCCATCCAGTATACCACAGGAAGTATAAGAGTGTTTAGATAACGGGTAGGAAAGGCAAAAAGCAACACCAGGGGACTGGATGCTGGCCTTGTGTTCTTTTTTTTTTTTTTTTAATTTTTATTTATTATTTGTTTATTATTTATTTTTTTGGCTGTGTTGGGTCTTCGTTTCTGTGCGAGGGCTTTCTCTAGTTGTGGCAAGCGGGGGCCACTCTTCATCGCGATGCGCGGGCCTCTCACTATCGCGGCCTCTCTTGTTGCGGAGCACAGGCTCCAGACGCGCAGGCTCAGTAGTTGTGGCTCACGGGCCTAGCTGCTCCGCGGCATGTGGGATCTTCCCAGACCAGGGCTCGAACCTGTGTCCCCTGCATTGGCAGGCAGATTCTCAACCACTGCGCCACCAGGGAAGCCCGCCTTGTGTTCTTTTATCATTTTGAAGAGAAAAATGTCAAACACTTCCATCATCAGACAAAGCTGTTCAGTGATCACAAATGGATCAAGACAAAAATAAGGGTATTTTGTAACCATATCACTAAAAATGATGAGACAATTCCAAATCATAAAAATGACCAAGATTCTGCTCTTCTTAATAATATGACTGACTGTGGAGCTTCCTGTGAATTAGATTTAGCTTCACTACACTGTTTTTGTCTTCTAGAAAACATTGATTGTGATTACCTATGATAGAATTAAGTTCACCTTCTTGCAGCATCCAGTACATCCAGAAACATCTTGCTTCCCTGAAGAGTAATCAAATCACCTAGCAAAAGCCCAAATCGTAAATCCTTTTGAGCACCTCTTACTGATAAATCCAGTCATTTAGGGTTTGTGGTCATTCTGAGTACTACAATTTATGACACCACTCTTGTTGACTGCTGGTGTGATCCCAGTGGGTTCTGGCCACATGACGCTGAAGAAACAAATGAGAAATTCGTTTCAAGACAAAAATCATAACTATGTAGAAATAAAAATAAAATTTACCCAAGGAAAGAAATACCCGAACATGTATACACAAGGGATTATTGAATGAGAATGTGTAGCAATTAACCTGACCGAATTACAAAATTCACCTGAAAATCCATAGTCACAACAGAATATTTTAATATACGTGTTCAGGAAATGAAAAACACATGTATTAGTATGCAAATTGTATGAAAACAGTTAATGAAAATATTTCTAAGAAACAACAGAAGATTTTGTTCAACAAAAATGTTTGTAATCACAATGAAACATAATTGAAAATGTACTGAGGAATTGTGTACAGCTGTGAGCAACGGGAAGCACCCACAGTCTGCCTGATATGAGGAAGGTGCCAATTCTCACTTGGAGGGACGGGGCCAGGGCAGTCACTGAACAGTGCAGCAGAGGAACAAACTCCAATGTGGTTCTTTTGGACTGTGCAACCATAGCTGTCATAGTGGAATCAGGAACACATGGTCACTAGCAGTATTACCAGAATTAGGTGTTTACTACACAAATTAGACCTTATATGAATATGATCTAGAGAAGATGGAAGTCCAAGCATCAGAGAATACTCTAAACCATGAAAGTTAGAATTAGTTGCCTGGTGGACTCATGGAAACTTGCAGGAAAATCCAAAATATGATGGATCTTTGATGTGGAACTTGTGAAGATGTGTAGAAACCTACACGTCTTCCAATGGAAGTCAACCAGCTGATTGTGGTTTCCAGGATACTCTGGATTGACAGGGTAAGGAATCAGGACAACAGGCTAGAACAAGTGTCCTCAAAGTTCCTACACATGTCTGTCTCCCTGCATGGTGCTGAAATCTGACTAATGCCTCCTGTACTTCTGAATTCCAAATCTCATGCGAGTGAGGCTACATGTGAATTCTCACATGGAACCATAAGAGAAATGGATTATAGAAAATGTCACATTACCCAGGTGACAAAACAATGTAGGAGAGCCAACTCCAATTCTACATTTTATTGTTCAGTGACAGGTTTGTCCTAACAATTATTTTTTTTTAGTAATTTATTTATTTGGCTGCATTGGGTCTTAGTTGCAGCATGTGGAATTTTTTTTTTTTAGTTGTAGCATGTGAACTCTTAGTTGCAGCATGTGGGATCTAGTTCCCTGACCAGGTATCGAACCCGGCCCCCCGGCATTGGGAGTGCGGAGTCTTGGCCACTGGATCACCAGGGAAGTCCCTCTTAACACATTATTGACAGGAGATGTATTAATACATCTTTTGTTACCTCAATGTTATTGACCAGAGATGTACCAATACGTTTTTAGAGAGTGATACAATTAACATCACTGTGCAAAGTTGTTAGAGCTTAAAATTGATCAAGGTTCATTATACAACTTGTGATTGTCATTATCATTCACATTTTGCTCCGTTAGGTTTTTGTTCCAACCTTGTATCTATTATAAACGCAAGTTTATGACCATACAATTTTCAAAAATGATGCATCGTGCAATTTTGAGTGAAGAAGAATTTTTTGGTGAATTTTATGCAGATACTTTCTCTGATTGTCCACGTGACGTATATACTAGTGTCTCAGAATATAGTTCTGATTCAGACGATGTGAATATTAGACCAACAAAAAGACAAAAAACCTTAGTGATTGATTCTGATACAGGAAATGAAAATGAAACTCACAGTGCTGGAGAATGCTCCTTTGCTTCTACAGAAGAGTGGACTGAAGACAACATTTCATGAAAATCAGAAGACTTTACAGTGTGCCAGGTGCAAATAACCCACAAAGTGTTAGTGAAATAACAATTTTTGGTAACAACTTTCTTGAGTTGGTTCCTTCTCAAACAAACTTGTATCACCAACAGAATGAAAAATCATATAAAAAGTATGGTAAGGCTTTAAAATGGACTGATGTAACCAGTAGTGACACGAAGAAGTTTCTTGGGTTAATACTTTTGATGGGACAAATAAGAAAGTCACACTGGAAAGAATATTGGTCGACTGATCCCTTAATTGAAACACCTATCTTTTGAAAGATTATGACGAGAAGAAGGTTCGAACAAATAGACATTTCTTCACTTTAATGATAACTCAGAAAACTCCACTTCCTGCAGAATTTCAGAAGTTAAACCTCTTTTGGATTATTTTCTACCAAAATTTCAATCAATCTGTATACCCAAACAAGAGCTATCACTTGACGAGAGAATGATAAAGTGGAGAGGACAACTCAGATTCAAATCCTGGAAAACTTACGAAATAAGGAATTTTGGTCAGGATTGTTAGCGAAAGTGAAACTGGGTATATATGCAACCTTGAGATTTACACAGGTGAAGTAAAGAAACTGCAAGAAACAATATTATCAGTCCTACAACCTTATCTTGGTTCATGGCACCATATTTACCAAGACAATTATTACAACAGTGTGTCCACATCTGAAATACTATTGAAAAATAAAACAGTGTGTCCACATCTGAAATACTGTTGAAAAATAAAACCAGAGTTTGTGGGACTATAAGAGAATCATGGTCTACCAAACCAATTAAAGGAGAAATCTAAAAATCTACAGGGGGAAGAAATAACATTCTCATGGAAGGGAGAAGTGATTCTTCTTATATGGAAAGACAAGAGGCTAGTCCGCAGGGTGACAACTATTCATGACGCCTCCATAGCATCTACAGGAAAGGAAGACAGGAGGACTGGCCATCAGATAACTAAGCCCACTTGTATATTAGAGTATAATAAATACATGAAAGTAGTTGATCGATCTGATCAGTATCTGGCAAACTTCAATATCCTCTGGAAAACTTGAAAATGGTATGAGAAAATGGGTTTCCATTTGAGTAATTGCAGTTTATTCAATGCATTTAAAATTTATTGTAGCCTTAATGCACAGAATAAAATGACTTACAAGCAATTTTTGTTAGCAGTAGCTAGAGAATGGGTAACTGAGCATTCTGATGAATGTAGTCCCGCACCTGGTCCTCCTTGTGGTGTTTTTAAAAGAGTCCCCTGCAAAGATCCACCTTGTCGACTATCAGGTAAAATAAACGAACATACTCTAGAGGAAATAATACCCACAGGACCAAAAAAAAAAAAAAAATGCCGCCAGAAAGTCTGCTTTTCCAGGGGAAAGTGTGGTGAAACACGGTATGTTTGTAATAGATGTTCTGTTCCCCTGCACAGAGGTGCTTGCTATACTGCCTATCACACTATAAAGAAATATTAGAATGCTTTAGTAAGACATGTACAAAGTTTCAAATAAACACATTAAGTGCAAAAAAAGTTGTTGATATTTACTCAAACATGGGTGTTTCAATATTCATTTACATAACAAATCACTGGCCACAGGTGTTAGTTTCTGCAAAAATCCCCTGGTCAATAATGTGTTAATGCAAACTCTTTATTATTCAAATCCTAGCCAGAAGGAATGACAAAGAGCAAAGGGCAAAACATAGAAATAATTCACACGAGACTATATACACTATGATATTTACAAATTTATGCCATCTTTTACTAGCAAGGAAAATGAAATAAGGCTCTTCTGGCCAAAACAAGAGTAGATTTTCTCATAAGAAGGATGGACTATATAATGGGTAAGGAATATCCAATACCTGGCACTACAGGAGGCCAGTAGGAAAATCCCAACAAATACCAAAATGTCATTTATCAGTAGCCCCACACAAAACGATCAAAACATAAAAATTAAACCAACCTGCATATTAGAAATACATGTCAATTCAACCATGGATCAAACAAGCTCCAAAATGAAAAGAGAAAAGTGTTAATTGATTTAAGGGCAAAACAGTACCTGTTAATCATTATGTAGTATTGCTTACAGAGTACTTACAGAATTATCTCACTTCAGTGTTCATTTTTGAACGTAAGTAGTAAATATCCAGTCGAGAGATCCCCTTTAAGAATGAGGCACTGATAAAGACGATATAACTCTAAAAATTATTCTTTCATGTTATTTTTTTCTGGAACATTATACATGGATTAATTTGTATCAGGCTTTCTCAGATTTCTTACACATATAGGGTTTCTTTCCAGTGGGAATTTTCACATGTAAGAATGAAGGCCAACTGATGTTTTCCCCACATTGCTTACATTCAAGAGGTTTCTATTAAGTATGAGATCTTTCATGCCTTTGAAAGGAACTGGGTCAACTGAAGGCTTTCCCACCTTCTCTACATTTGTAGGGTTTCTTGCCAGTGTGTATTCTCATGTGCCCTTGAAAGGTAGTGCAATAAATGAAGGCTTTCCCACATTCTGTACATTCATAAGGTTTCTCTCCAGTGAGTTTTTTCATGTGTTTGAAAGTATGTGTAACAACTGAAGGCTCTGCCACATTGTTTACATTCGTAGGGTTTCTATCCTGTGTGAGTTCTTTGAAGTATTCGAAATGAACTGGGAAAACTGCTTTCTCACATTCCTTACACTTACAAGGTCCATCTCCAGTGCGTGTTATCATGTGTGTTCGAACACTTGAGGGAGAAATGAAGGCTTTCCCACATTCTTTACATTTATAGTTTCTCTCCAGTGTGGTTTCTTATGTGTCCTTGAAAGGTGGTGCGATAAATGAAGGTTTTCCCACATTCTGTACATTCATAGGGTTTCTCTCCAGTGTGAATTATTTCATGTATTCGCAAACCTAGAGGAGAACTGAAGGTTTTCTCACATTGTTTACATTCGTATTGTTTCTCTGCAGTGTGAATCCTTTCATGTCTTCGAAAGGAACTGGGACAACTGAGGGCTTTACCACAGTGCTTACATTCATAGGGTTTTTCTCCAGTGTGATTTCTTTCATGTATTCGCAAACCTAGAGGAGACCTGAGGGATTTACCACACTTTTTACATATGAAGGGTTTCTCTCCAGTGTGAGTTCTTTCATGTGCTTGAAATGAAGTGGAACAACTAAAGGCTTTCCCACATTCCTTCCATTTATAGGGTCCTTCTCCAGTGTGTGTTATCATGTGTCTTTGAAAGGTTGTGAGCCATGTGAAGGCTTTGCCACATTCCTTACATTCATAGGATCGCTCTCCAGTGTGAGTCCTTTCATGTCTGTGAACAGATTTGCGGTAACTGAAGGCTTCCCCACATTCCTTGCATTTCTATGGCTTCTCCTCATATTCATGATACTCATATGGTTTGTGTCCACTGTGAGATCTGATGTGCCTATTAAGGAATGAAGACTTTCACACACATTACATTCACATGGTTTTACTCCAGAAAGAGTTTTCTGGTTCAGATTAGGATTTGGAATCTGGCTGACAGTTTCTCCATCTTGATTACCTTCTTCGCTTTCACAGAGTTTTTCTACCATATGACTTCTGTAAAAAATGAGAAATTATTAATGATTTCTTTAACAATTTCACATTTATTAGTAGGGTATTAGAATTACATTTTTATATTTTATAGCAAAAGTGAAGATTTTTTGTCCTTTCTGAATTTTTTGAGGATGATTTATACTGAAAGCTCTATAAGAGGACTTGACATACCTATTATGAAAACAGTAATGTTAATATATTGGGTTTCTTAATATTGTTTCCAAAAACACTGGACATCTATGTCACGTTTAAGTAAATGTTTTCGGTGAAAAAAATTTAAGGATAACTTTGAAGCTGGGGTTGTTTTATTTGCTTATTTTAAAAAGTTTATGACATACCGGGATTCTCATGTGGCACACTGCTATCTACTGTGTGTATGACTCACCTTAGTTTTCTCCCTTGGGTTTTGTACCAATCTTCAATGTTATGATTGTCCCATTTTTTTTCCTAAAATGCAGACCCAGAAAAATAATGCAAATTATTAGAAATTATAGAAAAATATTAGATTCTAGGTCCACGATGAGCTGTGACCATGCTTAGTTTATTTACCAATGTACAGCAGTCCCCCCTTACCCACAGTTTCACTTTCTGTGGTGTCAGTTACCTACGGTCAATTGCAGTCTGAAAATATTAATTTACACTGTGCACTCTTTCGAGTAGTACGATGAAATCTTGCAATGTCCCGCTCTGTGCAGGATGTGAATCATCCCTTTGTTCAGTGTATCCATGCTGTATATGCTACCTGCCCATCAGTCACTTAGTAGCCATCTCAGTTTTCAGATCACTGTGGTGGTATTGCAGTGCTTGTGTTCAAGTAATCCTTATTTTAATTAATGATGGCCCCAAAGCGTAAGAATAGTGATGTTGGTAATTAGGATATGCCAAAGAGAAGTTATAAAGTGCTTCCTTTCAGTGAAAAGATGAAAGTTCTTGATTTAAAGGAAGAAAAAAATCATACACTGATGTTGCTAAGATCTGTAGGAAAAATGAATCTTCTATTGTGAAATTGTGAAGAAGGAAAAAGAAATTGATCTTAGTTTTGCTGTCTCATCTCAAACTGCAAAAGTTATGGACACTTAACACTTACACGTTAAGTTCATGTCTATTATACGTGTTCTATTCTTAGTTATTGTTATCAATCTCTTACTGTGCACCGAACTTCTAAATTAAACTTATCATAGGTATGTATGTATAGGATTCAGTACTGTCTGCAGTTTCAGGCATCCACTGGTGGTCTTGGAATGTATCCCCTGCAGATAAGGGGGGATTACTGTATTACTTTTCCATATTCCACATCTTGGAACAGTGTTGATGGGCAAGAAATACTTGTTCTCTAACTGAAGAAGTGAAGGAATGTTGTCATGCTTACCTATTGAGGCCAGGTTCCTCAAGGTTTCCTGCATCACATCTCTGTAAAGTTTCTTCTGCAGAGGATTCAGTAAAGACCACTCCTCCTGGGTGAAGTTCACAGCCACATCCTCAAAGGTCACTGGGTCCTAAAGCAGACCAAATATGTTTCCAGTAAGATGTGTGAGTCTGACAGAACTGGGGATTTATACTCAATTTACAGGAAGATTACATATGATTCTGTCACCTTCAAACATTTATTTTATGTCTTGGTCATCAGAAACTGACCCTATGTCCTTACTTACTTCTTCATGAATTTAACAGCATAATGAACACATGCAAATTATTTATTCATTTTCACTGTGATCACTTTAAATGTTACTGCTCTCTGATGTCAGGGTCTAGAGCACCTTGGAGAAATGAGAGAAATGCTACGCAAATGAATCAAATATCATTTTAAACACACCAGTCTCTTGTGAGAAAAACTCATCTCCTTTGTTATTACACACCATTTAACTCAGTACACTCCATGATGCATGAGGTCAAATCTGCAGGAGCTTTTAATGAATAAAACACAGTGAAGAACTGGAAGCTTTTTCTTCTATTCTCATCACCAAACATGAGAGTCCAGGAGGCCTGTGGAAATCCAACTTGTGACAAGGATCAGTTTGCCATACTGGCCTGAGAATTACTCCAGGTGATTAGAAATAGATTAAAATATTCT
This sequence comes from Balaenoptera ricei, assembly GCF_028023285.1. Classification (NCBI taxonomy): domain Eukaryota; kingdom Metazoa; phylum Chordata; class Mammalia; order Artiodactyla; family Balaenopteridae; genus Balaenoptera; species Balaenoptera ricei. Next base: position 174,296,627 of record NC_082641.1, on the reverse strand, counting down.
TGTAAAGAAGTAGTACTTTTAGCTTGTGTAAAATTTATTGCAGACTCAGTTTCTCCATTCTCTCTCTGTCCCATTCATGGAGCTAGTTAGTTATTCAGAAGTTAAGGCTCAGACAACTTTGCATGATATGACATGCTAAAAAGACACAACTACTTAGACCTCCACAAAACCCTATACACAATGAGCCTCAGGGCTGCTTCTCACTAGTTTTTAGCACACATAGGCACATATAATGAAATGATAAAGTACTAAAACATTTCTTTTTGGTCAAAGCCCTTGCTAAATAACCTTGAGGAACAGGGTAAGAGCTGCATATTGCACAGGAATTCACAACACTCCACAAAGGTCTGATGCTGAATCTGCCCATGATTATATAATACATAAAGGATTCACAGCGCTTTCCTCCAAAGAATGTAAAACCTCCATTCTCTAATTTCAGGTGGAAGTTTCCTGGCCAGCCACTCCAGAGGCAATCCTCCCAACATCTCTCACTTCTGAGCTCCAATATGGTGCACAGAAGCATAACAGCCCAGGCCCAAGTATAGGAATATGTAAGTTGATGACACCACACACTGCCAATAGTGTACAAAAGGGTTTATTACTTCCATAACTGAGGTCTCTGGGGAGTAAGGCAGGCCTCTCAAGAAGGCATGAAATGGCTTGAGAGTGCAAGGAAAAGTACATGGACTTATTTTTTAGCTGAGGTTGTGGGTGGACTGAAGAGAGAGTTCACATACAAGGGCAGGAGCAGGCATGAATTGAATCTCTTGTCACTGCCAAAGGAAGGAAACTAAGGCTTTCCTATCATCGTGGATACATGTGGGTCACAAGAGGAGGAAGGAGGGATGAGGCTTCAAAGCTGTCAGCAGTCAAACATAAAAAACTGGAGTCAGAGACTTCTCTTTTCTTGTTCTTTGTATAATGAACTTGGAAACCATCCTTCCTAACCTCACAAGAAAAAAAGCAAAGAACTGAAGACACAGAGCAAACCACTGTTTCCAAAATTGGAAAGACAGAAAGAAGCTATTTTGAAATAGCTATTCTTAACAAGGCCTATCCTCAAAAGAGACTGTTTCAGCAGGGCCTAATGCAAAGACAACAAAGAATACAACATCTAAGAACTTTGGGACAATTATAGCAGGTGTAAAATACACACAATGAGAATACCTGATAGAAAAGCAGAAAGGAACAAAAAAAATAAGTGAAGCAATCATCACTGAGATTTTCCTAACATTAGTGATAGACAGCAAACTGCAGATCCAGGAAGCTAAGAAAAACACAAAACATTAAAAAAAAAACAAAACAAAACACCAAAAACTGCACTGCCAAGCACATCATTTTCAACTGGAGAAAAATCAAAGACAAAGGGAACATTCTGAAAGAAGCCAGAGGGAAAAAACAAACCTTAGTTTTACGTAAACAAGGATAAGAATTAAATCAGACCTCTTTTCAAAAACTATGCAAGCAAGAAATATAACTGGAATCACACTGTATTTATCCTTTGGAATCTGGGTTCTTTCACTTAGCAATAAATATATATATATATATAAGATTTATCCATGTTGTTGCACATATTAACAGTTCATTACTTTTTATTGCTGAGTAGGATTGCATTGTACAGATGTACTATAATTTATTCATTCACCAAATGATATTTGAGTTGTTTCCAGGTTTTGGTGATTATGAATAAAGCTGCTGTAAACATTCACATCCCAGAAACAACAACAACAACAACAACAACAAACCCCAACTATGCAAGCAAGAAGAGAGTGGAATGAAATATTTAAAGTGCAGAAGGTAAAAAAACACCATCCTAAAACTTTGTGTCAAGCAAAATTATTCTTCAAAAGTGAGGGAGAATATTTTGTAATAACCTATATGGGAAAAGAATCTGGAAAATAATACATATATATAAATAACTGAATATATATATAATAACTGAATACCTTTGCTGTATACCTGAAATGAACACACACTATAAATCAATTATACTTCAATAAAAAAATATAAAAAAGCAGATAAGTCTTTGTAATAAAAAAAATCTCTAGGACTGCTGCATCTCAGGAAAAAAAGTGACGGAGAAATACTTTCTGAGAAGAATTGAGGGACTCTGACATCAATACACCTGGTTTTACAAGAAACAGTAAAAGAAGTTCGTTAGAAGGTACAGGCATACCTTGGAGACAATGAGGGTTCAGTTCCAGACTACCACAATAAAGCAAATCACATGAATTTTTTGGTTTGCCAGTGCATGTAAAAGTTATATTTATACTATTCTGTACTCTATTAAGTGTGCACTAGCATTATGTATAAAAATGCAACATTGCTAAAAATGCTAACCATCATCAGAGCCTTCAGCAAGTGATGGCAGTAACATCAAAGATTACTGATCACAGACCACCATAACAAATGTAACAAAAATTTGAAATACGGTGAGAATTACCAAAGTGTGACAGACACACAAAGTGAGCAAATGCTATTGAAAAAAAGGTGCCAATAGATTTGCTTCACACAGGGTTACAACCAACCTTCAACTTGCAAAAAATGCATTATCTGTAAAGTGCAATAAAGTGAATCGCAATAAAATAATGTATGTCTGAAAATGATATAAACAGGTGGAACATTAGAAAAGAGGACCCTTTAAGAACTGTTCTCAGTTCACTATAGCCTTGTTGGTCTCATGGACACAAGCCCCACTGGTTTTCAAAGCTAGATGTTTTGGGACTTCCCTGGTGGTCCAGTGGTTATAAGATTCTGCCCTTCCACTGCAGGGGGTGTGGGTTCCATCCCTGATCAGGGAACTAGGATCCCACATGCTGTGTGGTTGTGCCCCCCACCCCTGAAAGGCTAGATGTTTGGGGGGCTTGTCTTCATGTGTGACTCTTAAAAGCTGGGGTGCCTCTTAGAGGAAAACATAGGCAGAACACTCTATGACATAAATCACAGCAAGATCCTTTTTGACCCAGCTCCTAGAGAAATGGAAATAAAAACAAAAATAAACAAATGGGACATAATGAAACTTAAAAGCTTTTGCACAGCAAAGCAAACCATAAACAAGACCAAAAGACCACCCTCAGAATGGGAGAAAATATTTGCAAATGAAGCAATTGACAAAGGATTAATCTCCAAGATTTACAAGCAGCTCATGCAGCTCAATAACAAAAAAACAAACAACCCAATCCAAAAATGGGCAGAAGACCTAAATAGACATTTCTCCAAAGAAGATATACAGATTGCCAACAGACACATGAAAGAATGCTCAACATCATTAATCATTAGAGAAATGCAAATCAAAACTACAAAGTAGAAACTAACACACCATTGTAAAGCAATTATACTTCAATAAAGATGTTTAAAAAAAAAAAAAACTACAATGAGATATCATCTCACACCAGCCAGAACAGCCATCACCAAAAAATCTAGAAACAATAAATGCTGGAGAGGGTGTGGAGAAAAGGGAACACTCTTGCACTGTTGGTGGGAATGTAAATTGATACAGCCACTATGGAGAACAGTATGGAGGTTCCTTAAAAAACTACAAATAGCACTACCATACGACCCAGCAATCCCACTACTGGGCATATACCCTGAGAAAACCATAATTCAAAAAGAGTCATGTACCAAAATGTTCATTGCAGCTCTATTTACAATAGCCAGGACATGGAAGCAACCTAAGTGTCCATCATTGGATGAATGGATAAAGAAGATGTGGCACATATATACAATGGAATATTACTTAGCCATAAAAAGAAATGAAATGGAGGTGTTTGTAGTGAGGTGGATGGAGTTAGAGTCTGTCATACAGAGTGAAGTAAGTCAGAAAGAGAAAACCAAATACAGTATGCTAACACATATATATGGAATCTAAGGGAAAAAAAAAAAAGGTAATGAAGAACCTAGTGGCAAGACGGGAATAAAGACAGACCTACTAGAGAATGGACTTGAGGATATGGGGAGGGGGAGGGGTAAGATGTGACAGGGTGAGAGAGTGGCATGGACATATATACACTACCAAATGTAAAATAGATAGCTAGTGGGAAGCAGCCGCATAGCACAGGGAGATCAGCTCGGTGCTTTGTGACCACCTAGAGGGGTGGGATAGGGAGGGTGGGAGGGAGGGAGACGCAAGAGGGAAGAGATATGGGAACATATGTATATGTATAACTGATTCACTTTGTTATAAAGCAGAAACACACCATTGTAAAGCAATTATACTCCAATAAAGATGTTTAAAAAAAAAAGTTTTGGGAAGATGGAATTATGAAGTTGCCTGAAAAATGGCAGAAGGTAGTGGAACAAAATGGTGAATACGTTGTTCAATAAAGTTCTTGGTGAAAATGAAAAAAAAAAAAAAGCTGGGGTGCCAAGTGTGGGGTCTAAACCCTTTGCTCCTCAAGGAGAAGCTTGGAGTTTTGAGTCCCTTCCTGAAGGTGGGGTGCCATGTGGGGGGGGTTGGTTATGGTAAGACTGTGCCTCAGCTTCTACCCACTTTCATGTGGGTGTTCTCATTTGCCCATGCATAGGGAATCACCAGTTATGGGCAACGAGAGATGAGCTGCTGCATGTTCCTGTACGCATGACAATGTCTGCTGCTGCCCTGCCGGATCACACCCCGGGCTCTCTGGGCTGTCTCTGCATAGCTAGACTGAGTCCTCTCCCAGGGCCTGTCTGCCCGGGATTCCTGGGGTGCTGTCCTGTGTGTGCAAGGACAATGGTTGCTTCCAGCTGCCTCACCAAGATCACACCCAAGACCCTTGGTCTGTCTTTGTGTCCAGACCGAGTCTTTTCCCAGGGCCCAGTTGGCCCAGATCTCCCACCAGGCTGTGGCGTGGAGTGTACAGGGCCAGGGTGTTTGCCCAATTCAGACTGGGGAGTGGCGAGGCAGCAGCTGCCAGTGCCAGGCTCTCTCTGCCCTGATTGTTGACAAGCCAGCATGTGCACACTCCTTGCGAGTAGCGTCTTGGCTTCTCCAGCCCTTCTGACTGTCCCAGTGGTTCTCCAAGCAGCCAAGGGGGCTAGTCTCCTCTCTGCAGGATGCCAGGACTGGGAGGCACAGATTGTGGCTCCACCTGCTTGGTACCCAAGGTGAGGGGCTGCCCATGTGGACCTTCTCTTCCTTTCAGATCCCTCCCAAGGGCACAGATCCCAACCTGATGTCTTTTTTTCTGTCCTACCCACTTACGTGGAGATCTTTCATGCGGCTTTGGTCGTACAGAAGTTCTTCTGGGGACCTCCCTGGTGGTCCAGTGGTTAAGACTCTGCACTGCCACTGTAGGGGCATGGGTTCGATTCCTGGTTGGGGAACTGAGATCCTGCAAGCTGTGCGGTGTGGGCCCCCCAAAAAAAAAAAAAAATAGTTCTTCTGCCAGGTTCCAGTTAATTTTCTGTGAGAATTGTAGAAATATTTTTGATGTGTTGTACGGGTAGGTGAGTTCCACATCCTCCTACCCTGTCATCTTGATTCCCCTTTCTCCTTTCAAATTATTAAGTTATTATACTATTTGTTTTGGTGATCTGTGATCAATGATCTTTGATGTTACTACAATGACTCATTGAAGGCTCAGATGATGGTTGGTATTTTTTAGCTCTAAAGTATTTTAAAAGTAAGGTATGTACACTTTTTATACATAATGCTGTTATACACGTAATAGACCATAATACAGGGTAAACATAGATTTATATACACTAGGAAACCAAAATTCATGTGATAATTGCTTCATTGTGATAACTGCTTTATTGCAGTGGACTGAACCTGCAATATCTCTGAGGTATACCTGTGGTAGATACACAAAAGATAAAGGTAAAGGAATCTAAGCATACCAAAAAAGACAGGAATCTAAGCAAGCAAAGAAGACAGGAAAATAGGAATTACAAAACAGCCAGAAAACAGTGAACAAAATAGCAATAAGGACATACCTATCAATAATTACTTTAAATGTAAAAGAAATAATAAATTCTCCCATCAAAACACAGAGTGGCTGTATGGATTAAAAAAAAAAAAGACTCACCTATATACTGCTTACAAAAACGTCACCTGAGGTACAAGTGCACACACAGACTGAAAGGATGGGAAAAAAATATTCCATGCAAATGGAAACCAGAAGAAAGCTGGGGCAGCTATACTTGTAACAATCAAAATAGACTTAAGACAAAGACTGTTATAAGGGACAAAAAAGGTCATTATATAATGATAAAGGAGTAAATCCAAAAAGAGAATATAACATTTCTAAACATTTATGCACTCAAAATAGGAACATCTGAATATATAAAACAAAATTTAACAGATCTAAAGGGGGAAGTAGAAAGCCAGACAATAACAGAAAGGAACTTTAATACCCCAATTTCATCAGTGGATACATCATTCAGAAAGAAAATCAATAAAGAAACACTGGTCTTCAGTGACACATAAGGCCAGTCATTCCATCCAAAAGCAACAGAATACACAATCTTCTCAAGGGCACATAGAACATTCTCCAGGAGAAGAGCATATGTTAGGCCACAAAACAAGTCTTAATAAATTTAAGAAGATTAAAGTCATATTAAGCATCTTTCCCGACCACAATGCAATACAACTAGAAATCGATTATGAGAAGATAACTGGAAAATTCACATGTGGAGATTAAAAATGATACTGAAGGCTTCCCTGGTGGCGCAGTGGTTGAGAATCTGCCTGCTAATGCAGGGGACACGGGTTCGAGCCCTGGTCTGGGAAGATCCCACATGCCGCGGAGCAACTAGGCCCGTGAGCAACAACTACTGAGCCTGTGCGTCTGGAGCCTGTGCTCAGCAACAAGAGAGGCCACGATAGTGAGAGGCCCGTGCACCGCGATGAAGAGTGGCCCCTGCTTGCCGCAACTAGAGAAAGCCCTCGCACAGAAACAAAGACCCAACACAACCAAAAATAAATAAGTAAGTAAGTAAATAAATAAATAATTAAAAAAAATGATACTGAACAACCAATAGGTTAAAAAAATCAAAAGAGAAATTTTAAAAAGTACCTTGAGACAAATGAAATGGAAATATAGTAGAACCGCATTATCTGTGAGGGATACATTCCAAGACACTGCGTGGATGCCTGAAACCATAAATAGTAATTAACCCCACAGATATTATGTTTTTTCCTATACATACACATGCACACACAGTGTGTATACAACGAACAAAGGGAAGATTCATATCCCAGGTAAGATGGAGCAGGATGGCACAAAGTTTTATCACACTCCTCAGGACAATGCACAATTCAAAACTTTATTTTAAAAAATGTTTAAAGTATTTTTTAAATGTTTATTTCTATAATTTTCCATTTAATATTTTCAGACCACAGTTGACTGCAGGTAACTGAAACTGTAGAAAGCAAAACTGCAGATAAAGGGGGACTATTGTGCAACATACTGAAACTTACAGGAGGCAGCAAAAGCATTTCCAAGAGGGAAGTTCATATTGATAGTGATAAATCAAGAAACAAAAATGATCTCAAAAAACCTAACTTTACATATCAAGGAAGTAGAAAAAGAAGAAAAAGCAAATGCCAAAGTTAGTAAAATGAAGGAAATAACAAAGATCACAGTGGAAATAAATGAAAAAGACTAAAAAGGGAGTAGAAAAAAATCAATGAAACTAAGAGCTTTTAAAATATAAGATAGATATCCAGTAGAGATGGCGGAGGAATAAGACGTGGAGATCACCTTCCTCTGCACAAATACACTGCAAATACATCTACATGTGGAACAACTACAGAACACCTACTAAACACTGGCAGAAGACCTCAGACTTCCCAGAGGGCAAGAAACTCCCCATGTACCCGGCCGTGTGGCTGACAGGGTCTTGGTGCTCTGGCCTGGTGTCAGGCCTGAGTCTCTGAGGTGGGAGAGCTGAGATCAGTACACTGGACCACCAGAGACTTCCCGGCCCCATGTAATATCAATTGGCGAGGGCTCTCCCAGAGAGCTCTGTCTCAACCCTAAGACCCAGCTCCACTCAACTGCCAGCAAGCTCCAGTGCTGGACATCCCATGCCAAACAACTAGCAAGACAGGAACACAACCCGACCCATTAGCAGAGAGACTGCCTAAAATCATACTAAGTTCACAGACACCCCAAATCACACCACTGGACATGGTCCTGCCCGCCAGAAAGACAAGATCCAGCCCCACCCACCAGAACACAGGCACCAGTCCTCTCTACCAGGCAGCCTACACAAGACCCTTAACCAACCTTACCCACCGGGGGCAGACACCAAAAACAACGGGAACTACGAACCTGTAGCCTGCGAAAAAGAGACACCAAACACAGTAAGTTAAATAAAATGAGAAGACAGAGAAATATGCAGCAGATGAAGGAGCAAGGTAAAAATCCACCAGTCCAAACAAATGAAGAGGAAATAGGCAGCCTACCTGAAAAAGAATTCAGAGTAATGATAGAAAAGATGATCCAAAAATCTTGTAAACAGAACAGAGAAAATACAAGAAATGTTTAACAAGGACGTAGAAGGACTAAACAGCAAACAAACGATGAACAACACAATAAATGAAATTAAAAATTCCCTAGAAAGAATCAATAGCAGAATAAATGAGGCAGAAAAAAGGATAAATGACCTGGAAGATAAAATAGTGGAAATAACTGCTGCAGAGCAGAATAAAGAAAAAAGAATGAAAAGAATTGAGGACAGTCTCAGAGAATGCTGGGACAACATCAAATGTACCAACATTTGAATTATAGAGGTCCCAGAAGAACAAGGAAAAAAGAAAGGGAGGAGCTTCAAGATGGCAGAAGAGTAAGACGTGGGGATCTCCTTCCTCCCCACAGATACATCAGAAATACATCTACATGTAGAACGGCTCCTATAGAACACCTACTGAACGCTGGCAGAAGACCTCAGACCTCCCAAAAGGCAAGAAACTCCCCACGTACCTGGGTAGGCCAAAAGAAAAAAGAAAAAACAGAGACAAAAGAATAGGTACGGGACTTGCACCAGTGGGAGGGAGCTGTGAAGGAGGAAAGGTTTCCACACACTAGGAAGCCCCTTTGCAGGCAGAGACTGCAGGTGGTGGAGGGGAGAAGCTTCGTTGCCATGGAGGAGAGCGCAGTAACAGGGGTGTGGAGGGCAAAGGAGAGATTCCCGCACAGAGGATCGGTGCTGACCAGCACTCAGCAGCCCCAGAGGCTTGTCTGCTCATCCGCTGGGGCTGGCGGGGGCTGGGAGCTGAGGCTCAGGCTCCGGTCAGATCCCAGGGAGAGGACTAGGGTTGGCTGTGTGAACACAGCCTGAAGGGACTAGTGTGCCACAGTTAGCCAGGAGGGAGTCTGGGAAAAATTCTGGACCTGCCAAAGAGGCAAGAGACTTTTTCTTCCCTCTGTTTCCTGGTTCGCAAGAAGAGGGGATTAAGAGCGCCGCCTAAAGGAGCTCCAGAGACGGGCATGAGCCGCGGCTATCACCACGGACCGCAGAGACGGGCATGGGATGCTAAGGCTGCTGCTGCCGCCACCAAGAAGCCTGTGTGCGAGCACAGGTCACTCTCCACACCGCCCCTCCCGGGAGCCTGTGTAGCCCGCCACTGCCAGGGTCCCGTGATCCAGGGACAACTTACACGGGAGAACGCAGAGCGTGCCTCAGGCTGTTGCAGCGTCACGCTGGCCTCTGCCAATGCAGGCTAGCCCCGCATTCCATGCCCCTCCCTCCCCCTGGCCTGAGTGAGCCAGAGCCCCCGAATTAGGTGGTCCTTTAACCCCGTCCTGTCTGAGCGAAGAACAGATGCCTTCAGGCGACCTACACGCAGAGGCGGGTCCAAATCCAAAGCTGAACCCCGGGAGCTGTGCAAACAAAGAAGAGAAAGGGAAATCTCTCCCAGCAGCCTCAGGAGCAGCGGATTAAATCTCCACAATCAACTTGATGTACCCTGCATCTGTGGAATACCTGAATAGACAACGAATCATCCCAAATTGAGGAGGTGGACTTTGGGAGCAAAGATATTTACATTTTTCCCCTTTTTCTCTTTTTGTGAGTGTGTATGTGTATGCTTCTGTGTGTGATTTTGTCTGTATAGCTTTGCTTTTACCATTTGTCCTAGGGTTCTGTCCGTCCATTTTGTTTTTTTTTTTACTTTTTAAAAATTTTTTCTTAATAATAAACTTATTTTTTACTTTAATAAATTTATTTTATCTTCTTTCTTTCCTTGTTTTCTTCTTTCCTTCTTTCTTTTCCTCTTCCTTTTTTTCTTTCTTATTTTTTCTCCCTTTTATTCTGAGCCATGTGGATGAAAGGCTCTAGGTGCTCAAGCCAGGAGTCAGGGCTGTGCCTCTGAGGTGGGAGAGCCAACTTCAGGACACTGGTCCACAAGAGACCTCCCAACTCCACGTAATGTCAAATGGCGAAAATCTCCCAGAGATCTCCATCTCAACGCCAAGACCCAGCTTCACTCAGCGACCAGCAAGCTACAGTGCTGGACACCCTATGCCAAACAACTAGCAAGACAAGAACACAACCCCTTCCATTAGCAGAGAGGCTGCCTAAAATCATAATAAGGCCACAGCCACCCCAAAACACACCACCAGATGTGGAACTGCCACCAGAAAGACAAGATCCAGCCTCATCCACCAGAACACAGGCACTAGTCCCCTCCACTAGGAAGCCTACTCAACCCACTGAACCAACCTTAGCCACTGGGGACAGACACCAAAAACAACGGGAACTATGAACCTGCAGCCTGGGAAAAGGAGACCCCAAACACAGTAAGTTAAGCAAAATGAGAAGACAGAGAAACACACAGCAGATGAAGGAGCAAGGTAAAAACCCAAGAGACCGAACAAATGAAGAGGAAATAGGCAGTATACATGAGAAAGAATTCAGAATAATGATAGTAAAGATGATCCAAAATCTTGGAAGTAGAATAGAGAAAACACAAGAAACTTTTAACAAGGACTTAGAAGAACTAAAGAGCAACCAAACAATGATGAACAACACAACAAATGAAATTAAAAATTCTCTAGAAGGGATCAATAGCAGAATAACTCAGGCAGAAGAACGGATAAGTGACCTGGAAGATAAAATACTGGAAATAACTACTGCAGGGCAGAATAAAGAAAAAAGAATGAAAAGAACTTAGGACAGTCTCAGAGACCTCTAGGACAACCTTAAACGCACCAACGTTCGAATTATAGGGGTCCCAGAAGAAGAAGAGAAAAAGAAAGGGACTGAGAAAATATTTGAAGAGATTACAGTTGAAAACTTCCCTAATATGGGAAAGGAAATAGTTAATCAAGGCCAGGAAGCACAGAGAGTCCCATACAGGATAAATCCAAGGCGAAACACGCCAAGACACATATTAATCAAACTATCAAAAATTAAATACAATGAAAAAATATTAAAAGCAGCAAGGGAAAAGCAACAAATAACACACAAGGGAATCCCCATAAGGTTAACAGCTGATCTTTCAGCAGAAACTCTGCAAGCCAGAAGGAAGTGGCAGGACATATTTAAAGTGATGAAGGAGAAAAACCTACAACCAAGATTACTCTACCCAGCAAGGATCTCATTCAGATTTAATGGAGAAGTTAAAACCTTCACAGACAAGCAAAAGCTAAGAGAATTCAGCACCACCAAACCAGCTTTACAACAAATGCTAAAGGAACTTTTCTAGGCAGGAAACACAAGAGAAGGAAAAGACCTACAATAACAAACCCAAAACAATTAAGAAAATGGGAATAGGAACATACATATTGATAATTACCTTAAATGTAAATGGATTAAATGCTCCCACCAAAAGACATAGGCTGGCTGAATGGATACAAAAACAAGACCCGTATATGTGCTATCTACAAGAGACCCACTTCAGACCTAGGGACACATACAGACTGAAAGTGAGGGGATGGAAAAAGATATTCCATGCAAATAGAAATCAAAAGAAAGCTGAAGTAGCAATTCTCATGTCAGACAAAATAGACTTTAAAATAAAGACTATTATAAGAGACAGAGAAGGACACTACATAATGATCAAGGGATTGATCCAAGAAGAAGATTTAACAATTGTAAATATTTATGCACCCAACATAGGAGCACCTCAATACATAAGGCAAATACTAACAGCCATAAAAGGGGAAATCGACAGTAACACAATCATCGTAGGGGACTTTAACACCCCACTTTCACCAATGGACAGATCATCCAAAATGAAAATAAATAAGGAAACACAAGCTTTAAATGATACATTAAACAAGATGAACTTAATTGATATTTATAGGACATGCCATCCAAAAACAACAGAATACACATTCTTCTCAAGTGCTCATGGAATATGCTCCAAGATAGATCATATCTTGGGTCACAAATCAAGCCTTGGTAAATTTAAGAAAATGGAAATTGTATCAAGTATCTTTTCCAACCACAACGCTATGAGACTAGATATCAATTACAGGAAAAAATCTGTAAAAAATACAAACACATGGAGGCTAAACAATACACTACTTAATAACCAAGAGATCACTGAAGAAATCAAAGAGGAAATAAAGAAAATACCTAAAAAGAAATGACAATGAAAATACGATGACCCAAAACCTATGGGATGTAGCAAAAGCAGTTCTAAGAGGGAAGTTTATAGCAATACAAGCCTACTTCAAGAAACAGGAAACATCTCAAATAAACAACATAACCTGGCACCTAAAGCAATTAGAGAAACAAGAACAAAAAAATCCCCAAAGTTAGCAGAAGAAATCATAAAAATTATATCAGAAATAAATCAAAAAGAAATGAAGGAAACGATAGCAAAGATCAATAAAATTAAAAGCTGGGTCTTTGAGAAGATAAACAAAATTGATAAACCATTAGCCAGACTCATCAAGAATAAAAGGGAGAAGACTCAAATCAATAGAATTAGAAATGAAAAAGGAGTAGTAACAACTGACACTGCAGAAATACAAAGGACCATGAGAGATTACTACAAGCAACTCTATGCCAATAAAATGGACAACCTGGAAGAAATGGACAAATTCTTAGAAATGCACAACCTGCCGAGACTGAACCAGGAAGAAATAGAAAATATGAACAGACCAACCAGAAGCACTGAAATTGAAACTGTGATTAAAAGTCTTCGAACAAACAAAGCCCAGGACCAGATGGCTTCACAGGCGAATTCTATCTAACATTTAGAGAAGAGCTAACACCTATCCTTCTCAAATCTTCCAAAATATTGCAGAGGGAGGAACACTCCCCAACTCATTCTACGAGGCCACCGTCACCCTGATACCAAAACCAGACAAAGATGTCACAAAGAAAGAAAACTACAGGCCAATATCACTGATGAACATAGATGCAAAAATCCTCAACAAAATACTAGCAAACAGAATCCAACAGCACATTAAAGGGATCATACACCATGATCAAGTGGGGTTTATTCCAGGAATGCAAGGATTCTTCAATATACGCAAACCAATCAATGTGATACACCATATTAACAAATTGGAGAAAAACGATATGATCATCTCAATCGATGCAGAGAAAGCTTTTGACAAAATTCAACACCCATTTATGATAAAAACCCGGCAGAAAGTAGGCATAGAGGGAACTTTCCTCAACATAATAAAGGCCATATATGACAAACCCACAGCCAACATCGTCCTCAATGGTGCAAAACTGAAACCATTTCCACTAAGATCACGAACAAGACAAGGTTGCCCACTCTCACCACTATTATTCAACACAGTTTTGGAAGTTTTAGCCACAGCAATCAGAGAAGAAAAAGACATAAAAGGAATCCAAATCGGAAAAAAAGAAGTAAAGCTGTCACTGTTTGCAGATGACATGATACTATACATAGAGAATCCTAAAGATGCTACCAGAAAACTACTAGAGCTAATCAATGAATTTGGTAAAGTAGCAGGATACAAAATTAATGCACAGAAATCTCTGGCATTCCTATACACTAATGATGAAAAATCTGAAAGGGAAATTAAGAAAACACTCCCATTTACCATTGCAACAAAAAGAATAAAATATCTATGAATAAACCTACCTAAGGAGACAAAAGACACGTATGCAGAAAATTATAAGACACTGATGAAAGAAATTAAAGATGATACAAATAGATGGAGAGATATACCATGTTCTTGGATTGGAAGAATCAACATTGTGAAAATGACTCTACTACCCAAAGCAATTTACAGATTTAATGCAATCCCTAACAAATAACCACTGGCATTTTTCACAGAACTAGAACAAAAATTTCACAATTTGTATGGAAACACAAAAGACTCCGAATAGCCAAAGCAATCTTGAGAATGAAAAATGGAGCTGGAGGAATCAGGCTCCCTGACTGCAGACTATACTACAAAGCTACCGTAATCAAGAGAGTATGGTACTGGCACAAAAACAGAAATATAGATCAATGGAACAGGATAGAAAGCCCAGAGATAAACCCATGCACATATGGTCACCTTATCTTTGATAAAGGAGGCAAGCATATACAGTGGAGAAAAGACAGCCTCTTCAATAAGTGGTGCTGGGAAAACTGGACAGGTACATGTAAAACTATGAACTTAGAACACTCCCTAACACCATACACAAAAATAAACTCAAAATGGATTAAAGACCTAAATGTAAGGTCAGACACTATCAAACTCTTAGAGGAAAACATAGGCAGAACACTCTATGACATAAATCACAGCAAGATCCTTTTTGACCCACCTCCTAGAGAAATGGAAATAAAAACAAAAATAAACAAATGGGACCTAATGAAACTTAAAAGCTTTTGCACAGGGCTTTCCTGGTGGCGCAGTGCTTGAGAATCTGCCTGCTAATGCAGGGGACACGGGTTCGAGCCCTGGTCTGGGAAGATCCCACATGCCGTGGAGCAACTAGGCCTGTGAGCCACAACTACTGAGCCTGCGCCTCTGGAGCCTGTGCCCCGCAACAAGAGAGGCCACGATACTGAGGCCCGCGCACCACGATCAAGGGTGGCCCCGTTTGCCACAACTAGAGAAAGACCCCGCAGAGAAACGAACACCCAACACAGCCAAAAATAAAATAAATAAAACAAATGTGGGGTTTAAAATGTTCTGATAAAAAAAAAAAACCTTTTGCACAGCAAAGGAAACCATAAACAAGACCAAAAGACAACTCTCAGAATGGGAGAAAATATTTACAAATTAAGCAACAGACAAAGGATAAATCTCCAAAATTTACAAGGAACTCATGCAGCTCAATATTAAAAAAACAAACAACCCAATCCAAAGATTTAAGGACACATACAGATGGAAAGTGAGGGGATGGAAAAAGATATTCCATGCAAATGGAAATCAAAAGAAAGCTGGAGTAACAATTCTCATATCAGACAAAAAAGACTTTAAAATAAAGACTATTACAAGAGACAAAGAAGGACACTACGTAATGATCAAGGGATCAATCCAAGAAGAATATATAACAATTGTAAATATTTACACACCCAAAATAGAAGCACCTCAATATATAAGGCAAATGCTAACAGCCATAAAAGGGGAAATCGACAGTAACAATCATAGTAGGGGACTTTAACACGCCACTTTCACCGATGGACAGATCATCCAAAATGAAAATAAATAAGGAAACACGAGCTTTAAATGATACATTAAACAAGATGGACTTAATTGATATTTATAGGACATTCCATCCAAAGACAAAAGAATACACTTTCTTCTCAAGTGCTCATGGAACATTCTCCAAGATAGAGCATATCTTGGGTCACAAATCAAGCCTTGGTAAATATAAGAAAACTGAAATCATATCAATTTTCTTTTCTGACCACCATGCTATGAGACTAGATATTACAGGAAAAAAATCTGTAAAAAATACAAACACATGGAGGCTAAACAATACACTACTTAATAACCAAGAGATCACTGAAGAAATCAGAGGAAATCAAAAAATACCTAGAAACAAATGACAATGTAAACACAATGACCCAAAACCTATGGGATGCAGAAAAGCAATTCTAAGAGGGAAGTTTATAGCAATACAATCGTACCTGAAGAAACAAGAAACATCTCAAACAACATAACCTTACACCTAAAGCAATTAGAGAAAGAAGAACAAAAAACCTCCAAAGTTAGCAGAAGGAAGGAAATCATAAAGATCAGATCAGAAATAAATGAAAAAGAAATGAAAGAAACAACTGCAAAGATCAATAAAACTAAAAGCTTGTTCTTTGAAAAGATAAACAAAATTGATAAACCATTAGCCAGACTCATCAAGAAAAAAAGGGAGAAGACTCAACAGAATTAGAAATGAAAAAGGAGAAGTAACAACTGACACTGCAGAAATACAAAGGATCATGAGGGACTAGTACAAGCAACTATATACCAATAAAATTGACAACCTGGAAGAAATGGAAAAATTCCTAGAAAAGCACAACCTTCCGAGACTGAACCAGGAAGAAAGAGAAAATATAAACAGACCAATCACAAGCACTGAAATTGAAATTGTGACTAAAAATCTTCCAACAAACAAAAGCCCAGGACCAGATGGCTTCACAGGAGAATTCTATCAAATATTTAGAGAAGAGCTAACACCTCTCCTTCTCAAACTCTTCCAAACCATAGCAGAGGGAGGACCCCTGATACAAAAACCAGACGAAGATGTCACAGAAAAAGAAAACTACGGCCAATATTACTGATGAACACAGAAGCAAAAATCCTCAACAAAATACTAGGAAACAGAATCCAACAGCACTTCAAAAGGATCGTACACCATGATCAAGTGCGGTTTATCCCAGGAATGCAAGGATTTTTGACTATATGCAAATCAATCAATGTGATACACCATATTAACAAACTGAAGGATAAAAACCATATAATCTCAAAAGATTCAGAAAAAGCCTCAACAAAATTCAATACCCATTTATGATAAAAATCTCTCCAGAACATAGGCATAGAGGGAACTTATTACCTCAACCTAATAGAGGCAATATATGAAAAACCCACAGCCAACATCGTTCTCAGTGGTGAAAAACTGAATCCATTTCCTCTAAGATCAGTAACAAGACAAGGTTGCCCACTCTCACCACTATTATTCAACACAGATTTGGAAGTTTTAGCCACAGCAATCGGAGAAGTAAAAGAAATAAAAGGAATCCAAATTGGAAAAGAAGAAGTAAAACTGTCCCTGCTTGCAGATGACATGATACTATACATAGAGAATCCTAAAGATGCTACCAAAAAACTACTAGAGCTAATCAGTGAATTTGGTAAAGTACCAGGATGCAAAATTAATGCACAGAAATCTCTGGCATTCCTATACACTAAACGATGAAAAATGTGAAAGAGAAATTAAGGAAACACGCCCATTTACCACTGCAACAAAAAGAATAATATACCTAGGAATAAACCTACCTAAGGAGACAAAAGACACGTATGCAGAAAATTATAAGACACTGATGAAAGAAATTAAAGATGATACCAACAGATGGAGAGATATACCATGTTCTTGGATTTGAAGAATCAACATTGTGAAAATGACTATACTACCCAAAGCAACCTACAGATTCAATGCAATCCCTATCAAACTACCACTGGCATTTTTCACAGAACTAGAACAAAAAATTTTACAATTACTATGGAAACACAAAAGACCCCGAATAGCCAAAGCAATCTTGAGAAAGAAAAACGGAGCTGGAGGAATCAGGCTCCCTGACTTCAGACTATACTACAAAGCTACAGTAATCAAGACAATATGGTACTGGCACAAAAACAGAAATACAGATCACTGGAACAGGATAGAAATCCCAGAGATAAACCCACACACCTATGGTCACCTTATCTTTGATAAAGCAAGAATATACAACAGAGAAAAGACAGCCCTCTTCAATAAGTGGAACTAGGGAAACTGGACAGCTACATGTAAAAGTATGAAATTAGAACACTCCCTAACACCATACACAAAAATAAACTCAAAATGGATTAAAGACCTAAATATAAGGCCAGACACTATCAAACTCTTAGAGGAAAACATAGGCAGAACACTCTATGACATAAATCACAGCAAGATCCTTTTTGACCCACCTCCTAGAGAAATGGAAATAAAAACAAAAATAAACAAATGGGACCTAATGAAACTTAAAAGCCTTTGCACAGCAAAGGAAACCATAAACAAGAGGAAAAGACAACCCTGAGAATGGGAGAAAATATTTGCAAACAAAGCAACGGACAAAGGATTTATCTCCAAAATATACAAGCAGCTCATGCAGCTCAACATCAAAATAACAAAAAACCCTATCCAAAAATGGGCAGAAGACCTAAATAGACATTTCTCCAAAGAAGATATACAGATTGCCAACAAACACATGAAAGGATTCTCAACGTCACTAATCATTAGAGAAATGCAAATCAAAACTACAATGAGGTATCACCTCACACCGTTCAGAATAGCCATCATCAAAAAATCTACAAACAATAAATGCTGGAAAGGGTGTGGAGAAAAGGGAACCCTCTTGCACTGTTGGTGGGAATATAAATTGATACAGCCACTATGGAGAACTCTATGGAAGATCCTTAAAAAACTAAAAATAGAGCTACCATATGACCCAGCAATCCCACTACTGGGCATATACCCTGAGAAAAACAATTCAAAAAGAGTCATGTAGGGCTTCCCTGGTGGCGCAGTGGTTGAGAATCTGCCTGCCAATGCAGGGGACACGGGTTCGAGCCCTGGTCTGGGAGGATCCCACATGCCGCGGAGCGACTAGGCCCGTGAGCCACAATTGCTGAGCCTGCGCGTCTGGAGCCTGTGCTCCGCAACAAGAGAGGCTGCGATAGTGAGAGGCCCGCGCACCGCGATGGAGAGTGGCCCCCGCTTGCCACAACTAGAGAAAGCCCTCGCACAGAAACGAAGACCCAACACAGCCATAAATAAATAAATAAATAAATAAAATTAAAAAAAAAAAAAGAGTCATGTAGCACAATGTTTACTGCAGCACTATTTACAATAGCCAGGACATGGAAGCAACCTAAGTGTCATCGACAGATGAATGGAAAAAGAAGATGTAGCACATATATACAATGGAATATTACTCAGCCATAAAAAGAAATGAAATTGAGTTATTTGTCATGAGGTGGATGGACCTAGAGTTTGTCATAGAGTGAAGTAAGTCAGAAAAAGAAAAACAAATACCGTATGCTAACACACATGTATGGAATCTAAAGAACAAAAAAGGTTCTGATGAACCTAGGGGCAGGACAGGAATAAAAGAGCAGACACAGAGAATGGACTTGAGGACACGGGGAGGGGGCAGGGTAAGCTGGGATGAAGTGAGAGAGTGGCATCGACATATATACACTACCAAATGTAAAACAGATAGCTGGTGGGAAGCAACCACATAGCACAGGGAGATCAGCTCCATGCTTTGTGTCCATCAAGAGGGGTGGGATAGGGAGGGTGGGAGGGAGACGCAAGAGGGAGGGGATATGGGAATATATGTTTACGTATAGCTGATTCACTTTGTTATACAGTAGAAACTAACATAACATTGTAAAGCAATTATACTCCAATAAAGATGTTAAAAAATATATTAGCTAGACTCACGAAGACAAAAAAGAGAAGATCCAAATAAATAAAATCAGAAATGAGAGATGTTACAATAGGTACCACAGAAATACAAAGGATCAGAAGAGACTTCTATGAACAATTACACTCCCTCAAAATGGACAGCCTATAAGAAATTCCTAGAAACATACAACCTATCAAGACTGAATCATGAAGAAATAGAAAATGTGAACAGGCCAATTACTAGTAAGGTGATTCAATCGGTAATCTAAAACCTCCCATCAAAGAAAAGTCTAGGGCCAGCTGGCTTTACTGGTGAATTCTAACAAACATTTAGAGAAAAACTATGATCAATCCTTTGCAAACTCTTCCAAAAAACAGGACAGGACACTTCCAAACTCATTTTACAAGGCCAACATTCTGCTCGTACCAAAACCAGACAAGGACCCCACAAGAAAATTCAAGCCAGGAAGAACATAGATATAAAAATCCTGAAGAAACTATTATTATACAAAGTTCAACAACAAATTAAAGGGATCACACACCATGTTCATGTGGGATTTATTCCAGGGATGCAAGGATGGTTCAACAGCTGTGTATCAATCAATGTTATACACCACATTAACAAAATGAAGGATAATAATCACATGGTCATCTCGATAGATGCAGAAAAAGCGTTTGACAAAATCCAACATCTATATAGGGTATAGAGGGAATGTACCTCAACATAATAAAGACCATATATTACAAGACCACAGTTAACATCATACTCAGCAGTGAAAAGCTGAAAGTATTCCCTCTAAGATCAGGAACAAGGCAAGGATGCCCACTCTTGCCACTTTTATTCAACATAGTATTGGAAGTCCTAGCCACAGCAATCAGAGAGAGAGAGAGAGAGAGAGAATCCAAATTGGAAAGGAAGAAGTAAAATTGTCACTTTTTGCAGATGACATAACACTATACATAGAAAATCCCACAGACATCACCAAAAAACTACTAGGGCTCATTAATGAATTTGATACAGTTGCAGGATACAAAATTAATATACAGAAAAGCTGAAAGCTTTTCCTCTAAGATTAGGAACAAGACAAAGATGCCCACTACATAGTATTGGATGATAAGCTACAACAATTAGGCAAGAAAAAGTAACAAAAGGCATCCAAATTGGAAAGAAAGAAGTAAAACTGTCACTATTTTCAGATGACATGACATTATATATAGAAAGCCCTAAAGACTCCATCATATCTGTTGGAACCAATAAACGAATTCAGTAAAGCTGCAGGATACAATATCAGTATACAAAAATCTATCTCTATGCACTAACAATGAATTATCAAAAAGAGAAATTAAGAAAACAATACTAATTAGGAGTTTGGTATTAACAGATGCACACTAGTATATAGAAAATAGATAAATAAGGACCTATTATTTAGCACAAGGAGCTATATTCAATATCTTGTAATAACCTATGATGGGAAATAATCTGAAAAAGGATAATATATAATTGAGTCACTTTTGCTGTATACCTGAAACACAACATTGTAAATCAAGTATACTTAAATTTTTTTAAAAAAGCAAATTAGTAATTAGCAAATCAGATCATATTCTGATTAGATCAAACTCTTGAAAACCAGGAATTTCTGTCTGAGAGAAACGAGATACACATTTACTAGAGAGACTAAAATCCTGTAGTCCTGTGGAAACATCAGTATAAACTTAAATTTTATCTTTTGCAAAAAAAACAAAAAATTCTCTACTTCAGTGACAAAAAAAAAAACAATCCTATTTACAACTGCATTAAAAAGAATAAAATAACTGAGAATAAATACAACCAAGGACGTGAAAGATTTGTATACTGAAATTTATAAGGTGTTGATGAAAGAAATTGAAGATACAAATAAATGGAAAGATATTTTGCCCTCATGGATTGGAAAAATGTCCATACTACCCAAAGCAATGAACAATTCAATGCAATCCCTATCAAAATTTCAGTGGCACTTTCCACAAAATAGAACAAACAATACTAAAACTTGTATGGAACCACAAAGACCCTGAATAGCCAAAGCAATCTTGAGAAAGAACAAATCTGGTAGCATAATGCTTCCTGATTTCAAACTACATTACAAAGCTAAAGTAATCAAAACAGTACAGTATTGGCATAAAACAGACATATATAGATCAGTGGAACAGAATAAAGAGTCTAAGGAAAAAACCCCATGCTTATATGGTCAATCAATTTTTGGCAAAGGAACCCAGAATTTACAATGGGGAAAGGACAGTTTCTTCAATAAACAGTGTGGGAAAACTGGACAGCTACATGCAAAAGAATGAAACTGGACGACTATCTTACACCATACACAAAAATCAACTTAAAATGGATTAACTAAATTGGAAGACTGGGATAGACATACACACAATAATGTATAAAAAATAGAGGACTTCTCTGGTGGTGCAGTGGATAAGAATCCACCTGCCAATGCAGGGGACACAGGTTCCATCCCTGGTCTGGGAAGATCCCACATGCCACGGAGCAACTAAGTCTATGCACCACAACTACTGAGCCTGTGCTCTAGAGCCCATGAGCCACAACTACTGAGCCCACGTGCCACAACTACTGAAGCCTGCACGCCTAGAGCCCATGCTCCACAACAGGAGAAGCCACTGCAATGAGAAGCCTGTGCACCACAACGAAGAGTAGCCCCTGCTCGCTGCAACTAGAGAAAGCCCACGTGCATCAACAAAGACCCAACACAGCCAAAAATAAATAAATAAATTTATTTTTTAAAAAAGATAATAAGGACCTACTGTATAGCACAGGCAACTCTACTCAATACTCTGAAATGACCTATATGGGAAAAGAATCTAAAGAAGAGTGGATATGTGTATAACTGATTTACTTTGCTGTACACCTGAAACTAACACAACATTGTAAATCAACTATACTCCAATAAAAAAAATTTTTTAAATGGCAGACTTGAACATAAGCCTCGATACCATAAGAATCCTAGAAGAAAACACAGGCAGTAACCTCTTTGACATCAGTCTTGGAGATGATTTTTTTGGTTTTGACACCAAAAACAAAGGCAAGAAAAGCAAAAGTGAACAAGTGGGACTACATCAAACTACAAAGCTTCTGCACAGCAGTGGAAACCATCAACGAAATGAAAAGGCAAACTACTGAGTGGGAGAAAATACTTGCAATCATATCTGATAAGGAATTACTATCCAAAATATATAAAGAACTCATACAACTCAACTGCACAAACACAATCTGATTAAAAAAATGAACAGAGGATCTGAACTGATACTTATCCAAAGACATACAGATGACCAGTAGGTACACGAAATGTGCTCAACACTACTACCACGATGAGATATCACCTCACACCTGTTAGAATGACTATTATCAAAAAGACAAAAACTAACAAGTGTTGGTGAGGAAGTGCAGAGAAGGCAACTCTTGCGCATTGTTGGTGGGAATGTACATTGATGAAGCCACTATGGAAACCAGTGTGGAGGTTCCTCAGAAAATTAAAAAATCCAAACAAACTTTTTGGCCAACCCAATATTTGCACCCCCATGTTCTCTGCAACACTATTTACAATAGCCAAGACATGGAAACAACCTAAGTGCCCAATGATGGACGAATGGATTTTAAAAATGTACACACACACACATATAATGGAATATTAGTCATAAAAAAGGAAATCTTGCCATTTGTGACATGGATGGACCTTAAGGGTATTATGCTAAGTGAAATAAGTCAGAGAGAAAAATACCATATGATCTCACCTATATATGGAATCTGAAACAAAGAAAGAAAACCCTGGGAATTCCCTGGCAGTCCAGTGATTAGGACGTGGTGCTTTCACGGCCGTGGGCCTGGGTTCAATCCCTGTTCAGGGAACTAAGATCCTGCAAGCCACGCAGCAAAACAAACAAACCAAAAAACCCAAGTTCACAGAAATGGAGAACAGATTGGTGGTTGCCAGAGGTGGGACGTGAAGGTGTTGGGGGGTGTGTGTGTGTCAAGGGGTGGGTGAAATAGGTGAAGGCAGATCAAAAGTTACAAACTTTCAGTTATAAAATAAGTCAGGGGATATAATGTGCAGCATTGTGATTATAATTAATAATACTTTATTGCATAGTGGAAAGTTGAAAAGAGAGGAAATTTCAAAATTTTTCATCACAAGAAAAAAAAACTGTAACTATGTGTGATGATGTTAGTCTAGTTAACTAGACTTATTGTGCTAATACTTCACAATGTATACAAATATCAAGTCGTTATGTTGTACACTTGAAAGTAATGTTATATGTCAATTATATCTCAATAAAAATAAGTAAAGTGACCAAAAAGGAAATAATTAGGGAAGACATAAAAATTGCAGGAATACAGACTGTCAACAAAACCAAAAGCTGGTGTGCTTTGAAATAATCAGTAAAATTGATAAAGGTCTAGTCAAGCTAACTGAGAAAAGAAGGTAGACAGAAGTTAGTAATATCAGGAATGAAAGGAGTGTAAGTAAAATGGAAAAGCATTTGATAGAATCTAACGTCCATTTATGATAACACACTAGGAATAGAGGGGAGTTCAGGCTCTTGAGATAGAACATCTTCATGAAACTTGTAGGCAACATCACAATAGTGAGAAACTAGATGCTTTTTTTTTTTGTAAGATAAGAAACTAGGTAAGGAAGTCTCTCACCACTCCTATTCAACACTGTACTGGAAGACCTAGCTAATGCAGTAAGGCAAGAAAAGGAAATAAAATGTATACAGATTGGGAAGAAAGAAATAAAACTGTCTTTGTTGTGTATGACATGATTTTCTATGTAAAATATCTGAAAGAAACCATAACACCAGAGATCACTCCAGGAATTAATGAGAGTATAGAAAGACTGAGAATACAGAAGTCAACTGCTTTCTTATAGACCCAGAGAAATATAGCCAACTGATCTTTGATAAAGGACTAAAAGGCAATTCAATGGAAAAAAGAAAGTCTTTTCAACAAACAGTGCTGGAAATAGTGGATATCCACATGCAAAAAACAAAGAAGTAAACCTAGACACAGACCTTACACAAAACTTAAAATAGACCATAGCTCTAAATGTAAAATGCAAAAGTAAAAAACTTCTAGAAGATAACGTAGGAGAAAATCAAGGTTACCTTGTGTTAATTGATGAATTTTAAGATACAACACCAAAAGCAAGATCCAAGAAAGAAAACAATAAGCTTCACTTCATTAAAATCCCCTGTGCTACAAAAGACAGTGGTAAGAGAATATAAAGACAGTCACAGATTGGGAAAAAAATTTTTGCAGAACACTTATCTGACGAAGGACTGGTATCCAACATGTCTAAAGAACTCTTAAAATGCAACAGTAAGATGACAAACAATCCAGTTAAAAAATGGGCAAAATTCGGGACACTTCCCTGGTGGTCCAGTGGTTAAGACTCCACGCTTCCAATGCAGGGGGCGCGGGTTTGATCCCTGGTTGGGGAACTACGATCCCACATGCTGTGTGGCACAGCCAAAAACAAAAAAGGGGAAAAATTGAAAATAAAGCAAGAATCCCTGGGGAAAAAAAATAAAGTCCCAAACATGGGGGAAAAAATGGGCAAAAGATTTGCACACACATCAATAAAGAAGATATACAGATGTTAAATAAGCATATGAAAAGAAACTCAACATCAAATGTCATTAGGAAATTGCAAATAAAACAAATAGATACCACTAAACGCTTATTACAATGGGTAAAATTCAAAACACTCTGAATACCAAATATTGATGAAGATGTAAAGCTACAGGAATCCTTACTCATTGCTGATGGGAATGGAAAATGGTATGCCTACTTTGGAAGACAGGCAGTTTTTTCACAAGACTAAACATACCCTTATCATAGGATCTAGCTCCTAGATTATACTCCTTGTGTATTTATATTTACCCAAATGAGTTGAAAACTTGTCTTCACACAGAAATATGCAAATCAGTGTTTATAGGTGTTTTATGCATAATTGTCAAGACTTAGAGTTAAGCAAGCTATCCTTCAATAGTAGAATGAATAAACAACCAGTGGTATATCCATATGATGAAATATTGTTCAGTGATAAAAAGAAATGAGCTATCAAGCCATGAACAGACAAGGAGGAAATTGCTGTTCATTGGTTTGTTATAATTTTAAATTTACGCATTTATGGCTTTAGTGAAGTTGTTTTGATCTACTTGTTTATGGCTCAAGTAAAGATGTTTTGGTCCAAGAGTGAATTTGTTTACTTTGGGAGGCCATGTCAGGATGATGCCATCAAAATTGTGCTTATCATTATGAACATGTGGAGGAGTGACAATCATGTGATGGACATTTAAACGTTAAATAGCAAGAATTTGTGAGGACTTAATTTGAGTGTTCAGTCTGGGTAAGGCTACTCTTTGTTAATCTAAAAAGCTCTCAGAAGATCACGAGACACTTGCTCCTGCTGTGGCCAGGTTACTCTTGGATAGCAGTGGAGTTAAACCAAGCAGCAGTCTCAGGAAGAGAAGGGACATATTTGTTTCTGCCTTGGCGAGCCTACTCCTCATAGGCAGTGGTGCAAGCCATGAAATGGTCCCTAGACCAAGCAGACTACCTTGCCTGCCAACACTAGTGCCTTTGTCCAGCAGGGAGGGACCTAAGCGGACATCTGATACCCAGCTTTTAGTTGGAAGGACTGACGCTATCAAGAACCAATTCATATAAAGGTGCAACTAACTAAATTTGGACTTTATTTCTTTCATCTTCCCTTTGGCTGGAACAACGGTGTAATTAAACTATCATTGGTTTGGGGTATGTTATTTCTTTACTGGCTTATTAAGAGACATTATCCTATTTGCTACTGCCTTGTGAAATATTACAAATTATAATTCCCGCAGTGAACCTGTGTTAAATAAATTACTGGCAAAGACAATCTCAGTCTCTGAGCATAATTTGCCTGAACGAAACAGGAAACTTAGAAGCATATCGCTAAGTGAAAGAAGACACTCTGACAAGGCTACATACTGTATGATTCCAAGTATAGGATATTCTGGAAGAGATAAAACTATGAGCCAGTAAAACGATCTTTGCTTGGGAAAGATTTGGGGGTTTGAGGGAGGGATGAATGGATAGTTGAAGCACAGGGTATCCTTAGCAAAGTTAAACTATTCTATATGATATAGAAATGATGGACACATGTCATTCTACATTTGCCAAAACCCCTACATTGTATAACACAAAGAGTCAAGGCTAATATAAACAGTGGACTTTATAGCATCGATATTGATCCATCAATTGTAACAAATGTACCATAATAATATGAGATGTAAAAAAAAATAGTACAAACTGTGTGGATGCAGAGGGGTCAAGTGGGAACTCTCTGTACCTTCTGATCACTTTTTCTGTAAGCCTAAAATGTTCTAAAAAACCGGAAATCTCACTGTTTCATATCTTACAATTTTATAAATCCTTTATAACCATTATTTAAAATTAAGAGAAATTTATATACACCATACTTTCCTACCTAGTAGTCTGTTTTTAATTAACTTTTGCTACTTTAAATTTATTTTTAAATTAATTTTAACTTTTCTACATAGGAAATCATTCTAAATTTAATTCTTTAAACACTATTGGGTATAAAACTGCAAACTGTAGAAAGTGAAAAACTTCAAATGTCTTTCTAACTAAAAGGACAAATGACATCATAGTTTGTCCCTCCGCTATATTTCACACTCAGGATATGGTCAGGAATGAGTACCATATTATAATGCATTAGGGGTTTGCATTTAATCCATGAAGAAACCTACTAGGATTTTCAAAGATTTCCCTAAGTTTGAGTAGTTTTTATCATATCAATTAAAACAGAAATTCAATAGTTTTTTTCACTCATCAATACAAATAGAAATTCACTTGCCTTAAGAATTGTACAGCCTTTTAAATATCAAAGTTCTCTAGGGACAAGCACATACAAAAACTGATCTAAAAATGAAAAGTGTGCCTGAGAACCTAAACATACCCATCTCACAGCTTAAGATTCTGTTGGCTAAAAGGAGCAGAAATTCTGTTTGGTTCCAGGATTTTCTTGCCTTACACACATATTTTTCAATCAACTTATATTTTTCAAAGCCTAAGAAATCAAAAATTATATACACTCACCAAGGAAATAAAATTTCAAACTGCTAAGGGAAACTAGAGTTAAAGGACTGAAATATCCAATAGATAAAGGCATCTAAAGAAAAGAAACACAGATATTCAAATCAGCTCAGATAAGAAGCCTGCTTGCCCACAGTAAAGAAAGAAAACCCACATTCAGAAAGTTAAACACATTTCCAAGCTTGGGGTCTAGATACCCAGGTTGAGATATAACCCCTAAGGTGGGTCAGTCCCTGATGAAGGAGGGTAGGGACACCTGAGCAGTCACTGGAGAGAACTCTACTCACATTCTCACAAGTGAGGAAACTCTCAGGCAGATTCAGTTTAAGATCTGACTCAAACTCCCAAATTCGTAAACTTTTTGTCCAGGAGACAGAACTCCTGACCACAGACTTTTTTAATACACAAAATACACTCCGAGTGCACCTATATCATGGATGCAGAACTCAAACATAAAACATTTAGGCCAAAGAAACCCCCCCCACTGCCGGCTCCAGATGGGAACTTTAGTTTGGAGTCACTGGCCTCAGGCCTCTGCTCCAGTCACAATACTTTGGATCACCATTGATAATTTAAATGACATAAACCCAGTGTTTCAATAATCCAGAAAAATCACTCAACCCAGTGTTTATGTGTAAAGGAAGAGAGAAGACTGTAAGGCAATTTTATTTGTTCAACAGGAAAATCCCCAAACATCTATTCCTATCGGAAAATGAAGATGTCAATGACTTATTTCCAAAAAAAGAAACTGATTTGTAAACAATCGTATTGGAACACTTCTAGATTTTGCAAGTCTAAGTCCTGATATGCCATTGGAAATCACCCAAAAGACTTCAGAATATTACTACATCCGCTCAGGGTGAAAAAAAAAGGGGGGGAAACAAAAATTTTAATACACAGGATGTAATAATGAAATATTTTTCTGAAATTCACCTTTCTTGCCTCTTTGGAAAAACTTTATACTGTCTCCCCAGGTCTACTGAATAAATAAAATTTACATTTATTGAAAAACTGAGTCTCAAATAAGTGAATAAATCTTTTCAAAGAGAGAAACTCAGGAACAGAGGCAGTGCTGAAAAAAGATCACCCAGGAAAGTTTCTCAAGAGGACCCTTCACCCAAAGGTCTTCCCATAGGTTGTCCATGACCAAGAAAGATTTTGAGAGGAGAGGCACAAGCATTCCATATAACATATTCCAGGTGGTGGTTCTCTGCTTTCCTCTCAAGTAAAATAGCCATAAAAATAAATCTTTAAATTAAAGAGCCATCCATGGCTCTGTTGATAAATGAGTAAACAATTAAAGTACTGCATCGGTTTGAAACGCACCATGGAGAAAAACAGTTAATAGTGATACTATGAACTGCAGAGGGGAAGATGGCATTTGGGAATGCAGGGAAACATCTGTAAATTTAGGGATTTATTGCCAGCCCTAGGAAGAGCTAGGCTGGGGGGACAGGGTCGTGGATTTGAGATCTTGCTCCTCAAACATTTTAAAAAGTGAGAGTAAAATGACTCCCCTGGAGAGAAAGGGGGAAACAGACACCCCCAGACCACAGCTGTTCCCACGCGTGTACCCTGGAGACCAAGTCAGGATTGCCCCGAGTCCCTCCCTATGGCCACTGTGCCATGTGGGGGTGACACAGGTTCACAGGGACAGGACAGGACACCCGGGGGTCCCGGCTGTCGACCCAGCCCCTAGGCTGTGTGGCGCACCACCGGCTGACTCGGGTCTGCAGACTCTGGAGTTGGCCACGTGGGAGGCCCGGTTCCATCAGTCCCACCGACCCCCTCTCCCAACAACCGACCCCGCACACTCACCATTTTTCGGTTTCTGGAGTTTCCGGTTGTCCACCCCATGACCGCCGCGGCAAGTGCCGGTCACAGTGACACAGAATGCAGCATAACCACCTGGAGCCTTAAAGGGCAGCAGGAGCTGATGTGGCCACTGCCAGAGCCAGTGGCACTGAGCATGCAGTCCACGCCTCCGCCGTCATTGGAGCAGCGCCGCCACATAAAATAATCGGCGACTCCCCTGATTGGACAGTTCACAGGGCCCCGCCCTCCCATGCCTGAGTGACAGGAGGTCGGAAGTCACATCTTTGAGCCGACCTTGTCCTGCCAGTGGGTGGGAAATGTTCTCTCAAAGGACCCAGCGTCAAACCATAAGGCCACTGAGGCCTGGCACAGAATTGTGACCCTTCACAAACATGGACACTTTTGTGTCCTCACTATTCGGTAATAATGAGGCTGTTCCAGGAATTCCCTGGCCGTCCAGTGGTTAGGGCTCCGTGCTTCCACTGCAGGGAGCACAGGTTGGATCCCTGGTCTGGCAACCAAGGTCCCACAAGCCCCGCAGAGCAGCTCCCACCCTCCCCACCCCACCCCCAAAAAAGACTGTTCCACTTTCATCTTTCACCATTTCCTCCAGGAGAATTCTGTCCCTCCCTCCCCACCCCCACTCATTTGGTTCTTTAAAAAGTCCCCTTGCCTCAGGGGCACTTGGCTCTGGTGGGAGGATGAACCCCACAGTCCTAGGCCAGCCCTGAAGCTCCAGACACTAGCATGTGTGAAACACAGGCAGAGAAACCACCGGAAAACCTTTTCAGTGGAATTCCATTAATACTCGTTTGTTGAAAGGTCAAAGGAGGTAAAACTGAAAGAACACTGCTGAGTGAAAAATAATATTTAGATGGTAAGGGTATGTAGATAAACGAAATATCAGGACAGTGGTCATGAATGGGGCAGGATGGAGATGAGTCAGGGATGGGAAGGTCCGGACACTCTCATCACTGCCCACAGGCCATTTAAGAATCTTCAGGATGATTCTAAGGATGTGTATATTATTACTAAGTCTTACCACAAAACATTTTGTACAGTTTTTCCCTGAATATGTTTTATGATAAAAATTTTAAGAAGAAATTCAGGGGCTTCCCTGGTGGCACAGTGGTTGAGAATCTGCCTGCCAATGCAGAGGACATGGGTTCGAGCCCTGGTCTGGGAAGATTCCACATGCCGCGGAGCAACTAGGCCTGAGAGCCACAACTATTGAGCCTGCATGTCTGGAGCCTGTGCTCCGCAACAAGAGAGGTCGCGATAGTGAGAGGCCCGCGCACCGCGATGAAGAGTGGCCCCCGCTTGCCGCAACTAGAGAAAGCCCTCGCACAGAAAGGAAGACACAACACAGCAATAAAATAAATAAATAAATAAATAAATAAATAAATTAATTAATTTTTAAAAAAGAAGAAATTCGGAGGGACCAAGATGGCGGAGTAGAAGGACGTGCTCTCACTCCCTCTTGCGAGAACACCAGAATCACAACTAGCTGCTGGACAATCATCAACAGGAAGACACTGGAACTCACCAAAAACATACCCCACATCCAAAGACAAAGGAGAAGCCACAATGAGATGGTAGGAGGGGCGCAATCAGAGTAAAATGAAAACCCATAACTGGTGGGTGGGTGACTCACAGAATGGCAAACACTGATACCACAGAAGTCCACCCACTGGAGTGAAGGTTCTGAGCCCCATGTCAGGCTTCCCAACCTGGGGGTCCGGCAACGGGAGGAGGAATTCCTAGAGAATCAGACTTTGAAGCCTAGTGGGAATTGATTGCAGGACTTTGACAGGACTGGGGGAAACAGAGACCCCACTCTTGGAGGGCACACACAAAATAGTGTGTGCATTGGGACACAGGGGAAGGAGCAGTGACCCCAGGGGAGACTGAACCAGACCTACCTGCTAGTGTTGGAGGGTCTCCTGCAGAGGTGGGAGGTGGCTCTGTTTCACCGTGGGGACAAGGACACTGGCAGCAGAAGTTCTGGGAAGTACTCCTTGGCGTGAGCCCTCCCAGAGTCTGTCATTAGCCCCAACAAAGAGCCCAGGTAAGCTCCAGTGTGGGGTTGCCTCAGGCAAAACAACCAACAGGGAGGGAACCCAGCCCCACCCATCAACAGTCAAGTGGATTAACGTTTTACTGAGCACTGACCACCACAACAAAAGTCAGCTCTACCCACCACCAGAGACTCCCATCAAGCCTCTTAGATAGACTCAACCACCAGACGGCAGACAGCAGAAGCAAGAAAAACTACAATCCTGCCACCTGTGGAATAAAAACCACATTCACAGAAAGATAGACAAGACAAAAAGGCAGAGGGCTATATACCAGATGAAGGAACAAGAAAAAACCCCAGAAAAACAACTAAATGAAGTGGAGAAAGGCAACCTTCCAGAAAAATAATTCAGAATAATGATAGTGAAGATGATCCAGGACCTCGGAATAAGAATGGAGACAAAGACCGAGAAGATGCAAGAAATGTTTAACAAAGACCTAGAAGAATTAAAGAACAAACAAACAGAGATGAACAATACAATAACTGAAATGAAAACTACACTAGAAGGAATCAATAGCAGAATAACTGAGGCAGAAGAACGGATAAGGGACCTGGAAGACAGAATGGTGGAATTCACTGCTGCGGAACAGACTAAAGAAAAAAAAAGAAAAGAAATGAAGACGGCCTAAGAGACCTCTGGGACAACATTAAATGCAACAACATTCGCATTATAGGGGTCCCAGAAGGAGAAGAGAGAGAGAAAGGACCAGAGAAAATATCTGAAGAGATAATAGTCGAAAACTTCCCTAACATGGGAAAGGAAATAGCCACCCAAGTCCAGGAAGTGCAGAGAGTCCCATACAGGATAAACCCAAGGAGAAACACGTTGAGACAGATAGTAATCAAATTGGCAAAAATTAAAGACAAAGAAAAATTATTGAAAACAGCAAGGGAAAAATGACAAATAACATACAAGGGAACTCCCATAAGGTTAACAGCTGATTTCTCAGCAGAAACTCTACAAGCCAGAAGGGAGTGGCATGATATACTTAAAGTGATGAAAGGGAAGAACCTACAACCAAGATTACTCTACCCAGCAAGGATCTCATTTAGATTTGATGGAGAAATCAAAAGCTTTACAGACAAGCAAAATCTAAGAGAATTCAGCACCACCAAACCAGCTCTACAACAAATGCTAAAGGAACTTCTCTAAGTGGGAAACACAAGAGAAGAAAAGGACCTACAAAAACAAACCCAAAACAATTAAGAAAATGGTCATAGGAACATACATATCAATAATTACCTTAAACGTGAATGGATTAAATGCTCCAACAAAGAGACACAGGCTTGCTGAATGGATACAAAAACAAGACCCATATATATGCTGTCTACAAGAGACCCACTTCAGACCTAGGAACACATACAGACTGAAAGTGAGGGGATGGAAAAAGATATTCCATGCAAATGGAAATCAAAAGAAAGCTGGAGTAGCTATACTCATATCAGACACAATAGACTTTAAAATAAAGAATGTTACAAGAGACAAGGAAGGACACTACATAATGATCAAGGGATCAATCCAAGAAGAAGATATAACAATTATAAATATATATGCACCCAACATAGGAGCACCTCAATACATAAGGTAACTGCTAACAGCTATAAAAGAGGAAATTGACAGTAACACAATAATACTGGGGGACTTTAACACCTCACTTACACCAATGGACAGATCATCCAAAATGAAAATAAATAAGGAAACAGAAGCTTTAAATGACACAATAGACCAGATAGATTTAATTGATATTTATAGGACATTCCATCCAAAAACAGCAGATTACACTTTCTTCTCAAGTGTGCATGGAACATTCTCCAGGATAGATCACATCTTGGGTCACAAATCAAGCCTCAGTAAATTTAAGAAAATTGAAATCATATCAAGCATCTTTTCTGACCACAATGCTATGAGATTAGAAATCAATTACAGGGAAAAAAATGTAAAAAACACAAACACATGGAGGCTAAACAATACGTTACTAAATAACCAAGAGATCACTGAAGAAATCAAAGAGGAAATCAAAAAATACCTAGAGAGGAATGACAATGAAAACACGACGGCCCAAAACCTATGGGATGCAGCAAAAGCAGTTCTAAGAGGGACATTTATAGCTCTACAAGCCTACATAAAGAAACAAGAAAAATCTCAAGTAAACAATCTAACCTTACACCTAAAGGAACTAGAGAAAGAAGAACAAACAAAACACAAAGTTTACAGAAGGAAAGAAATCATAAAGATCAGATCAGAAATAAATGAAAAAGAAACAAAGGAAACAAGAGCAAAGATCAATAAAACTAAAAGCTGGTTCTTTGAGAAGATAAACAAAATTGATAAGCCATTAGCCAGACTCATCAAGAAAAAGAGGGAGAGGACTCAAATCAATAAAATTAGAAATGAAAAAGGAGAAGTTACAACAGACACCACAGAAATACAAAGCATCCTAAGAGACTACTACAAGCAACCCTATGCCAATAAAATGGACAACCTGGAAGAAATGGACAAATTCTTAGAAAGGTATACCCTTCCAAGACTGAACCAGGAAGAAATAGAAAATATGAACAGACCAATCACAAGTAATGAAATTGAAACTGTGATTAAAAATCTTCCAACAAACAAAAGTCCAGGACCAGATGGCTTCACAGGTGAATTCTATCAAACATTTAGAGAAGAGCTAACACCTATCCTTCTCAAACTCTTCCAAAAAATTGCAGAGGAAGGAACACTCCCAAACTCATTCTATGAGGCCACCATCACCCTGATCCCAAAACCAGACAAAGATACTACAAAAAGAGAAAATTACAGACCAATATCACTCATGAATATAGATGCAAAAATCCTCAACAAAATACTAGCAAACAGAATCCAACAACACATTAAAACGATCATACACCACGATCAAGTGGGATTTATCCCAGGGATGCAAGGATTCTTCAATATACGCAAATCAGTCAATGTGATACACCATATTAACAAATTGAAGAATAAAAACCATATGATCATCTCAATAGATGCAGAAAATTCAATTCTTCCAATTCTCCCAAAATTCAACACCCAGTTATGATAAAAACTCTCCAGAAAGTGGGCATAGAGGGAACCTTCCTCAACATAATAAAGGCCATATACGACAAACCCACAGCAAACATCATTCTCAATGGTGAAAAAGTGAAAGCATTTCCTCTAAGATCGGGAACGAGACAAGGATGTCCACTCTCACCACTATTATTCAACATAGTTTTGGAAGTCCTAGCCACGGCAATCAGAAAAGAAAAAGAAATAAAAGGAATACAAATTGGAAAAGTAGAAGTAAAACTGTCACTGTTTGCAGATGACATGATACTATACACAGAGAATCCTAAAAATGCCACCAGAAAACTACTAGAGCTAATGAATGAATTTGGTAAAGTTGCAGGATACAAAATTAATGCACAGAAATCTCTTGCATTCCTATACACTAATGATGAAAAATCTGAAAGAGAAATTATGGAAACACTCCCATTTACCAATGCAACAAAAAGAATAAAATACCTAGGAATAAACCTACCTAGGGAGATAAAAGACCTGTATGCAGAAAACTATAAGACACTGATGAAAGAAATTAAAGATGATACCAACAGATGGAGAGATATACCATGTTCTTTGATTGGAAGATTCAACATTGTGAAAATGACTATACTACCCAAAGCAATCTACAGATTCAATGCAATCCCTATCAAATTACCAATGGCATTTTTTACAGAACTAGAACAAATCATCTTAAAATCTGTATGGAGACACAAAAGACCCCGAATAGCCAAAGCAGTCTTGAGGGAAAAAAACGGAGCTGGAGGAATCAGACTCCCTGACTTCAGACTATACTACAAAGGTACAGTAATCAAGACAATATAGTACTGGCACAAAAAACAGAAACATAGATCAATGGAACAAGATAGAAAGCCCAGAGATAAACCCACGCACCTATGGTCAACTAATCTATGACAAAGGAGGCAAAGATATACAATGGAGAAAAGACAGTCTCTTCAATAAGTGGTGCTGGGAAAACTGGAGAGCTACATGGAAAAGAATGAAATTAGAATACTCCCTTACACCATACACAAAAATAAACTCAAAATGGATTCGAGACCTAAATGTAAGACTGGACACTATAAAACTCTTAGAGGAAAACATAGGAAGAACACTCTTTGACATAAATCACAGCAAGATCTTTTTTGATCCACCTCCTAGAGAAATGGAAATAAAAACAAAAATAAACAAATGGGACCTAATGAAACTTCAAAGCTTTTGCACAGCAAAGGAAACCATAAACAAGACCAAAAGACAACCCTCAGAATGGGAGAATATATTTGCAAACAAATCAACGGACAAAGGATTAATCTCCAAAATATATAAACAGCTCATTCGGCTCAATATTAAAGAAACAAACAACCCAATCCAAAAATGGGCAGAAGACCTAAATAGACACTTTTCCAAAGAAGACATATAGATGGCCAAGAAGCACATGAAAAGATGCTCAACATCACTAATTATTAGAGAAATGCAAATCAAAACTACAATGAGGTTTCACCTCACACCAGTTAGAATGGGCATCATCAGAAAATCACCAAACAACAAATGCTGGAGAGGGTGTGGAGAAAAGGGGACCCTCTTGCACTGTTGGTGGGAATGTAAATTGATACAGCCACTATGGAGAACAATATGGAGGTTCCTTAAAAAACTAAAAATAGAATTACCATATGACCCAGCAATCCCACTACTGGGCATATACCCAGAGAAAACCATAATTCAAAAAGACACATGCACCCCAATGTTCATTGCAGCACTATTTACAATAGCCAGGTCATGGAAGCAACCTAAATGCCCATCGACAGATGAATGGATAAAGAAGTTGTGGTACATATATACAATGGAATATTACTCAGCCAAAAAAAGGAACAAAATTGAGTCATTTGTTGAGATGTGGATGGATCTAGAGACTGTCATACAGAGTGAAGTAAGTCAGAAAGAGAAAAACAAATATCGTATATTAACGCATGTATGTGAAACCTAGAAAAATGATACAGATGAACCGGTTTGCAGGGCAGAAGTTGAGACACAGATGTAGAGAACAAACGTGTGGACACCAAGGGGGGAAAACTGCGGTGGGGTGGGGATGGTGGTGTGCTGAATTGGGCGATTGGGATTGACATGTATACAGTGATGTGTATAAAATTGGTGACTGATTAAAAAAAAGAAGAAGAAGAAGAAATTCAGTTTGGAAAATAACATAATTTGTATATGTTTGTTTGCCCTGTAAGGTGGCAATCTGAGTTTTCATTCATGGTTTTGGCAGCAAAAATTAGTAATATCGACTGAAAAAAGTGCCCAATATAAAAGTTGAGAATTATGTTTTATTTGGCGGACTTTCTGAGGACTCAAGCTTGGGAGGCTGTCTCTCTGGTAGCTCTGAGGGACTGCTCCAAAGAGGTAAGGGAGAAGCCAGGATATACAGGAGTTTTGAGATAAAAACCAGGTAGTGGAACATCAAAAGATTACTGTTAATTAAAGAAAACCAGATATCTCAAGTTAATGAATTTGGCGCTTTTCTACACGTGGGAAGATGCGAGAATCTGGGCTCACTGAAAACATTCCTTTGATATGCACCTTAACTATCTAGGGCCAGTATCCTTTTTTCCACCCTGAATCCCCTCAGGGTGCACAGTTGGGGGTGGCTTGATGGCTGATGACTTGATGGCTGCACATCCTTTGTTTATTGATATGGCAGGCAGCATTTTTCATCCACAGTAACAAGCCATGTATCTATTGGGTTAGTCAAAAAGTTCGTTTGGGTTTTTCCACCTTATGGAAAAACCCAAACAAACATTTTGGCCAACCCAATATTTAGAAAAAATGGATTACATAAATTCATCATCATATGTACCTTTTAAAAATAAAGGGTGGCATGCATTGATACGTAAAAATCTGGAGTATTTATCAATAGAACAATTAAGCAAAGTGTATTGATAAAGATACTGAGAAATAAAATATTGCCTGCCATATCAGTAAGTAAAGGATGTCACAATCATCAGCAATTGCAGCATCGCAACAGAGAGCTGGTGAGCCCGGAGGAAACTCAGGATGTGAAAACACAGGATACTGGCCCCAAACAGCTGAGATGCATATCAAAGGAATGATTTCAAGTTGTTTGGCATAGTGTGTCCAGCACTGTAGCTTGCTGGTCGCTGAGTGAAGCTGGGTCTTGGTGTTGAGATAGAGATCTCTGGGAGATTTTCGCCGTTTGGTATTACGTGGAGCTGGGAGGTCTCTTGTGGACCAGTGTCCTGAAGTTGGCTGTCCCACCTCAGAGGCACAGCTCTGATGCCTGGCTGGAGCACCAAGAGCCTTTCATCCACATGACTCAGAATAAAAGGGAGAAAAAATAGAAAGAAAGAAAGAGGATAAAATAAAGTTATTAAAATAAAAAATAATTATTAAGAAAAAAATTTTTTTAAGTAAAAAACAAAACAAAACAAAACAAAAAATGGACGGACAGAACCCTAGGACAAATGGTGAAAGCAAAGATATACAGACAAAATCTCACACAGAAGCATACACGTACACACTCACAAAAAGAGGAAAAGGGGAAAAAATAATATATCTTGCTCCCAAAGTCCACCTCTGCAATTTGGGATGATTTGTTGTCTATTCAGGTATTCCACAGATGCAGGGTACATCAAGTTGATTGTGAAGCTTTAATCTGCTGCTTCTGAGGCTACTGGGAGAAATTTCCCTTTCTCTTCTTTGCTCGCACAGCTCCCGGGGTTCAGCTTTGGATGTGGCCCCACCTCTGTGTGTAGGTCGCCTGAGGGCGTCCGTTCTTCACTCACACAGGACAGGGTTAAAGGAGCCGCTGTTTTGGGGGCTCTATGCCAAACAACTAGCAAGACAGGAACATAGCCCCATCCGTTAGCAGAGAGGCTGCCTAAAATCATAATAAGGCCACAGCCACCCCAAAACACACCACCAGACGTGGACCTGCCCACCAGAAAGACAAGACCCAGCCCCATCCACCAGAACACAGGCACTAGTCCCCTCCACCAGGAAGCCTACACAACCCACTGAACCAACCTTAGCCACTAGGGACAGACACCAAAAACAACAGGAACTACGAACCTGCAGCCTGCAAAAAGGAGACCCCAAACACAGTAAGATAAGCAAAATGAGAAGACAGAAAAACACACAGAAGATGAAGGAGCAAGGTAAAAACACACCAGACCTAACAAATGAAGAGGAAATAGGCAGTCTACCTGAAAAAGAATTCAGAATAATGATAGTAAAGATGATCCAAAATCTTGGAAATAGAATAGACAAAATGCAAGAAACATTTAACAAGGACCTAGAAGAAATAAAGAGGAACCAAACAACGATGAACAACACAATAAATGAAGTTTAAAATACTCTAGAAGGGATCAATAGCAGAATAACTGAGGCAGAAGAATGGATAAGTGACCTGGAAGATAAAATAGTGGAAATAACTACTGCAGAGCAGAATAAAGAAAAAAGAATGAAAAGAACTGAGGACAGTCTCAGAGATCTCTGGGACAACATTAAACGCACCAACATTCGAATTATAGGGGTCCCAGAAGAAGAAGAGAAAAAGAAAGGGACTGAGAAAATATTTGAAGAGATTACAGTTGAAAACTTCCCTAATATGGGAAAGGAAATAGTTAATCAAGGCCAGGAAGCACAGAGAGTCCCATACAGGATAAATCCAAGGAGAAACATGCCAAGACACATATTAATCAAACTATCAAAAATTAAATATAAAGAAAACATATTAAAAGCAGCAAGGGAAAAACAACAAATAACACACCAGGGAATCTCCATAAGGTTAACAGCTGCTCTTTCAGCAGAAACTGTGCAAGCCAGAAGGGAGTGGCAGGACATATTTAAAGTGATGAAGGAGAAAAACCTACAACCAAGATTACTCTACCCAGCAAGGATCTCATTCAGATTTGATGGAGAAATTAAAACCCTTACAGACAAGCAAAAGCTGAGAGAGTTCAGCACCACCAAACCAGCTTTACAACAAATGCTAAAAGAACTTCTCTAGGCAAGAAACACAAGAGAAGGAAAACACCTACAATAACAAACCCAAAACATTTAAGAAAATGAGAATAGGAACATACATATCGATAATTACCTTAAATGTAAATGGATTAAATGCTCCCACCAAAAGACACAGACTGGCTGAATGGATACAGAAACAACACCGATATATATGCTGTCTACAAGAGACCCACTTCAGACCTAGGGACACATACAGACTTCAAGTGAGGGGATGGAAAAAGATATTCCATGCAAGTGGAAATCAAAAGAAATCTGGAGTAGCAATTCTCATATCAGACAAAATAGGCTTTAAAATAAAGACTGTTACAGGAGACAAACAAGGACACTACATAATGATCAAGGGATTGATCCAAGAAGAAGATTTAACAATTGTTAATATTTATGCACCCAACATAGGAGCACCTCAATACATAAGGCAAATACTAACAGCCATAAAAGGGGCAATTGACAGTAACACAATCATAGTAGGGGACCTTAACACCCCACTTTCACCAATGGACAGATCATCCAAAATGAAAATAAATAAGGGAACTCAAGCTTTAAATGATACTTTAAACAAGATGAACTTAATTGATATTTATAGGACATTCCACCCAAAAACAACATAATACACATTTTTCTCAAGTGCTCATGGAACATTCTCCAGGATAGATCTTATCTTGGGTCACAAATCAAGCCTTGGTAAATTTAAGAATATTGAAATCATATTCAAGTATATTTTCTGACCACAGCGCTACGAGACTAGATATCAATTACAGGAAAAGATTGGTAAAAAATACAAACACATGGAGGCTAAACAATACACTACTTAATAACGAAGTGATCACAGAAGAAATCAAAGGGGAAATCAAAAAATACCTAGAAACAAATGACAATGGAGACACGACGTCCCAAAACCTATGGGATGCAGCAAAAGCAGTTCTAAGAGGGAAGTTTATAGCAATACAGTCCTACCTTAAGAAACAAGAAACATCTCAAATAAACAACCTAACCTTGCACCTAAAGCAATTAGAGAAAGAAGAACCAAAAAACCCCAAAGTTAGCAGAAGGAAAGAAATCATAAAGATCAGATCAGAAAAAAATGAAAAAGAAATGAAGGAAACGATAGCAAAGATCAATGAAACTAAAAGCTGGTTCTTTGAGAAGATAAACAAAATTGATAAACCATTAGCCAGACTCATCAAGAAAAAAAGGGAGAAGACTCAAATCAATAGAATTAGAAATGAAAAAGGAGAAGTAACAACTGACACTGCAGAAATACAAACGATCATGAGAGTTTACCACAAGCAACTCTATGCCAATAAAATGGACAACCTGGAAGAAATGGACAAATTCTTAGAAATGCACAACCTGCCGAGACTGAACCAGGAAGAAATACAAAATATGAACAGACCAATCACAAGCACTGAAATTGAAACTGATTAAAAATCTTCCAACAAACAAAAGCCCAGCACCAGATGGCTTCACAGGTGAATTCTAACAAACATTTAGAGAAGAGCTAACACCTATCCTTCTCAAACGCTTCCAAAATATTGCAGAGGGAGGAACACTCCCCAACTCATTCTACGAAGCCACCATCACCCTGATACCAAAACCAGACAAAGATGTCACAAAGAAAGAAAACTACAGGCCAATATCACTGATGAACATAGATGCAAAAATCCTCAACAAAATACTAGCAAACAGAATCCAACAGCACATTAAAAGGATCATACACCATGATCAAGTGGGGTTTATTCCAGGAATGCAAGGATTCTTCAATATACGCCAATCAATCAACGTGATACACCATATTAACAAACTGAAGGAGAAAAACGATATGATCATCTCAATCGATGCAGAGAAAGCTTTTGACAAAATTCAACACCATTTATCATAAAAGCCCTGCAGAAAGTAGGCATAGAGGGAACTTTCCTCAACATAATAAAGGCCCTATATGACAAACCCACAGCCAACATTGTCCTCAATGGTGAAAAACTGAAACCATTTCCACTAAGATCATGAACAAGACAAGGTTGCCCACTCACACCACCATTATTCAATATACTTTTGAAAGTTTTAGCCACAGCAATCAGAGAAGAAAAAGAAATAAAAGGAATCCAAATCAGAAAAGAAGAAGGAAAGCTGTCATTGTTTGTAGATGACATGATACTATACATAGCGAATCCTTAAGATGCTACCAGAAAACTACTAGAGCTAATCAATGAATTTGGTAAAGTAGCAGGATACAAAATTAATGCAGAGAAATCTCTTGCATTCCTGTACACTAATGATGAAAAATCTGAAAGTGAAATTAAGAAAACACTCCCATTTACCACTGCAACAAAAAGAATAAAATATCTAGGAATAAACTTACCTAAGGAGACAGAAGACCTGTATGCAGAAAATTATAAGACACTGATGAAAGAAATTAAAGATGATACAAATAGATGGAGAGATATACCATGTTCTTGGATTGGAAGAATCAACATTGTGAAAATGACTCTACTACCCAAAGCAATCTACAGATTCAAGGCAGTCCCTATCAAATTACCAATGGCATTTCTTACAGAACTAGAACAAAAAAATCTTAAAATTTGTATGGAGACACAAAAGACCCCAAATAGCCAAAGCAGTCATGAGGGGAAAAAACAGAGCTGGAGGAATCAGACTCTCTGACTTCAGACTATACTAC
Organism: Balaenoptera ricei; assembly: GCF_028023285.1. NCBI lineage: Eukaryota > Metazoa > Chordata > Mammalia > Artiodactyla > Balaenopteridae > Balaenoptera > Balaenoptera ricei. The sequence continues at coordinate 174,254,299 of NC_082641.1, read as the reverse complement.
AAAGCTACAGTAATCAAGATAGTATGGTACTGGCACAAAAACAGAAATATAGATCAATGGAACAGGATAGAAAGCCCAGAGATAAACCCACGCACATATGGTCACCTTATCTTTGATAAAGGAGGCAAGCATATACGGTGGAGAAAAGACAGCCTCTTCAATAAGTGGTGCTGGGAAAACTGGACAGGTACATGTAAAAGTATGAAATTAGAACACTCCCTAACACCATACACAAAAATAAACTTAAAATGGATTAAAGACCTAAATGTAAGGTCAGACACTATCAAACTCTTAGAGGAAAACAGAGGCAGAACACTCTATGACATAAATCACAGCAACATCCTTTTTGACCCAGCTCCTAGAGAAATGGAAATAAAAACAAAAATAAACAAATGGGACCTAATGAAACTTAAAAGCTTTTGCACAGCAAAGGAAACCATAAACAAGACGAAAAGACAACCCTCAGAATGGGAGAAAATATTTGCAAATAAAGCAACTGACAAAGGATTAATCTCCAAGATTTACAAGCAGCTCATGCAGCTCAATAACAAAAAAACAAACAACCCAATCCAAAAATGGGCAGAAGACCTAAATAGACATTTCTCCAAAGAAGATATACAGATTGCCAACAAACACATGAAAGAATGCTCAACATCATTAATCATTAGAGAAATGCAACTCAAAACTACAATGAGATATCATCTCACACCGGTCAGAATGGCCATCATCAAAAAATCTAGAAACAATAAATGCTGGAGAGGGTGTGGAGGAAAGGGAACACTCTTGCACTGTTGGTGGGAATGTAAATTGATACAGCCACTATGGAGAACAGTATGGAGGTTCCTTAAAAAACTACAAATAGAACTACCATACGACCCAGCAATCCCACTACTGGGCATATACCCTGAGAAAACCATAGGTCAAAAAGTGTCATGTACCACAATGTTCATTGCAGCTCTATTTACAATAGCCAGGACATGGAAGCAACCTAAATGTCCATCGACAGATGAATGGATAAAGAAGATGTGGCACATATATACAATGGAATATTACTCAGCCGTAAAAAGAAATGAAATGGAGGTATTTGTAATGAGGTGGATGGAGTTAGAGTCTGTCATACAGAGTGAAGTAAGTCAGAAAGAGAAAAACAAATACAGTATGCTAACACATATATACGGAATCTAAGGAAAAAAAAAAAAAAAAGGCCATGAAGAACCTAGTGGCAAGACGGGAATAAAGACACAGACCTACTAGAGAATGGACTTGAGGATATGGGGAGGGGGTGGGGGGAGATGTGACAGGGTAAGAGAGTGTCATGGACATATATACACTACCAAATGTAAAATAGATAGCTAGTGGGAAGCAGCTGCATAGCACAGGGAGATCAGCTCGGTGCTTTGTGACCACCTAGAGGGGTGGGATGGGGAGGGTGGGAGGGAGGGAGATGCAAGAGGGAAGAGAAATGGGAACATATTGTATATGTATAACTGATTCACTTTGTTATAAAGCAGAAGCTAACACACTATTGTAAGGCAATTATACTTCAATAAAGATGTTTAAAAAAAAATGTTTTATTTATTCTTTGTTTTTTTATGTATTATTTGTGTGAAAAGTATTATAAACCTGTTACAGTACAGTACTATTATAGCCGATTGTGTTAGTTGGATACCTAGACTAACTTTGTTGGACTTACAAACAAGTTGGACTGATAAACGTGCTCTCAGAATCAGAACTCATTCTTATGTAGGGGACTTACTGTACCTAGTTTTCTTTTATTAACAGTAATCTTTTGTTCCTACTACCTGCCCCTTGTTGCAAAACTCCTATATATCCTAGCTCCCCGCCTCGCCTCCTCAGAGCAGTTTTCTCAGGGTTACTTGAAATGCTGCCTCCCGGACTTGAAGTCCTCAGTATGTCCACTGAAGAAAACACAACTCTCAGTTTTCAGGCTGTGAATATTTTTTTTCAGTTGACAATACCTTACCCCTTCTATAACTGCTATGGTAACCTACTGTGTTAGGTGGGTCCCTACCCTAGGTTTGAATGACAACACATTACTGCCAGGAACGTATGAAAGAGTTTATTACTTCCATAATGGAAGTGTCTGGGGAGGGCAGGGAAGGCCTCTTAAGTAGGTGGGGAGTGCCTTGACAGAACAAGGAAAGGAGCCTGGCCTGAGTTTTTTGTTTTTTAAATTTTTATTGGAATATAGTTGATTTACAATGTTGTGTTAGTTTCTGCTGTACAGCAAAGTGAATCAATTATACATAAATATATATCCACTCTTTTTTAGATTCTTTTCCCATATAGGTCATTACAGAGTCCTGAGTAGGGTTCCCTGTGCTATATAGTAGGTCCCTATTAGTTATCTATTTTATTTAATTTAAAAAAAATTTTTGGCCGCACCACGCAGCACATGGGATCTTAGTTCCCAGACCAGGGATTGAACCTGTGCCTCCTGCATTGGAAGTGGAGAGTCTTCACCACTGGACCACCAGGGAAGTCCCTCTATTTTATATATGTTAGTGTGTATATGTCAATCCCAATCTCCCAATTTAACCTTCCCCACCCCCCTTTCCCCCCAGTAACTGTGTTTGTTCTTCACATCTGTGACTCTATTTCTGTTTTATAAATAAGTTCATTTGTGCCATTTTTTTAGATTCCACATATAAGCGATATAATATATTTGTCTTTCTCTGTCTGACTTACTTCACTCAGTATGAGAATCTCTAGGTCCATCCATGTTGCTGCAAATTTTGGCCTGAGGTTTTTTCATTTGTTTATTTGTTTGTTTTAATTGAGATTACGAGGTGGGCTAGTGTGAGATTTTGCACACAAAGGCAGGGGCTACCAAGGATCTAATCTCTTACCAGCACCAAAGAAGTAAGCACCCAGGGCTTTTGTCATCTTGTACAGATGTGGGGCACCAGGAGAAGGAAGGATGAGGCTTTAAAAGTTGTCAGCAGTCAAACATTAAAAAATGGAGTCAGACTTCTAGATTCTCATCTGGCATGTAAAGAGCTTAGAAGGTGACATTCCTATAATCCTCACCAGAAAAAAGCAAACAAACTTAAAATTAACGACTCGGATCTACCAAACCATTCATCACAGGGCCGACTGCTGTCTCCAAAATTGGAGAGACAGTGAAATAGCAATTTTGAAATATGCCCACAATATTCTGCTCTTAACAATGCCTGTCCTCAAAAGATTCTGTTTTACCAGTGCCTAACTGACATGGTGGGAGGGTGAAGTAGGAGATAGATGGGCCCCTGGGCCAGACAGCTGGTGTTTGTCAACTGAAGTTTTGTCCTCAGCCACACAAGAATGATGCCCGTTTCCCTTCCTCCACTGATACGGAGGGAATGAACTAGCAGTGGGGAATTTGTTGCAGCAAAAATAGAAATGAAGTTTTTCCTCTCCTGAGAACAAGGAAAGTAAAGGGAACAGTGATCAGCCTAGAGAAGAAACCAACAGGCCTGAAAGAGTTAATCACTCCTAGCTATATCTTAACTGTTACTAATCTGTAGTGTCTGTAACTAGATCTGTCCTTCACAAAGCTAACCTATCACTACCTGACACTATGTGAATTACATCCTGCACCTATCACCCCCTAACTCTGTGTGATGTAAATTACATCCTGCACCTGGTGTTTAAGCTCCCTGCACTCCCTTGTAACAAGTCACCCCTTGTCGCTTTTTGCGTTTCAGAAAGAAGGTCACAGGCCAATAAACCAGAGACAAACAGGCCCAGTTACCGGGTTGGGCCGCCACACGCCAGATGTGACTGTTTTGAAATAATGCAAGAAGAAGAAAAATGCAAGACCTTCATGACTTCGATCCTTATCATACACCCCCGGACTTCGAGCCCCACCTATAAGATCTCCTCTGATTCCTCGGGAACTGAGGGCACAGTTCTTGAGGCGCTAGCCTGCTGTGTTTTCCCCTTTGCCTGGCAAAGAATTAAAAGCTATCTTTCTTTTCCTCCAAAAACTCTGTCTCCATATTTCTGTTCAGTATCAGTGCACAGAGAGCCAAGGTTTTTTTGGCAATAGGGGAAATTGCTAACTTGAGTCTCCTCTAGCCTTTCTGCTTGACCTAAGTTGAGGGAGAGAGGGACCTCAGAAAGAGTTGTGAGGTTGAGAGTTTTGTTTTGTTTTGTTTAAACCCCAACAGCAAACACGTGGTGTGTTTTCCGAAACCACTTCACCAGCTCTCCAATTCCAACTGGGTGTCTTACAACTCAATTCTACCACTAACCAAAGTTAACACCAGATTCCATAGTTGAAGGGCCCAGTCCTGTTGTTGGGGGAACCTCTGACCATAACTGCCCACCCTGGCCAGACACGATAGTAACCACTTGCATGAGTTATCTTACAACAGGAGGTTCTGGTAAGGAATGCAGAACTAACAAGCTACCACCAACCGTAAGAATGTGGGAAAGGTCAAAAGGAGAGAAGAGATGCCAGTCCGTATATCTTATCAGCCTCCCAGAATCCTTCTCACTGGAATCCATCTTGGCTGAGCGATGGGCGTGCCACCAGGAAGGACCCTGAGTCAGAATGATCGGCCAGAGACAACCCAGAAAGGAACCCCATTACTATAAAACGTGAGACTTTGAGCTATGTGGCAGAGCAGTTCTTCTGGGTTCCCTTACCCTGCTGCTCTCCACCTGGGCGCCCCTTCCCAATGAAATCCCTCGCTTTGTCAGTATGTGTGTCTCCTTGGACAATTCATTTCTGAGTGTTAGACAAGAGCCCATTCTCAGGCCCTGGAAGGGGTTACCCTTCCTGCAACACCACAAGACTGCCCCCATGTCAGATGCCAGCTGCAAATGCAAGGCCCAGGCCACACACATTTCTGGATGGCTGACTACAAATTCAGAAGTTCCCTATAACCCCTCATGTTTGTTCATTTGATAGAACGACTATTAGAACTAAGAAAAATGCTTTACTTCTTATTATCAGTTTATTTTAAAAGATACAAGTCAGGCACAGCCAGATGGAAAGGGTGCACAGGGCAAAGTAGGGGAACAGGGGTAGGAAGGTTCCATGCCCTCTCCTGGCATGACAGCCTCCCAGCACAGTGATGTGTTCACCAACCCAGATATCTCTGAATCCCGAAGTTTAGGGGTTTTGATAGAGTTTTCAACACTGGGGGCTTGAGGGTGGGCTGGGCTGAAAGTTCTAAGCCTCTAATCATAGCTTGTTCTTCCTGGTAACCGTCTCCCATCATGAAATCATCTATGGGTCTGGAAACAGTTGCCTCATTAGAATGTAAGATGCTACTATCACATGGGAAATTCCAAGGGCTTTAGGAGGTCTTTGCTAAGAACCATGGACAAAGACCAAATATCTTTCTTATACCATAGAAGGTCACAGTCTATGGTCACATACTGAGACCCAATCATGGGACTATAAAACATCTCCTTTCCACCCTCAACGTACCACCACATCAAGAAGACACCTAATAACAGTATAAAACACTGACAGAACTGTATGTTTCAGAACTTATTTACAAGTCTCTATAGTACTCCTAAAGATGACATGGGAGACAGAAGCAAGGACACCTGAAGATATTTTAGCCTCTGACAGCCACAGCAAATAATAAACAACTCCAAACCCTAGTCAGATAAACCTAAAATCTCATACTACAGGCCTAAAAACCTCAGTTCCTTTTCATGGTACGTCATGTCTGGTATTCAACAAAAGATTAAAAGGCACAATAAAAGACTTAAAAAACACACCTCCTAAAAAAATAACCAAAAAAAGGAGGGGAAAAAAAGAGAAAAAAAAAAAAAAAACACCCCAACACATCTCTGGGATTAGGACAAGCAAAAGAACCTGATTCAGATGTAGCAGATATGCTGGAATTATCAGACCAGTCATTTAAAGCAACCATGATTCATATGCTAAGTGCTCTAATGGAAATAATGGATAACCTGCAAGAACAGACAGGTAACATGTGCAGAGCTGGAAACTCTAAAAAAGAACCAAAGGGAAAGCAAAGAAATTTTAAAAAAACCAAAAGAACAGAACAAAAATAAAGAATTCCTTTTTGGGGGGACCTTACCATTACAGTGGAAATGTGTGAGAAAAAAGAATCAGCAACCTTGAGGAGCCGTCACTAGAACCTTCTGAACTGAAATGCAAAGATAAGAAAAGGGTAAAAAGACAGAACAGAAATCCAAGAGCTTTGGGACAATTAAAAGAGGTGTAACATATACAAAATGGGAATACATGAAGGAGAAGAAATAAACAGGATACATAAAACAATAATGAGTGAGATTTTCCCCCAGATTAATAATGGATACCAAAATAGAGATGTAGGCAGCTCAGAGGTCACCAAACAGGATAAAAACCCTAAAAATGCACACCTAGAAATATATATTCAAACTCAAGAAAAATCAAAAACAAAAAAAATCTTGAAATGTCAGGGAAAAAAAACCTTAGTTACAGAGAAACAAGGATAAGAAGTAAATTGGACTTTTCAGAAACCACGCAAGCAGGAAGAGAGTTTTGTGAAACACAGTGTTGAAAGAGAAACCACCCAACTAGAATTTTGTGTCAAGCAAAATTATCTTTCAAGTGAGGGAGAAATAAAGACTCCCAAAAAAATTGAGGGAATTTGTCACCAATACCCCTGCTTTGCAAGAAATGTTAAAAGAAATTCATCAGGAAGAAGGTAAATGATAAAGGTTAAGTGTTAGAGAAGGAAAAAATGAAGGTAATAATAAAATCATTTGTTTTTGTTATTCTTAATTAATCTGACATAACATTTTGTTGAAAATAATAATAGCAGCAACATATTCAGTAATTATAGCTTTTGGATGAGTGAAATGAATGACAGAAATGTTACAAGGGGCAAGGGAGAGAATTTGCACATCCAGTGAAATGCTATGGTATGAGTTGGGTTAGTTGTAAATGTATACTACAAACTCAAGGGCAATGACTAAAAATGTAAAAAAAAAAAAAAAAAAGTTATAATGATATGCTAAGAGAAGAGAAAAAATGGAATCAAGTAAAATGTCCCCTAAAAGGTAGAGAAGACAGAAGAAAAGTGGAAGACAAAAAAGAAACAAAGAACAAGGGCAACAAATAAAAAATGGTAAAAATATGGTAGATATTAATCCAGCTATATCAATAATCACTTTAAACACCTAAGATCCTAGATGTCATGAAGCAACTAAGCCCGTGTGCCACAACTACTGAGCCTGCACTCTAGAGCCCACGAGCCACAACTACTGAAGTCTGCGTGCCCTAGAGCCCGTGCTCCGCAACAAGAGAAGCCACCGCAATGAGAAGCTCACGCACCGCAATGAAGAGTAGCCCCCACTCGCCACAACTAGAGAAAGCCCGCGTGCAGCAAAGAAGACCCAACGCAGCCAAAAATTAATTAATTAATTAAAAAAAAAAAGAATACCAAGGGGGTCAGCATGGATGAGTGGCTGGAAGGCTGGTACCAGGAAGTCATGAGGACTCTCACCAACCAGGGCTTGGAAATCCATAAAAGGGCTGCAGACCCTACTAATTGCTCGCTAAATCCATCAGGAGCCTTGTACACCAGCTGCTTTGGGATACTCTGCCTGCAGACACTTCCAACTGGCCCATGGGCACACCCAGTGCTCCATATACGTCAACCCACACCCTATGTCTGGCACTTCACATGACCCCCAGATGAGGAGCGCAAGACTGCACAGTAAACACACACATGTAGCTCATAAGCACACACATGTAGCTCATAAGCACACACATGTAGCCGGCTTGACTAGGTGGGATTGGGAAGACATACAAACGTGAGCATTTCAGGGGAAGCAAACACAGCATCCAGCCTGGATGTGAGGGATCAAGGGAAGGCATAGAATCTTAAGAATTCTGTCCAAAAGAGGGAACAAGAGGCATGAAGTGGGCACCCACAGAAAAAGCCTGAGAGAAGCTCAGAATATCCATCTGGGTTGAATGGTGAAGGTGTTTCTCTCCCAAAGCCAGTCAGTAAAAACTGGAGGAGGTGACTGTTTCTTCAAATGCAAAGACAGCAACACAACACTTCGTGGAAAATGAAGAAGGAAAAAAAAAAAGAAGATTGTAAGGCATTCTGCTAGCTCAACAAGAAAAGCCACAACATGGACATATATACACTACCAAATGTAAAATAGATAGCTAGTGGGAAGCAGCCGCATAGCACAGGGAGATCAGCCCTGTGCTTTGTGACCGCCTGGCGGGGTGGGATGGGAAGGGTGGGAGGGAGGGAGACACAAGAGGGAAGAGATATGGGAACATATGTATAACTGATTCACTTTGTTATAAAGCAGAAACTAACATCATTGTAAAGCAATTATACTCCAATAAAGATGTTAAAAAAAAAAAAAGAAGAAAAGCCACAAGTATCTATTGATTCCAGAAAATAATGATGCTGGTTATTACTTCCATGGCAAGAAACTGTTTTGTAAACAATCATACTTGAGCACTTCTGCTCTGCAAGCCTAAGCCCTGGAATTATTGATACATTCGAAAGCACCCAAAAGTAAGCAATAGACTTCAGAAACACCCACTAAGGGCAGGAAAAAAGGGAAACAAATTTTAACACAGGCAATGTACTAATGTTATATTTTACTTTTCTGAAATTCACCTTTCTTTAATTTACAGTTACTGTAAAACGGTGACTAAAAAGTGAATAAAACTTTTTAGGGTGACAAACCCATGGAGGAGCAGGAACATTTCTCAAGGGGTAGCTACACCCAAGGGCTTCCCATAGAATACAGGATGTCTGTGCCCAGGAAAGACTCTGGGGGGAGACACCCAAGGATTTCATACAGCCTAGTTACAGGTGGTTATTCTCTGCTTTCCTCTCGTGGTAAAGTATCCACAAACCAAAAACTACACCTTTAAACATGAGCCATTCATTGGCTGTGGGAAAATGACAAAATTCCGCATCCCCCTCTGCCAAAGAGTAGCTGTGGGACCTTGGGTAAGAATTTAACTTCTTGGATCCTTCAATGTTTGCTTCTAAAAAGTGAGCTTAATATTTATTAGGTGTTAGGATTAAATGAGATCTGTGTAAGGTGTATGCACAGTCCCTGATATATGGTGAGCATTAAATAATTTTTATTTCCATTAATAATACTATTGATTTTATTATTAAATAAATGAACGCATAAATTTTCCTCCCTGGAAAAAAAAAATACCGCGTCTGTTTGACATGCACCACGGAGGACAAATAGTTGATAATGATGCTGTGAATTAGAGACACAGTTGGCTTTGGGAAGGCGGGGAGGGACCTGGAATTTATGGATTTAATGCCAGCCCTAGGAAGAGCTAGGCTAGGGCGACAGGTTCGTGGATTTGAGACTCTGCTTCCCCAAACATTTGGAAAACTCCGGAGAAAACGGGTCCTCTCGGGGAGAAAGGTGGCACTGGGGTCCCCACAGACTAAAGCTCCACCCACACTTAAAGACCAGACACAGAGTCTGAAGACTCTACCCGAGGTCAATGCACAATCTGAGGAGAGACGGGTTGCGGGCGCAGAGCTGCCCAGAGAGGCTCCGGGGCCAAAGTCACCACGCACAGTGATGGGACAGAACGCCCGAAGTCTCGGCTGCTGGCCCAGCCCCCGCGCTGAGAGCTGGAGGGGGCTTAGGTCTGAGCTGAGCCCCGGGCGGACTTAGGTCTGCAGACTCCGGAATGGACCGCAGCAGAGTTCGGGTCCCACAGTGGCAGGTTCCGACTCAACCCCTCCTCCCTGTCCTGGGACACCTGGCCCCTCAACTCACCATTTCCTGGCTTCTGGGGTCCCCCTGGGGTCCTCCCTTCCACTCCTGCCGCCTCTGCAGTTCACAGCATCATATACGCTGCAGAAAGACACCTGCGACCCGGGAGAGCAGATGAAACGCGACGCTGAGCACCTCCAAGAGCCCCTATGTGGTCGGCTAAGTGTTGCCCCACCCACCTTCCCGTGCTGCGCCCCTGATTGGACAATTCATGAGAACCCACCCCCTTTCCCTGAGTGACAGCAGGGCAGAAGGTCACGTGGTTGAACATAATGAGTTTCAGCCAGTGGGCTGGAACTTGCCCCCTCCAGGGAAGTTTGCTTTTAAACAAGACTTTTTCATAGGTGTTCCTAACCAATATTATGCATAATCACACAGGGAAAGCCACAGGGCTTATGGGAAAAATGGGATTGGGTGGGGTTCAACACTCAAAACTTGTCACTGACATTGAAAAAGAAAAGGAATCTAATAAAACAGCATCTTACCTATATTGAATGGTTAAGAAATACAAAAGCACTCCAAGAAACAGAGCACTTTACCTTGAAAGAGGCCTGTCCTTTGCTTGTAGAAGTGATCATCACAAGGATTGACACTTGTGAGTTATAATGAAGAGGTGGAAGGAGAGTTACCTAAAATCACACAGAAAGTCAGAACCCAGATGGATACAGGGATTCCCTCATAACATCTGAGAGGCACTGAATGAGCTGGCGGTGTCTTGAGCTGTGCGCATGTGTTCTGTGTATTTCTGAGCAGCTAGGTTCACCTGGGTGCAGTTTTCTGCAGTTAACTCCAGTTTCTCTTGTGTGCCTTGCAGATGAAATTGCACATAAGCAAACATAAAATTTACATTATGTTCAAATTGTTTCCAAATTTATCTATACCCAGAAAAATATCATGTTTTCAAACAAGCATTATAGCAGAACTGACTGCATGTAGATGTAGATATAATTTTTTTCTGAACCATTTGAAAGTTGAAAATATCATGACATTTCACCATTAAATATATCAGCATGAATCACCCAGAATCAGGACATTGTCCTGTGTAACCATAATACCAACACCATGCTTCAAAAGTTGAGACTATTTTGGTATCATCTAATATTCAGTCCATATCAAACCAAGCAGAACCCGTGGGGACTTTACAGGGATACCCCTGTATCCCCCACCTGATGTTTATATTGTAGAAAATCTTTAGCCTCCTAGGCCTTCCCGGAGTTCCAAAGAGCAAATTTAATAAGAGAAGGGGGAGAATGCTGAAACAAAGGAAAAGGGTCAAGCAAGACAAAATAATAATAGTTTAGCCAGAAAACAAAGTCAAGGACCTGAGTTCCTCCTCAAGGGTATATTTACTAATCTGAGCTGTATCTTTGAGTTGTTTTTCTGATAATAAAACTCCCACCAGGTGGAAGAAGTTAACTGTATGCTGACCACAAACACATGGACCCCAGAGTGGCTGGAACCAGAAAGTTGATGCTGTTAACTCCTGAAATACCACCCTGTTACCTCACCATCCACCAATCAGAGAATTGTGCAGCGTGACCCTCTTCCTCACTTTATCTATAAAACACTTCCCTTAAAGCCACTGGGGAGTCCAATTTGTTGATAAGTCCAACAAAGTTAGCCTAAGTACCCAAGTAACACAATTGGCTATGTAGTACTGTACTGTAATAGATTTATAATACTTTTCACACAAATAATACATAAAAAACATCTTTTTGCCTCCACTCTCTCGATTATTTTCACTTTTTTTTTTCATTTTTATCCCTTGGTGCTTCTTTGCTGTACCAGCTACATCACCGCTGCTTTTACACTTGCTTCCAGACATCTGGGCTTGAAATAAAGATGCTGTGCTACTGTACTCGATATGGTACTGTACAGTAAAGTACACAAAAGCATAACCACTTGTAGAGGATGCACGCACGTGACAATGTATGCCAGACACGTGAACTAACTTACATGATTGGACATGCGAACCCATGTTCGTATCTTTGAAAGTACTCAACTTCAAGGTTCGTATTCCAACTGTCTTCAAATATTTCCTTTTTGTAGGTGGCTTTTTTCAAACTAGGATTCAATCCACCTTCCTATAACAATTAGGTTATTGACTTTTTAGTGTCTTTTGATTTAGTCCTACTCAGAACCTCACCTCCCCTCCCCCCCGCCCCGCTGTTTTTTATTATGTCATTGACTCGTAAAGACGCCAGAACAGAATCTGGCTTTGTCCGCTTGCTTGAAATATACTCTTGAATAAAACTATACTTGAAAGGAATTATTCATAGAGTAAGTCTTATTAAATGAGAAAATTGGGTAAATTGGAAAAAAATGTTAGTGGGCAAATTGCTCCTCAGGCAAGTTCTCAAATGAGGCATTGAAGGATAAACGTGCCCAGGAGTGTCCTCAAAGGTGCCCTGGGAGGAGGAAGAAACGGGCTCAAGCCAAGACTAGTTGTTCTTCCTGACTACCTATTTCTCACATGTTCCCATGCCAATCCAACCCAGCATAAGGGTTTTGAAAGATTTCAGGGTTGAGCAAGAAAAATGATATGACCACACACAAGGTGGCAGCAGCACACACAAGGTTTACTAGGCAATACTTGGACCAGTATGCATGCAGGGGAAGTACCTGGGAGCATGACATTTTGAAGAGGTTATGGCACGGAAATCACTACTCAGAAGGGTGGAAGGGCAAGGGAACTCTCCTAGAGAGAGGGGAGATGGTCAGTGAGGAAACATACATGTCTAGTTGATGTCACTCAGCAGCCTCGTGGGGATCTCTGGCTTAGACAGCTCTAAAGGACATCAGGGATTAAGGCATTTTACAGCCACAGGGTTTATCTTTTTTATGGAATCACATGTTGTATGCAGTTTCACAGGGTATGCAAAGCAGGCAGATTCTAAACGAAATGGCAACTTTATCAAACAGTAAGCCTCTATATTAACAAGGGATTGATTCTAGAGCCTCTGTATTCTTATTCAGTATTTTGGTTTTTTCCTCTGATAATGAACTCTGGAGATTATTTTGGTATATTACTATTTTCCATATTCTCTCTCATGTTCCCCCACCTAAAATGTCTTAGTTCTCCTTGAAAAATTCCCTTCCTTGTGAATTTGAGAATCTACATCTTTACTTTCTAAAAATTACATTATGGTTTTAACTATATTACATTAAATCAAATATTTTGGGTGAAAATCAGCTCTTTCCAATATTGTAACCATTGATAAAGATGGTATGTCTCTACTTAATCAGGGATTTTATTTCCTGTCATATTACTTCATCATAATGTGTTCTCTTTTCTCTATTGTATTTGTTAATTTATTTAAAAATATTTATTTATTTGGTTGCTGGGTCTTAGTTGCAGCAGGTGGGCTCCTTAGTTGCAGCTCCAGGTCTCCTTAGTTGCAGCTCCAAGGCTCCTTAGTTGCAGCACATGGGCTCCCCAGTTGCAGCATGCAAACTCTTAGCTGTGGCATGCATGTGGGATCTAGTTCCTTGACCAGGGATTGAACCCGGGCTCCCTGCATTGGGAGCACGGAGTCTTTATTCGTTGTGCCACCAGGGAAGTCCCTGTTGTATTTGTTTAGAATTCATTGATTTGTCATTATTTTTATGATTACCTTCCTTCCAATCCTCCAAATTTACTCTTCTCTTCTTTTTAAAATTTCCTAAGGCGGAGCTCAGATTATTGATTTCAGACATTTCTTCTCTTCTAACATAAGCATATAGTGCAATAAGTTTCCCTCTTGGCACTATTTTATTTCCATTCTACAAACTTTGAAGTGCTGTATTTTCGTGTTCATTACTTTTGTCTATTTAAAAAGTTTTTTTTTGAGGGTTTTCAATTTTTACCATAGGTTATTTATAAGTGTGTTGAATAATTTCCAATTATTTGGAGATTTTCTAGTCATTTTTATGTTATTGCTTTGAAATTGGTTCCATCATGGTCAGTGAACATCCTCTGTATGATTTCAATTCTTTTATATTTCTTGAGTGCTTTTTTAATGGCCCAGAATATGTTCTATTTTGGTGGATGTTTTATGGGGGCTTGACAGTAACGTGTATTCTGATGTTGTTGAATGGAGTGTACTATAAATTCCAACCCAGTGTTCTATAAATGTCAACATGATACTGATGTTTGATAGTTGCTCAGTTTTCCTATATTCTTGCTGACTTTTTGTTGAGTAACACTGTCACTTCCTGAGGGGGGGTACTGAAGTCCCTAGTTATAATTTTGGATTACTCTATTTTTACTTTCAGTTATGTCAGTTATTTTTTTAGATTTTGATTTTATCGTGAATATTTTCAAAAGTACAGAAAACCTCAAAGAATTTTAGGTGAACACCTGCATACTCACAACATAGATTTTACCATTTTTAATACTTGCTTTGTCTCATAGCTATGAACAATATATCAATGAAACCATGTTATGTTTTGATGTGTCTCACTCTTTTTTTCCAGCTTTATTAAGGTAGGATTGACAAATTCAAATTATGTTACTTAGGTTGTACAATGTGGTTTCTTTTCTTTTTAAGATACACAATATCATGATATATCTTTTTTTGTTTCGTGTATTGGGTTGGCCGTTCGTTCGGGTTTTTCTATAAGAGCTTACAGAAACCCAAAGGAACTTTTTGGCCAACCCAATATTTTGATTCTCTGTTGTAATCACTATGTTCTTGGTGGATTGACTTTTTATCATCAGGTAATGTGCTTTTTTGTTCCTAGTAATTTTTTTTGATACAAAATATACTTTATTTCACGGATACAGATACTCGGGATTTTATTATTACTATTGGGTTGACCAAAAAGTGACTTTGGTTTTTAAGTAAAAATAAAAGACACATTTTTCATTTTCACCAAGGACTTTATTGAACAATGTATTCACCTTTTTGTTCCACTACCCTCTGCCATTTTCAGGCAACTTCATAATTCCATCTTCCCAAAACTTTTTATCTTTTTGAGCAAAGAATGTTCCAGGTGCCTTTTACAGTCTTCCAGGGAATTGAAATTTTTTCCATTAAGAGAATTTTGTAAAGATCGAAATAAATGGAAATCCAAAGGTGTAATGTCTGGTGAATACGGTGGATGAATCAGAACTTCCCAGCCAAGCTGTAACAGTTTTTGCCTGGTCATCAAAAAAACATGCGGTCTTGCGTTATCCTGATGGAAGATTATGCGTTTTCTGTTGACTAATTCTGGATGATTTTCGACAAGTGCTGCTTTAAGCTGGTCTACTTGGGAGCAGTACTTGTTGGAATTAATCATTTGGTTTTCCAGAAGGAGCTCATAATAGCGGACTCCCTTACAATCCCACCCTATGCACAACATCACCTTCTTTGGATGAAGCCCGGCTTCTGGTGTGGTTGGTTCATTTCGCTTGCTCCATGATCTCTTCCATTCCATGTTATTGTACAGTATCCACTTTTCATCACCTGTCACAATTTGTTTTAAAAACGGAACATTTTCATTATGTTTAAGTAGAGAATCGCATGTGGAAATACGGTCAAGAAGGTTTTTTTCGATTAACTAATGTGGAACCCAAACATCAAAGTGATGAACATAACCAAGCTGGTGCAAATGATTTTCAACACGTAATTTGGATATTTTGAGTATGTCGGCTATCTCCTGCGTGGTATAACATTAATTGTTCTCAATTAATGTCTTGATTTGATCGCTATCAACTTCAACAGGTCTACCCAGCCGTGGAGCATCATCCAGCGAGAAATCTCCAGCACGAAACTTTGCAAACCACTTTTGACATGTTCGATCAGTCACAACACCTTCTCCATACACTGCACAAATCTTTTTTTTTGCATTTCAGTTGCTTTTTTACCTTTCTTGAAATATTAAAGCGTAATATGCCGAAAATGTTGCTTTTTTCTTCCATCTTTAATATTAAAATGGCTACACAAAAATTCACCAATTTTGATAAGTTTTTTTTGAATGCACACTGATATAACAGTTGTCACAATACAATCTAACAAAACTGTTTCGAATGAAGTTAAAGACAACCAAGTGCTACTAGAGCCATCTTATGGAAAAAACAGAATGAACATATGGCCAATCCAATATTATTATTGTTTACATGTTATAACTTTTCCAATACATACAGTAAATTTATACTTGTTAAAATTGAAATTAGATTTGAAGAAAACCACGTTCCATTTATTTTTGAGGGGTATCCCACTGTAGTAACGGGTCCTGTTGATTATCCATTCATGCAGTGAAGGATATTGGAGTACCATCCAGGTTTTGGCAATTATAAATTGAGCTTCTAAGAAGCATTTCTACCTGCAGTTTTTCATGAATGTAAGTTTTTATTCCTGAAAAGCAACTATCTTGAGTGGGAAAGTTGCATCAATTGTTATGTGATATAATAGTATAAAAGAAAATACTGCACCGATATCTCAAGTGATTGTACTATTTTGCACTCCCACCAGCAGTGGATGAGAGATCCAGTTGCTCCATGGCTTAAACAGCTTTTAGTATCGTCAGCAATTTTCATTGTGGCCATTTTTATGGGTATGTATTATGCAATTAATGTGCTTCTAATATGGAAGTTTGAAGGCATAAATAATATAATGATTCCATCCAGTAATCCCACTCCTGGGCATATATCTGGACAAAACTATAATTCAAAAAGACACATGTACCCCAATTATCATAGCAGCACTATTCACAATAGCCAAGTCATGGAAGTAACCTAAATGTCCATTCACAGACAAATGGATAAAGAAGATGTGGTACATATATACAATGGAATACTTCTCAACCATAAAAAGGAAAGAAATAATGCCATTTGCAGCAACATGGATGGACCTAGAGATTATCATACTAAGTGAAGTCAGTCAGAAAGAGAAAGACAAATACCATATGATATCACTTATATGTGGAATCTAAAATATGACACAAATGAACTTATCTGGGAAACAGAAACAGGCTCACAGACATAGAAAACAGACTTGCAGACTTGTGGTTGCCGAGGGGAAGTGGATGTGGGGGAGAGATGGATTGGGAGTTGCGGATTAGCAGATACAAACTATCATGTAGAGAATGGATAAACAATAAGGTCCTACTGTATAACACAGGGAACTATTGAATATATTCAATATCCTATAAAAACCATAAGGAAAAGAATATGAAAAAGAATATATATATGTATAACTGAACCACTTTGCTTTACAGCAGAAATTAACACAATATTATAAATCAAATGTACTTCAATAAAATAAATTAAAAAGAACATAATGATTCTACATTAAAAAGGAAGATAGGATAATATATTTTGAATGTTTCTATTTGTGAACAGCAAGGAACTGTAAAACTGTCAGAAATTCCTAAAATTTAAAAACTGCAATGAAGGTAGAAGGACGTGCTCTCACTCCCTCTTGCGAGAACACCAGAATCACAAATAACTGCTGGACAATCATCAACAGGAAGACACTGGAACTCACCAAAAAAGATACCCCACATCCAAAGACAAAGGAGAAGCTATAATGAGGCTGTAGGAGGGGCGCAATCAGAGTAAAATCAAATCCCATAACTGGTGGGTGGGTGACTCACAGACTGGAGAACACTTATACCACAGAAGTCCACCCACTGGAGTGAAGGTTCTGAGCCCCACGTCAAGCTTCCCAACCTGGGGGTCCGGCAACGGGAGGAGGAATTCCTAGAGAATCAGACTTTGAAGCCTAGTGGGAATTGATTGCAGGACTTCGACAGGACTGGCAGAAACAGAGACTCCACTCTTGGAGGGCACACACAAAGTAGTGTGTGCATTGGGAACCAGGGGAAGGAGCAGTGACCCCGGGGGAGACTGAACCAGACCTACCTGCTAGTGTTGGAGGGTCTCCTGCAGAGGTGGGGGGTGGCTCTGTTTCACCGTGGGGACAAGGACACTGGCAGCAGAAGTTCTAGGAAGTAATCCTTGGCGTGAGCCCTCCCAGAGTCTGTCATTAGCCCCACCAAAGAGCCCAGGTAGGCTCCAGTGTTGGGTTGCCTCAGGCAAAACAACAAACAGGGAGGGAACCCAGCCCCACCCATCAACAGTCAAGTGGATTAAAGTTTTACTGAGCTCTGACCACCACAGCAACAGCCAGCTCTACCCACCACCAGTCCCTCCCATCAAGCCTCTTAGATAGCCTCCTCCACCAGAGGACAGACAGCAGAAGCAAGAAAAACTACAATCCTGCAGCCTGTGGAACAAAAACCACATTCACAGAAAGATAGACAAGACAAAAAGGCAGAGGGCTATATACCAGATGAAGGAACAAGATAAAACCCCAGAAAAACAACTAAATGAAGTGGAGATAGGCAACCTTCCAGAAAAAGAATTCAGAATAATGATAGTGAAGATGATCCAGGATCTTGGAAAAAGAATGGAGGCAAAGATCGAGAAGAAGCAAGAAATGTTTAACAAAGACCTAGAAGAATTAAAGAACAAACAAACAGAGATGACCAATACAATAACTGAAATGAAAAATACACTAGAAGGAATCAATAGCAGAATAACTGAGGCAGAAGAATGGATAAGTGACCCGGAAGACAGAATGGTGGAATTCACTGCTGTGGAACAGACTAAAGAAAAAAGAATGAAAAGAAATGAAGACAGCCTAAGAGACCTCTGGGACAACATTAAACGCAACATTCACATTATAGGGGTCTCAGAAGGAGAAGAGAGAGAGAAAGGACTAGAGAAAATATTTGAGGAGATTATAGACAAAAACTTCCCTAACATGGGAACGGAAATAGCCACCCAAGTCCAGGAAGCGCAGTGAGTCCCATACAGGAGAACCCAAGGAGAAACACGTCGAGACACATAGTAATCAAATTGGCAAAAATTAAAGACAAAAATTCTTGAAAGCAGCAAGGGAAAAATGACAAATAATATACAAGGGAACTCCCATAAGGTTAACAGCTGACTTTTCAGCAGACACTCTACAAGCCAGAAGGAAGTGGCATGATATACTTAAAGTGATGAAAGGGAAGAATCTACAACCAAGATTACTCCAACCGGCAAGGATCTCATTCAGATTCGATGGAGAAATCAAAAGCTTTACAGACAAGCAAAAGCTAAGAGAATTCAGCACCACCAAACCAGCTCTACAACAAATGCTAAAGGAACTTCTTTAAGTGGGAAACACAAGAGAAGAAAAGGATCTACAAAAACAAACCCAAAACAATTAAGAAAATGGTCATAGGAACATACATATCGATAATTACTATAAACGTGAATGGATTAAATGCTCCAACCAAAAGACACAGCCTTGTTGAATGGATATCAAAACAAGACCCATATATATGCTGTCTACAAGAGACCCACTTCAGACCTAGGGACACATACAGACTGAAAGTGAGGGGATGGAAAAAGATATTCCATGCAAATGAAAATCAAAAGAAAGCTGGAGTACCTATACTCATATCAGATAAAATAGACTTTAAAAGAAAGAATGTTACAAGAGACAAGGAAGGACACTACATAGTGATCAAGGGATCAATCCAAGAAGATATAACAATTATAAATATATATGCACCCAACATAGGAGCACCTCAATACATAAGGCAACTGCTAACAGCTATAAAAGAGGAAATCGACAGTAACACAATAATACTGGGGGACTTTAACACCTCACTTACACCAATGGACAGATCATCCAAAATGAAAATAAATAAGGAAACAGAAGCTTTAAATGACACAATAGACCAGATAGATTTAATTGATATTTATAGGACATTCCATCCAAAAACAGCAGATTACACTTTCTTCTCAAGTGTGCATGGAACATTCTCCAAGATAGATCACATCTTAGGTCACAAATCAAGCCTCACTAAATTTAAGAAAATTGAAATCATATCAAGCATCTTTTCTGACCACAACGCTATGAGATTAGAAATGAATTACAAGGAAAAAAACGTAAAAAAAACAAACACATGGAGGCTAAACAATACGTTACTAAATAACCAAGAGATCACTGAAGAAATCAAAGAGGAAATAAAAAAATACCTAGAGACAAATGACAATGAAAACACGATGGCCCAAAACCTATGGGATGCTGCAAAAGCAATTCTAAGAGGGAAGTTTATAGCTATACAAGCCTAACAAAAGAAACAAGAAAAATCTCAAATAAACAATCTAACCTTACACCTAAAGGAACTAGAGAAAGAAGAACAAACAAAACCCAAAGTTAGCAGAAGGAAAGAAATCATAAAGATCAGAGCGGAAATACATGAAACAGAAACAAAGAAAACAATAGCAAAGATCAATAAAACTAAAAGCTGGTTCTTTGAGAAGATAAACAAGATTGATAAGCCATTAGCCAGACTCATCAAGAAAAAGAGGGAGAGGACTCAAATCAATAAAATTAGAAATGAAAAAGGAGAAGTTACAACAGACACCGCAGAAATACAAAGCATCCTAAGAGACTACTACGAGCAACACTATGCCAATAAAATGGACAACCTGGAAGAAATGGACACATTCTTAGAAAAGGTATAACCTTCCAAGACTGAACCAGGAAGAAATGGAAGATATGAACAGACCAATCACAAGTAATGAAATTGAAACTGTGATTAAAAATCTTCCAACAAACCAAAGCCCAGAACCAGATGGCTTCACAGGCGAATTCAATCAAACATTTAGAGAAGAGTTAACACCTATCCTTCTCAAACTCTTCCAAAATATAGCAGAGGAAGGAACACTCCCAAACTCATTCTATGAGGCCACCATTACCCTGATAACAAAGATAAAGATTTATTCCTCAGATAAAGATTTAACAAAAAAAAGAAAACTACAGGACAATATCACTGATGAACATAGATGCAAAAATCCTCAACAAAATACTAGCAAACAGAATCCAACAGCACATTAAAAGGATTGTACACCATGATCAAGTGGGGTTTATCCCAGGAATGCAAGGATTCTTCAATATACTCAAATCAATCCGTGTGATACACCATATTAACAAATTGAAGGATAAAAACCATATGGTCATCTCAATAGGTGCAGGAAAAGCTTTCAACAAAATCCAACACCCATTAATGATAAAAACTCTCCAGAAAGTAGGCACAGAGGGAACCTACCTCAACAGAATAAAAGCCATATATGACAAACCCACAGCCAACATCGTTCTCAATGGTGAAAAACTGAAACCATTTCCTCTAAGATCAGGAACAAGGCAAGCTTGCCCACTCTCACTACTATTATTCAACATAGTTTTGGAGGTTTTAGCCACAGCAATCAGAGAGGAAAAAGAAACAAAAGGAATCCAAATCGGAAAAGAAGTAAAGCTGTCACTGTTTGCAGATAACATGATACTATACACAGAGAAGCCTAAAGATGCTACCAGAAAACTACTAGAGCTAATCAATGAATTTGGTAAAGTAGAAGGATACAAAATTAAGGCACAGAAATCTCTTGCATTCATATACACTAATGATGAAAAATCTGAAAGAGAAATTAAGGAAACACTCTCATTTACCACTGTAACAAAAAGAATAAAATACCTAGGAATAAACCTACCTAAGGAGACAAAAGTCCTGTATGCAGAAAACTATAAGACACTGAAGAAAGAAATTAAGGATGATACAAACAGATGGAGAGATATACCATGTTCTTGGATTAGAAGAATCAACATTGTGAAGATGACTATACTACCCAAAGCAATCTACAGATTCAACGCAATCCCTATCAAACTACCAGTGGCATTTTCCCCAGAACTAGAACAAAAAGTTTCACAATTTGTATTGAGACACAAAAGACCCCAAATAGCCAAAGCAATCTTGAGAAAAAAAAAAAAAAACGGAGCTGGCGGAATCAGTGCCCTGACTTCAGACTCTACTACAAAGCTCCAATTAAGACAATAGTCATTAAGACAACATGGTACTGGCACAGAAATAGAAATATACATCAATGTAAAAGGATAGCAACCCCAGAGATAAACCCACGCACATATGGTCACCTTATCTTTGATAAAGGAGGCAAGCATATACAATAGAGAAAAGACAGCCTCTTCAATAAGTGGTGCTGGGAAAACTGGACAGCTACATGTAAAAGTATGAAATTAGAACACTCCCTAACACCATATACAAAAATAAACTCAAAATGGATTAAAGACCTAAAATGTAAGGCCAGACACTATAAAACTCTTAGAGGAAAACATAGGCAGAACAATCAATGAAATAAATCACAGCAAGATCCTTTTGACCCACCTCCTAGAGAAATGGAAATAAAAACAAAAATAAACAAATGGGACCTAATGAAACTTCAAAGCTCTTGCACAGCAAAGGAAACCATAAACAAGACAAAAAGACAACCCTCAGAATGGGAGAAAATATTTGCAAATGAAGCAACTGACAAAAGATTAATCTCCAAAATATACAAGCAAGTCATGCAGCTCAATATCAAAAAAACAACCCAATCCAAAATATGGGCAGAAGACCTAAATAGACATTTCTCCAAGAAGATATACAGATTGCCAATAAACACATGAAAGGATGCTCAACATCACTAATCATCAGAGAAATGCAAATCAAAACTGCAATGTGGTATCACCTCACACCAGTCAGAATGGCCATTATCAAATTTTACTTAATTTTTAACTACTACAAAACTATATATTTTTTTAAAAAGGCATATTGAAGTTTGTCACATACAAATATTACTACAGAAGAGGCCAACAACATGCTTACTGGCCTCGCCAGGTTAACTCTCTTGGTACAGCCCTCAGAACAAATGAAGCTCCCCCTTGTTACTTAGAAATGGAATGGTATC